>NC_080797.1:46794306-47098437 GCF_028018385.1 Neofelis nebulosa
TTCCTGCAGAATTCCTCAGCAAGCAGAGACTAGACCAGTCACCCTCCCCGCTGCCGTTCCTCTCCTGAGTCCACAGTCTTGGGCTCTGCTCTCCTCAGGCGGGAAGCCCAGCCCCAGCAGCTCCATAGCCATTTTCTTCCGCCCGGCATCTTTATTTTGTGTAACTGCAGAAGGCTTGCGTTTACAAAGTTCTGCCACAACCAGCACCTTCTTTGGGTTCTGCACCCCCAAAACATCCTTGGAGCAAGTACGAGTATCCCTACTGTAGTCAGGGAAACCATTCATTTGTTCATTCATTCACTCACTCAAGCACACTTTCAAGGATCTATCAGGCTCCAGACCCTGTGCTGGAACTGAATGCAGCTCAGAAGGGCTAAGTGACTTGCCCGAAGTCACCATCACACGGGGAGCAGCAGTGCCACGATTGGAACCCAGCTCTTTCGACTGAGACCTAAAAAGGAGAGAGGCCAGAGCTCTGCCTCGGTCGGGTACCTCGGTGGCACCCTCAGCCCTGGTGTCCTCTAGCCTAGCATCCCAAGGTGAGCAGTGGTGGAGGGGCCCCACGGCCCACCTACAGACAAACCAAAGTCAAATGGAGTGAGAGGAGCACAGGACAGTGGGAAGGACATAAATAGATCTTCTTGGCTTTCCAGACCTCATTCCCACGCCACCCACCATTTCAACCCTGACATCCCCCCTGTCCTTCACTGGGAGGAGGACCAGAGGGAGTTCCAGAAACTCCTGCCCCAACTGTTAGCAGCACTGGACCCCAGAAACAATGTCTTCTGAGGTTGGAGCCATTTTCTTCTGCTGGACCTCTAGGTAGTGACCTCTGGCTTCCCTCCACAATCTGGGGAGACAGGGGGAAGGAAGAAGGGAGCAAAGTCTACTGCGAGGAGGGCGGAGGGGGGGCAACAATGAGGAAGGAAAGAAGAAACAGAAGGAAGGCCACTAAGACGTTGGTTTCTACTCACTCTCTGTCTCTCTGCCTTAAAAATAATTTTAAAAAGGCAAGTTTTCCAGTGAAACCTACCAGCACTGGGTAAGCTCCAATAGTGGACGAGTGCCCAGGTTGTTCTTTAGTTTCCTCCTTTTTTTTTTTTTTTATAATTGTTTGATTGATTGGCCGATTGATTGGTTTGGCGCTAGAAGGTTGGAAGGAGATAAAAGAGATAGCAACTGCTGTGGGGAGGGGCCCAGAAAAGAGAAGCGGTTAGACAAGTAGCTGGTGAAAAGGTACACAATCCTAGTTTTTTGTTCCTTCTCTGTTTTAATATAATGCACATTCGCCTCCACCCAGTGGGAAGCAACAGTTGCTGAGAACCTTCCAAGCACTTAGAGGGAAGACTGACTCCGTGCCAAGAACTTTGTTCCTGCTTTTATTTAACCCGCATAGCAACTTGATGAGGGAGATGTTAGGACCCCTGCTTTACAGACAAGGGAACCGAGGGTCAAGTTATTCACCAACTCCCCTAATGGCACAAGACAAAGCAATCAATCAGGGCTTCCGTCCCAGGTCTGACTCCACAAGGCCTGGGTTTTTTCCACTGGCCCACACTGCCTGCATTGCTCTCCCGTCGACCTCCGCAGCAAATTCGCAGATTCTGTCATTGACTGGAGAAGGTTAGGAAACACTGATCTGAGCAGTCTGTAGGGGCTCCGCACAGTTAGCGCTCTCCTCTCCGGCTCCCATGATGGCGCAGTGTCGGTTTCCCCCTGCAGGCTTTTGTCATTTGTCCTGTGGCCTCTCTGCTCCCATCTCTACCCTATCCCAGGCACCCGAGGACCTCGGCTTCCTAAATCTCAGCCAGAACGGTATTTTACAAGGACACTCGCCAACCTTGAAAGGCAAGGTACCCCGAGGCAAGGTAGTAAAATTACTGTGGCTGAGCAGCATGAGCGCAGCGCCACCTAGTGGTTCTTGGGCCAATGGTCCCTGGCGGTGACATTTTCAAACAATCAATATCTCATTATTAACCATAATCACAACCTGATGTTTACTTTTGGAGAAATGTTCAGCGGCAAGGGATACACATGCACTTTTCTGCATGTTTCAGAGGGCTGCGATCTAAATGCCACAATGACTATTAAACAGTGTCCTGCCCGTGAGCAAACAGGAGGGAGCAGAGATTGATTGTATATCTTTTTCATCTAAGCTACTCACCAAAAACAAAGCATCCGTTGAAGCCACTGACCTTTCACTAACTGCTGGAAGGAAAATGCTTGATAAATAATAAATAGACCACTACTGGATGTTGCTTAGAACCATCTTTTAATTAAAAGAACGGAACAACTAGAAGGTCAGGTGACTGACATTTAACTTCCAGTCCAAGAAAAGCATCAATCGAGACTAAAACTATATCCAAAACGTAATTTCATTGTCAGCTACCATTCAGCAAAAGTCCTCTTCCCGTGATACGTCTGGCCGGAGAGGTCAATGCTGGGGACATCTTGGAGAAGAGGTAGCACTCACCTTTACCGCCTCCTTTGCCTTCCCCTAGCAACCTTTTCATTTGAGTGCTGTAGCAAAAACAGGAAACAATGGTTGCGTTTGGCATCTCCCCAGAAACCGCTCCAGCACCAGACTCACCCAGCCACAGACCCAGATGCCCCACGGAGCACTACCCTAGGAGTGACACGGAAGCCATTTCCCGTCTTGCCCACGGGAAGGCAGGTGCCCTTCCTCCACCACTCAAGGTGACCCCAAGTGGCCCACTGAACTTGCTCAGGCATCCATCTCACTGAGCACCGGCCAAGCTTCAAAACACGTGACCAACCCCGCCAGTCAGTCCTCTACCTTTTGGCTGTTCTGGAATAGAGCTCAGGAGCATGGAGACCCAGAACAAAGTCATAATCGCATGCCCCGGCCCACGCACACACACATACACTCACCTTTCCTCATTCCCAGCTCCGCATGCCTCTGAGGCAGGACCAGCACCTGTCAGAGCCACATCATGTCATATGCCCTAGTGCCCTGGCGGTCAGGAAAACTGACAGCTCAGTTCAGAGCCATACTTGGTCATAGCTGTGTGCCTGTCTGGATTCCCAAGGGCAGAAGTGCTAGGCTCAGAGAAAATCTTACCCTTCCACTTGAATGATTTTATGTTTTTATTTTATTTTTTTACACTTGAGACAGAGAAAGAGAGACAGCACGAGCAGGGGAGGGGCAGAGAGACGGAAACAGAACCTGAAGCAGGCTCCGGGCTCTGAGGTGTCAGCACAGAGCCTGATGCGGGGCTCGAACTCACAAACGGTGAGATCATGACCTGAGCCAAAGTCAGAAGCCTCACTGACTGAGCCACGGAAGCTGTAGGATGTTTTAAGTGGCAAGCCACCATTTACGTACAGGGAAGGCTATCATTTTAATAAAATCAGGAATCCTATGGGAGCACTGATTTTTCTGTAAAACCACTTTCATTATCAGAAAACACGACACTAAATATTACACAAAATTAGAAAACCACGGGGCGCCTGGGTGGCGCAGTCGGTTAAGCGGCCGACTTCAGCCAGGTCACGATCTCGCAGTCTGTGAGTTCGAGCCCCGCATCAGGCTCTGGGCTGATGGCTCGGAGCCTGGAGCCTGTTTCCAATTCTGTGTCTCCCTCTCTCTCTGTCCCTCCCCCGTTCATGCTCTGTCTCTCTCTGTCCCAAAAAAATAAATTAAAAAAAAAACGTTGAAAAAAAAAAATTAAAAAAAAAAAAATTAGAAAACCACTAGGGCTTGCCTTTTAAGGACACATGATCAAGAATCAGGCCTGCTGAACAAAAGGAAATGAAGAACTCTATAAAACCTTATGAATCCAAAACCACTTTAAAGTCTTGCTATGTAGACGATGGAAGATGTGGGACCTATTGCCTTTGTTGGCTTTCTTGTCCCTTCTGTCCTTTAATTAAGAGGATGCACCTGGTTCAGCCCCCAGCATCCCATACCTCTCTATCCTCCCCTTGGAGAGCTCATTCATTCTCCCACCTCCAACCTTTACCCTTTGCTAGGGACTTCCTCCCCATCTCCCAGACATCTAACTCATCTCTATCTGCCACTTGGATGATGCAGCATCACCCCCTAACTCAGTGTGTTGAGGACCACCCTCTTCCCAACCTTGCTGCCTGTTAGTGAGGCACATATTCCTCTGGTCACTCGGGTTTGTGACCTTGGAACCCGCCTCCAGCTGGGATGGCTGCAGAGACCAAGTCTGACGGGCCTCCTCTTCCCTCCCTCTCCCTTCCCTGCGCACTCCGCCAATCCCATTCTTTGCATCACATCTGAGCAAATCTTCCTTCCACCTGACGCTGCTTTCACTACATTACTTCCTGCTCAAACTTTCTTACAGCCAACGGAACAACTCTGAGTAGTTATTGGGGCCACGTGGTCTGACCCCAGCCTATCTGTTCAAACCTTTTCCCACTACTCCTCAAGAGTAATGAAAGCATCTGTAATATTACAGGTGAGCTTTACAGTCTGTCTCAATCTCCACAACACTATCTAGAAGCCAAAGGGGCAAACATTACCCCTATTTTGTAATCTGAGACTGCGATAGGCACGAGGTCACACCAGCAAAAACTGGAGGAACCAGATCTAGTCCCGGATCTTCAAACTTGTCTTCGTAAACTGCACTGTAACCTGGACGTGGACCCTTCTTGGCTTGAGTTCAGCAAACCCACATGGAGGGCCTGCTCTAGAAAAGCTCTGTTTAATGCTTTAGTGGGTACAAGTAAGAATTTCCACACTCGTTTACACTCTGGATGGGAAGAGGGACCCTGGGGCTCCTAGGCGGCTCAATTGATCAAGTATTTGACTCTTGATTTCCACTCAGGTCACGATCTCACAGTTTGTGAATTTATCCCTGCATCAGGCTCTGCTCTGACAGCATGGCACCTGCTTGGGCTCTCTCTCTCTCTCTCAAAAATAAATATACATTAAAAGAAGAAAAAACTGCTAGAAAAACAAAGGGAATGGGAGGGGAGGGGAGGGGAGGGGAAGGGAGGGGAGAGGAAGGGCTAGAGAAAGGAAGAAAGAGGAACCCTGGAATGACAACCAGGTAAGCAAGGACTGTAAACAGCGGGCCAGGTGTGCCAACTGAATGATGGGCATGAGTGCGGCCTGGAAGGGACTCCATAAGGGACTTGAGATCTGACTTGAACATCAGCTAACGTTTCTGAGCAGACATCACTTGGAAATGGCAGTGAAGGTACAGTTTCTGAAGACCGTGGTGGCAGGGAGGGCACTCCTGGCAGAGGAGACAGCATGAATTCTCCAACTGCTCCCACCTTGCAAGGCCCTCTGTGCATATTCCTGAACTGGTCCAGACCTGGCTCCTCCCCCCAGCTCTACTGTAATTTTCTATCATAATTTAAAAGGATTCCTGTTCATCTTATGGCTTCCAAAGTCACTCTGGTCTCCCAGCTGGATTTTAAGCTCTTTAAGGCAAGAATGAGGTCACACTTCCATTCTCTCCAAACATCCCTATAGGGACCCGACGGTGGCTTTTGCCCCCACAACTGTGGGGAAGAGCTCTGAAATCCCCGATAAACTTCACGACTTTCACCGTGTTGACCACTGAGATTCAACCTAAAGGAAGTTTGCCATAAGGGCTAGTCTCTCTCCCTTCTATCAGGCTTAGGGTGTCCTCACGGAAGAATCCTTGCCTGATTTAACAAGACTGGAATGTACTGGTGAGGATGTGGGGATACAGGCATCCCCCTATATTGCTGGCAGGAGTAGAACTGAGCAGTTTCCATGCAGGGCAATATCAGAAGTAAAGACGAGCTATTCCCGAGTCCAGCAGCACCACTGCTAAGAATGCACCCACAGCAACACTGGCCTGTTTACAGCACAAGAAAACACACAGCCACTTTTGTCACCTTGGCACTCACTAAATCACTGTGCATCCATACAGAGGATGGGAGAAAATGAGGTGCAGGATGGCAAGCATAGTGTCCCCATGCATATGCCCAAAATATTTCTGAACAGGGAATGGTGATGATGGTGGCCTTGAGGGAGCAAATAGGTGGCTGGGAACAGGTTTTGGAAAGGAGACCAGCTTTTTACCTTTAAATCTTGAACCATGTGCATGTATAGTTTTTTTAAAAAAGTACGTGAAGGGGCTCCTGGGTGGCTCAGTCAGTTGAGCGTCCAACTCTTGGTTTCAGCTCCTGTCATGATCCCAGGGAGTGTGGGATCAAGCCCCATGTCTCTCTCCCCCACTCCCTGCCCCCTCTCCTTGGCTCACTCTAAAATAGAAAAAAAAAAAAAAAAAAATTATGCAACAACTTTCTAAAAATGTTTTCATCACTATGGCAAAGAAACTGCCTTTTAAACCCCAGAAACCTAAGGTTTAGAAAAATAATGAGTGACTCTCCGGCTGTTCCTCTGAGAGCACGATCATCTTTTCCACCTGCTTAAGCCCTCCTCCCAAGGCTTGGCACTCACCGGTTGTCTACGGTTGTTGAATGGATGAGATTTACTTTCCCATCTAAAAGTAAAGCATCCCCAGGGTGCCTGGGTGGCTCCGTCAGTCAGGCATCTGACTCTGGATTTCAGCTCAGGTCAAGATCTCCCGGTTTGTGGGATCAAGCCCCGTGTCAGGCTTTGCACTGGCAAAGTGAAACCTGCTTGGGATTCTCTCTCTGCCCCTCCCTCTGCCCCTCCCACCCCTCAAAATAAATACACTTAAAAAATAAACAAGTAAATAAAATAAAAGTAAAGCATTCCCAAACAAGAGGAATTGCCAAACAGTGATAAAGGTGGCAGGAGGATGCAGCGTGGCTGAAAACTGCTCCCAGTCAGTGGGTTCGAGCCCCGTGTCGGGTTCTGTGCTGACAGCTCAGACCCTGGAGCCTGCTTTGGATTCTGTGTCTCCCTCTCTCTGCCCCTCCCACACTCATGCTGTCTGTCACTCTCTAAAATAAACATTAAAAAACAATAAATAAAATAACATAAAATAAACAATTTATGAAGCAGCTTATTACTAGTAGCTGAAAACCACTGGCCTGATCACAAATAAAAGGGCTACAAACTGAAAGGAATATTTCACATATTCAGTAAAAGATATGAAAATGAAGAAAGCAGAACAGTTGACAAGGTCGTGTAAGCACATTACACCACCAGGGAGGCAGGTGAACACTGGTGGACAACAGCATCTAAATTAGCTGGCCCCCTCTTGGCAATCCAGGTATCTACAGAGAGGTCCTCTGAGTTCAGTCTTTAGCTGGATGTAATCGCTTATTCACTCAAATCTCTACTGAGCAGACTACTATGTTCAGGCCTATGCTAACTGTCTCCAGCACACTCAATCTATGAAATTAAAGTTATGGTTCTGACCTTTGTCCATCGTCAGTGACAGATTCTCACTCTTACTACAAAGCACAAGTCAGCTTAGCCTCTCAAGTTGAAGATCAAGATAGTTCTAGAGCAAAATGTAAAGATTATCTGCAGACAGAAACAGTTGGCCCAGGGAACATACCACATGCACAAGTGCCTGATGGAAAAAAGACACCAGAGGATCAAATAGAGCCAACCCACATGTTAACACAGAAATCCAAGCAAACCTACTCAGAACGAGTCTCATTCAAACAATACTTACAAAGGTTTCCTTATGCTATTTACAATTTTAAAGTAAATTTACTTTATAAGCAGCCAGGGAATTCTTTATTTAATACCATCCTAACATAAAAGTTCATTCAAACCATGAAACTGAGTTTTATGACAACCTAGAAATAGGAACTGAAAGAAGCCAAACATAATGCCTTAGAGATCAAGAAACATTTACACAGTTCCACTGTTAAAAACAGTTCAACATTCATCCAGTGAATACAGTTTGGATGTCAGTATACACGTTTGTCAGGGAGGTGAGAGACCTTTCGACTGTTCCTCCGACGGCTCCATATGCTGGCCCTGTAGAGCTTCCGGCAGAGGCTTGTTGTTTTCCAACACTGTTTGGGATTTCACATCCGAAGGTTCAGATTCCCAGGAAACGTGACTACCTGCCTTTTGCTTAAAAGACCAGACAGAAATATGTCACACAGATGCTGTCATTTTCAGTCCACTGACTGGCTGAAGCTATATGACTAAGCACATTCTATCACGGAGTCAAAAACGGAACATTTATATTCCAGGTCAGATTCTATTATAACAAGCAATACCCATGATAAAAATCTCTACAGAACCATAATTTCAAAAGTCCTAACGACAACTCACTTGTTCCAAGCAGCAGTCATTATCACAAAATTTCAGTGTATATACGTGTGTGTGTGTGTGTGTGTATACATTTTTTTCAAGTTTCAGTATATTTAATCTACCAGTATTTGACCCGGTGTTCAGGGACATAAACCAAGGTTGGGGAAGGAAAACCAAGCCTTCCTTTAACCTCTAACGAACAGGCAGTTAATCTAACAACAATTTTAATAACAAAATACTCACAGTCCTTGTTTCTCCTACTCGTCTTAAAATGACACCTTCTGCCAATAAAGCCTTTCCTGTTTCCACAAATAATTTCTCTTCATCCGTTTCTCCAAGCTTCTGTAGCTCAATGTACTTCTCCACAAACCTGGAATTCCAAGCAGTCACATCTTAGGTCTGTGCATGGAGAGTCATCAAGATGTACACAACATCAAGCGGCTCAACAGGTCCGCCTACAGGAACATCTTTTTCCTCAAGTGGAATTCAATGAAACTCCTCACACTGGGAACTAAATTCCTTACAACAACAACAACAACAACAACAACAACAACAACAACAACCAACACAACAACAACAACAACAACAACCAACACAGGACCTGTAAGATGGCTTACTGTTGACAGGTAGACTTGAAGTTTGGATTGAACAGATCAAAAGCTTTCTGACCAGATCCATAGGCCGAATAAAATTTCCTAGAAAATACGAACAACACAATATAAATTTCCAACTACAGATCACGGCCGAGAGCAAAGTAAAGAAAAATTACTAGGCTAAGCAGAAGCTTTTTTTTTTTTTTTTTTTTTAAGTAATGCATATGGTAAATATAACAAATGTTACAAAAAGGTAGCCAGTGAAAGTGACATTCCTGCTCACCTCCTCCCACCCCCAGTACCCTCCCAGGAATCAATACCAATCTGTTTCTTCTGCATTCATCCAAGAATATTCTCCTAACATATAAGCATATACACACCTATCCTTCCCTGTTCCAAGCTGCGTAATTTAACCCAAAGGACAGGAAACACTCTAGTACATCTTGCCTCTTCTCCTTTTTTTTTTTTGCTTTTGTTTCATTCACCAAGTTTATTTTGAGTCTTACTAGGCATTGTGTTCAGCCCAAAAAGAATCAAATATTGAAGAATATTTCTATTGCCCTGGCTTGAACTATATTAAATTTGTTTATGGTGTTATAATCTTTATCAAAGACATCAACTAAAATATCCAGTCATGATAAAAAGGTATTTACCAGGAAAGGTATTTCTAGAGGAAATAAAAGGAGTTTCTCCATGCAATATTTTTAACTATCCAAGGGCAAATCTGAGTCTTGGAGAAAATTCTTCTAGCTGAGAGAGCAAGACAAAGATCACTAAGTTATTTTAATTAAAGTGATTCATTTGAGGACAAAGGGACAAATTCTATGGAAGACAGAACCCCAGATTTCAACTCCTGTTGTCAGTGGTGGATTCCACCTCAGAATGAGAAGGGGCAATTCATATTCTAAGCTAAGAGCAAATAACTTTAATTAAGCCTTTGCCTCTTCTCCTTAATAGTTCTTTTTTTTTTTTTTTTTTTAACGTTTATTTATTTTTGAGACAGAGATAGAGAGAGAGCATGAACAGGGGAGGGTCAGAGAAAGAGGGAGACACAGAATCTGAAACAGGCTCCAGGCTCTGAGCTGTCAGCACAGAGCCCGACACGGGGCTCAAACCCACAGACCACGAGATCATGACCTGAGCCGAAGTTGGACGCTTAACCGACTGAGCCACCCAGGCGCCCCTCCTTAATAGTTCTTAAAGATCATTTCAAATCACTGAACTTTTCTGTTTCCAATCCTTTGCTACTCTAGAGAGTGCTGCAATGATTACCTTTATCAATATTTCTTAGTACACTATGCAAATCTGGAATAGATTCATAATTAACAGTACTACTAGCTCAAGGTATGTGCATTTGCAATATGGCCTTGCAAACTGCCAAATGCTTCCAAGTGTATGCAATGAGCCTGCGCAGAAAAGTGCTGTCAAAGTATTTAATACCCCCAAAGATCTCATGTCCTACTCTGAAAATTTCCAAGTAGAGCAGAACATACTTGTTTTACTACCTCAAGGAGTGTCGGGGGCAGGGAGGGGGGTAGAGAGGAGATTCCTCAAAAGAAAGGGGCCTGGACCGCAAATGAGAATATAATGACTTTATAAGTTTTGTTTTCTTATAACCAGAAATAGAGATAAGAATAAGGCGTATATATTCAATTGACTAAAGTACAATCTCTGATCTTAATATTTAAGAGAAGCAGAATCTTACAAATTCTAGGTACTAAAAACTGGCATCAACATTTGAGGGAAAAAGTTCTTCCACTGAATTCTCAGCAAGCTCACTTCCTTGAACCCCATAGTCCTATGAATAAAATGGAGACAAAATACTGTAGGGTTAAAGTAAGGCCTAAATGAGAGAATGTTTTTGAGGGTTTAGCATAGTGTTAATCCATGCACAGAAACAGGCAGCTATAATTGCAATGATCAGTCCGTTGCTGAGCTCCAGACTCTACTTCCCAGAACTTGTTTCTCTCACATGTGGGAGGGGCACTGGTTCCCTCACCAGGCTAGATATTCAAGACTTTCTCCACAGGGAAAGCCCTGACTCAATTCCTGCAAGTCACCCGACTGCTAGCCAAACCTTTCCTTCTGAAATCGCGCTGCCTCCTGTCCACCACGGGGGCTTTGCACTCACGCTCTAATCCGATCCTCGGGGTACAAGATGTCCTGGATGGCAGCTTTGGCTTTGCCATATCTCAGGCGGGGCCTTCGGAAGACCGGCTCTCTCAGTGGAGGAAAAGCGTTATATATGTCAAACCAGAGGGGCTTCTCCTTCAACACCCCAGCCCGAATCAGGTCCCGAGTCCTTAAGGAAGGGAAAATAACGAAGGTCAGCCAGTTACAACAGCCCGTCTAAGCCCATGAATCAGTGTAGTGACAGCCTGGGGCATCAGTGAGATTGCGGAGTCCGAAACACAGAACCGGAAGGAGGCCGCAGCACGGGTGTTCCCCACCTACAGGTAAGATACTTCCATTTTCCAAAACCAACCTAACAACGCTCAGGGGTTAAGTCCTTCTATTTTCTCAGGTGCGTCCCACGCCTCCTCCCCCCATCCCCGTCCAGTCAAGGAAAACAGAGGCTCCAGCTGGGCCCATCAGCATCTTCCTCCCCTCCTCTTCCCAGAGACCTCCACCCCGGCAGGGGGAGAGGTGCAATCTTGAACGAGAAAGGTACATTCGGGGAGTGATGTCAAGTACACCTATTCAGAGACGGCGGACAGCACGAGAGGGCATCACCCGGCTCCCACTCCGCACTCTGGAGAATGCCTCGCCCTACTCACACCCACCCAGAAAAAGCGCGACCGGTCAAGAGCCCCCATCCCGGGGGAGGCGCCCCCAGCCCACCCCGCCTCCGAGCACACACCGCGAGAAAACGCTCCCCACGGTCTGCAACCGGCTCCCCGCCATGGCAGGCGCCTGGGATACACACTGCCAGCGGCTACCGGAACCGGAAGCGCCCGCGGCGGCGAAGAGGGCGTAGGCTGCTGGCCGAGCCGAGGATCGCGGCGCCCTCTCCGCAGCCCCAGCCGGAGAGCCGAGCCAGGCAGAAGCAAAGGATGGGCCGAACTGGCGCGGCCCTCGGCTCCCGGCCAGATTCAGACGCGAGCACTCGATAGCCGAGACGAAAGGAAGGAAGCCGGCCAGAGCCGGGCAGAAGCAATAAATGACCGATCTCGAGGAGGGATTCGCGCGGGTGACTGCTTTACCCTTTCTGGCCTTGCTGAGCCACCCAGTCTGGAAGGTGGGGCGGCGCGGAGGGAAGACGAGGGGGAGGAAGGAGGGAGGCGCAGCCTACGTCCGGGGAACCAGCCCGGCCAGGACACACGTAAAGGCACAGATAGAGGTCACGCTGGCGCTGGGCCCGAACTGCGCCTTATCTTGCTTGGAGCCACAGACTCCGCAGAAGGAAACCGAGGCCGGGACGGGCAGTCACTGGCCTGGCGTGACACTGGGACGGGCAGGCACTGGCCTGGGGTCACACTAAAGCTCAAGCGTCTGTCCTCCGTGCCCTGCTGTGCAGCGCGCCCCGTGAGTCCTTAGGCCCTGGAGTGCCTCCTGCATCTGCTCCCTTCGGGATGCGCCCGGCAACTAGTGTTTTCTCCGCGGGAGGCGTCGCGGGCTCGCTCCTCCGTGGGGCTGGCAAAGCGAAAGTGAACGAAACAAATTCCCAGACGGAGACCCAAAAATCTGGGAAAAGTAGCCTCTCGGGGTTACTTATTGGTCCAATAATCGTGCTTCGGGTAAAGTACCCCCAAAGAAATGAAAGCACAATTTCTTTCATGAGGATGTTTGTGCAAGGATCGTCACTGCAGTAGAGGAAAAAAATCAAATGGAAAATTATGGTTCGTGTGTCCCATGCAATCCTATGCAGCTGTTAACAATGAACTTGTGAATGCCCATGACTTAGAGTTAAATGAAAAGGAAAGTTGCAGAGAAACATCTTTTAGTGGGATCCTAACCTGTTAAAAGAAAAAAGAAAACACCTGTACATGCGTTTGTGTTTCTATGAAGATAGAAACTACTGTAGAAGGCCCACAAGGCTGTGAACCTTGGTTATCTCCAGTGAGACTGCCAGAGAAGACAGCATTTTTTCTTTATATTTCCTTCAGAGTTTGATCGGTAGAGTTTTTATTCGTGTTTGAACTTTTTAATCCAGTGCAATGTTTTGAATTGCATACACACAAAATATCTCCCCGGGCCCATTATCATCTTTGTCAGCCAGAAAGAGCAGCAGGTCATTCCAGAGCACTCCCACTCTATGGGAGGCTGGTGAGGAGGAGGAAACTAATGTTTCAGGAGCAGTTACTGTTTGTTTGTTTGTATTGTCTTGGATCCACACACCTAACCAGAAGGTAGCTATTATTAGCCTTATTATAGATGAGAAAGTGAGGCCATAGCAGGTGAAGTAACCTGTCAGACACCTAACTGACAGAGCCAGCTTTCCCACACAGCCTGGACCTTTTCCAGAAACCCACAACCCTCCTTAGCTATGTCTCAAGCTGGAGATTGGTAGACCTATGAGGTCAGCCAAAACTGGCCCCAGGGGCAGGAGAGGAGGGATTTGAGGCCCAGGGCTAACCTGAGAGGTGGGTTTCATGGCTGCTGCAGGACCCTGTGGCACAGGGAAGAGAGAGCACAGTGCTGGCTGCTGGGCCAGGTGTAGAGACTCCAGTCTCCCAGTCTTAGGAAGGTCTGGAAGGCTTTGCTCTAGGTCGAGCAAATATACTCCCAACTAAATATAGTCTTCCCAGGCCTCATAACGAGTTTCTAATTCTGTCCAAGTCCCAGCTAGCTGCCAGCCCAGACCACAGACACACTTCCCTTCTCCCACTCAGGCCTGCTCCCCTAGGCCACTGCAGTTACCACTGGTAAAGAATTAGGAGAATTTATTCAGGGAGGAGAGCCAAGGACCCAAACCCTCAGTGGGGGAGGAATTGCAAGATTGGAATTTCTCCTCTAGATCTTCTTAGGGAAGTTACTTCCTCTTCTGAGCCCTTCAGGTTTCCCCTCCTTGAGGCATCTGGGTGGCACAGTGGGTTAGGCTTCTGACTCTTGATTTTGGCTCAGGTGATGATCTCATGGTTCGTGGGATCAAGCCCTGAGTCTGTCAGGCTCTGCGCTGACAGCTCTGAACCTGCTTGGGAATCTTTCCCTCTCTCTCTCTGTCTCTCTGTTCCTCCCACTTGTGCACACGCACACACTCTCTCTCAAAATAAATTAATACACTTTGCAGTTTCCCCTTCAGCATCCTATTTAATGCCTCTGTGACTGAGAGAGTGCAATGTTGGTGGGTAGATAGGAAGACCTTGGGGATGTGACAGCAGGATGAATTGGGAACCCTCTGACCCTGCAACAGGAAGTGTGTGCCCAAGGGAGTACTCATTCATGAAAAGGAGGAAGCTGTGGGGCAGCCGGGGGCAGGCAAACTGGACATTAGAGGCCTCTGTCTTCTCACCAGGACCTCTCAAGGCTGCAAGGGGCTGATGCACTCATGCCTTGCACTGCAGCAGCAATCTGGATTTGTCCTATTCAATTGTTCAGCTACCTGATGCCATAGGTAACGTCCTGACAAATCTCACACAGAAGGAAATAGAACTTGTCAACTCTCCAAAAGGCCGTATTCCTTCTGCTACCCTGCTCGACCCCGCTAGATGTGCCCGCTAAATACTATCCACTACCTGCGTAGCTTGCTGCAAGAGTAGAAGCCACCATTCTGCAAAGACCAAACGAGGGCTGGTAAGTAACAAGTCTGATGGCAGTTACAGCATCGCTGTTGCTCTTGTGTTCTGATTGCCACCTGGGACTGCAGCATTTTGATGATATTTTGTAAATTGCCTTATTGTTTCATTGTCTTGTTAAATGATCCCATCCAGCTCACAAGCGCTTAAGCACCTGCCTGGCCCTGTGCCGAGTCCTGGACAAGCTGACTATCCAGTGGGGGAGACTGGCAAATTCATAACTGAGAACTTCTATGTTGAATAGCATGTGGATTATATCAGTTTGCTAGGGCAGTCACAACAAAGTACCACAGGCTGGGTGGCTTAGGCCACAGAAAGATACTTTTGCACTATTCTGGATGCTAGAAGCCCGAGATCAACTTGCCAGGGTGGGTTTCTCCTGAGGCCTCTCTCCTTGGCTTGCAGACGGCCACCTTCTCCCTGTGTCCTCGCATGGTGTTCCCTTTGTATGTGCCTGTGTGCTCTTATGACACCAGTCATATTGGACCTGAGCCCAACCTAATGGCTGCATTTTAACTTCAATACTTCTTTAAAGACTATCTCTAAACACAGTCACATCCCGAGCTACTGGGGGTTAGGACTTCAACATACAAATTTTGAAGGGACACTGTTCAGCCCCATGACACTGACTGATAAGTACTTGGCTGAACAGCATCCATGTGCCCTGCCAGGTGCACACGCACTCTGTGCTCTCCTTCACCCTGCTCTGTTCCCCGGGAGGCTGACTTCTAGGAACCGCAACCACGGCCCTCTGC
Source organism: Neofelis nebulosa (assembly GCF_028018385.1). Classification (NCBI taxonomy): domain Eukaryota; kingdom Metazoa; phylum Chordata; class Mammalia; order Carnivora; family Felidae; genus Neofelis; species Neofelis nebulosa. The sequence goes on from NC_080797.1 coordinate 46,809,566, forward strand.
TTCCAGTTGGGTTCCAGGAGGTACCACCAGTGGGAGGCATTGGCAGGGGAATGGAAGGAACGAGGAGAGTGAAGGTAGTCTCTATTCCCCTGGCTCCCTCCACGTACAGTGCAGGAACATAAAGTCACAGCTCTACAGGGCAACCTGTTCACACAGAGCTCTCACCGGGTTCCAGTCACTGTTCCCTCCCTTGCCCCTGAAGGGCGAGACTCAGCAAACTGTGCCCCTCTGTTACTAGCCATAGGTTCTAGGCCGTCCTTTGTGGCTTCCCTACACTCTGCCCACGTCTTTATAAATAGCACCCTTATTTAAGTAGTGCCTGGGAATTTGTCAGACAAAAAGTGGAGAAGCATCCCCGATGGCAGAACGGCCTTGGTGAGTGAAAATCCCAGCGTATTGATGAAATCATGAATACTGTTACCCATCTTTGGCAGAGAGCCAGGATCAGGGAGAAATTAGCTGCTCGACTCAAAAGAGGAGGAAAACAATAGTATACATTCAATACACAGTACAGGGACCAGGGGGAGGAGCAGCAGCAGGGGAGATGTGCAAAGAGGAGGCCGGAGCGTCGTCTCCCACCTCCAGGCTGTTGTGTGCTCTCTCTCCTGGCACGCGTGGGTTGGAGGCCCACACCTGCTCGGAGGCCCACGCCTCCGCTTCCTTTCGAGGGTCAGCCAGGAGGGCACATTGGCCCGCAGCGCACACTCTGCCAGACTCTGCTCCCTCGCTCCCTAAGCTTTTCCCTCTCGGAATGTGGTGTTGTAACTGTGTTCACTGGTCTGAGTCTGTCTAACTGGGCCTCTCTGAGGGCAGGAACTGGCTGTCTTATCTCTGCCTCCCCACGCCTGGGCTGCTGCTTGGCTCAGAGGTGGCTCTCAGAAAGTTTTGTCATCAACAGCATGGCTGAATCAGGCCAAGTTAGGACAAATGAGGGAGCCACCCCGGCCCTCCTTTCTGGAGGCCTTCCTCAGACACGCTATGGGTATGTGGGCAAAAGCTGTGGCTGAATGAGGATAACCCTCCACTCCTCCAAGAACCTGGTCATTTCTAGTCCTGGCTATCCTCTGTGGCCCACTGACAGATCGAGTTTACAAACCTCGGGGCCTCAGCTCCGTTACCTGTAATATGGGCATAATCGGATCACCCACCCTGTAGCCTTCTTATGAGGAGTCAGTGGGTTAATATCTGCCGAGTGCTTAAAACAGTGCCTAGTGTACAGGCTCAATAAATAAGAGTGATGATAATAACGTTTTCTGACCACTGCACGTTTAAGAGCAACAAATCACAATTTATTAAATCACACCTACAATTAAGTCACACCTAACAATTTGCAAGGCATGTTCACACAGCTGCCTGTTCATTTCTTCAGCAAACAGTCTTACCCCCAACAAGAATCTAGTTCAAGCAGAGGAAAGAAAAGCACTTTATGCCACTACCAGCCCTGTATCACTGTGGCTCCTTTTGTAGCCAAGGAAACAGGAGCCAGCTGGGCCTGAAGCAACAATCTGGCCTTTTATTATTAGAATTAAAGGCCAATTGGAATCACTCTGGAGCTTTCCCAGCAGAGGATGAGCCCCTTGCAGGCAGATGTTGCAGGCTGGTGTGGGCCCCCCTCTTCTTGTGGAAGGCAGAGCAAATCTATCTTTAATATGCTCTGGAACCTCCTGGATCTTGGGAAATTCAGATTCTGACTCGAGCGGTCTGGGGTGAGGACTGAAACTGAATTTCTAACAGTCTTCTTCCAAGCCGATGCCAGCGCTGCTAACCTGCAGGTAAGGTAGCCAACTGGCCTAAGTTTGCCCAGAACTTTCCCAGTTTTAGCACTGAGATTTCCGCATCCGAGGAACACGCAGACCTGGAAAACCAGGACAGTTGGTCACTGGAGCCACAGAACCACACTTCGAGTAGCAAGGACATAGCCAGCTGAGTTTGTACTGAGCTTTACAGCCCTTCACTTCAGAGTCCCCTGAATAATCCTCTTGACCTGATAAAGAATTGTGACTCTTTAATCTCTAGAAATGACAGGGTAGCTGCTGGCTCTGTAGGGCCTAAGGTTTATATAATCTTAGTGGCTCTTTTAAGAAAAAAAGTACAAAAATATCTTTGTTTTACAAAATTTGCAAAACATATAACCATGCAAATAGAGTAAATTCCCTTCTGTCTCTTTGGCCTCTGGCCAAACAGGTGCTCACTTCCTTCTGGGAAAACGGTGTTGGCCTCTCAATGGCCAGTTCTGTGAGATGACCACCAGGTGGCAGTAGATTTACACAGCCCCGTTTCAACCACCCGCCCTGCTCCCTACCCGCTCCCCCCCATCTCCAGAAATTTCTAAATCTTCCTCCAGCTGGCCTAGCCAGCTAATCCAACAAATTAATCTATGCTCTGATAATGGGCAAAGGAGTTCATGTGCTTCTCTCTAAATAGCATATTTTCCATTCAATGGGAATGCTAAGATCATTTTTAAAACCAAATAAAGAATGCTAATAATAGGTGACGTCCGAGCACACTGTTGGATCAGACATCACACTATGGAGATGTTTTTAAGCAGGTAGAACTTTCTGTGTTCGGCAGATCCTGTCTATGGCGAGGTTCTAGTTCTTACCACCTCTTCCCCCGCCCCAGCGTATAGCTTAGTGTTTAGGTAACAACTTTGGAGTTTGGCTGCCGGGGTAGTAAGTACTACCACTTACTGAGGGGCATGTGTGCCTCAGTTTCCCGATCTGTGAAATACAAATAATAATACTGATTTCATATAATAGTTGTGGGGATTATGTAAAATAATGTACGTAAAGCTCCCCAGAAAAGTTGCATACAATAAGCACTCAATGAGCAGCCATCATCTTCATCATCCTATATCTTGCCTGTCTTCTGCCTTCTTCAAACCAAATTGTCCTCCTGTCTTTCTTCCAATCTCAGGCCCCTACCAGGTGCCTCAAGTGAACAGAGGAAGGGTTGAGACTCCAGGTTGGTGATAAGCAGGCCAGTTCTTCTGGGCACAGCATTCTTCAGACCCATGATCTCTCAAGTTGGGGCTGAGCCCTGGGGACACTGAAGCAAGGAGGAGAGGCACTAGCTGGACCAGACTCCAGACAGCCCAGCTCAGCACTTTAGCAGGTCACTCTCCAAGGATCACTTTGTGGATACCAGGAGCCCAACATTTGTAGACGAGCCTGGCATGTGAGGGCAGATGGATAAGGGGGTTGCCTGGCCCAGCCTGACTCCCTCCTAGGTCCTATAAACACTGTTTGGCCCAGAGGGACTCATCACGGAGCAGAGGCTTCATCTGCTGTGCATCTCCATTTTCCAGGTGTATCTGGATCGCTTTCTTTGCCTTCTCTCCCCACATCCCCTCTCTGGATACAATTACCTTCAGTCAGTTAACTAAAAGGCAAAAGAGTGGATGGTTCTCAAACTTTGCTGCATATTAGAATCACCTGAGGCACTTTTACACTCTGATTCCCAGGCTAAATCCCAAACCAATGAAATCAGAATCTTTGGGAATGGGACCCAAGTTTCAGCAATAATTCCAGTATATGGTGCCTGGCTGGGAAGAGCAATGGAGAAATGTGCAACTCTTGACCTCAGGGTCGTGGGTTTGAGCCCCACATTGGGTGTAGGGATTACTAAAAAAATAAAAAAACTTGAAAAAAAAAAAGAATTCCAATGTATATAGCAAGTTTGAGAACTGGTGTTCTAGAGTAGTGTTTCTCCAGCTTCAATGTGCATTCAAGTCACCTGAAGAGTTTATTAAAATGGACATTCTAGGGGCACCTGGGTGGCTCAGTCGGTCAAGCGTCCAACTCTTGATTTCAGCTCAGCTCATAATCCCAGGATTGTGGGATCGAGCCCCACATCAGTCCCCATGCTCAGCATGGAGCCTACTTCAGATTCTCTCTCCCTCTCCCCCTCTCCCCTGCTCTCTTTCTCAAAAAAAAAAAATTACATATATATATGTGTGTGTGTATATATATATATATATATATATATATATATATATATTAAAGTGGACATTCTAGTCCAGTAGGTCTAGGGTAGACCCTGAAATTGTGTGTTTCTATCAAGTTCCAGGTGATACAGATGGTGCCGGTCCATAGACCAAATTTTGAGTAGCAAGTTGTGGAACTGTGCTTCTCAAACTTGGCATGTATCAGAATCATCTGGAGGGCTTGTTAAAATACTCCCAGTTTGAGATTCAGTAGATCTGGAGTAGGGCCCCATAACATGCATTTCTAATGTGCTCTGTGATGCTGATGCTGCGGGTCCACACAGCACACCTTGAACAGCATTTGGAGTCAGGCATCCCTGGACCGTGTTTCTGGCTTCACACCTTGCTACCTCTACAACCTTGCAAAGTTACTTTCTGAATTGTCATTTCATCATCCGTAAAGTGGCCATTATTGGGTCAGATTAATTGAGCTAATATGAAACACTACCAGACTGCCCAGTGTGCTGGTCCTCAAACTTGATTGCAAATTTGAATTACATGAGGAGCTGTAAAATAAATCACCCCATGGCTGTTGATTTAATTGATATGGGGTACTGAGCATCAGGATTTTTTTTTTTTTAAGCTACTCAGGTAATTCTGTGCAGCCAGTAGTAGGTAGGGGCCTGGCACTGTGGTTCCCAAACACAAGACTCAGATTGCTGGGCTGCACTCCCTGAGTCTCTGATTCAGTATGTCTAGGGTAGAGCTGAGAATTGGCATTTCTAACAAGGTCCCAGGTTACACACCTGAGGGTTACACACCTATCAGTAAAAAATGCACAACACTGGGGCACCCAGCTGGCTCGGTCAGTAGAGCATGCTCCTGATCTTGGGGTTGTAAGTTCAAGCCCCATGCTGGGTGTAGAGATTACATAAAAATATTTTTTTAGGGGTGCCTGGGTGGCTCAGGTCATGATCTCGCTGTTCGTGGGTTTGAACCCCATATTGTGCTCTGCACTGACAGCTCGGAGCCTGGAGCCTGCTTCAGATTCTGTGTCTCCCTCTCTCTCTGCCCCTCCCCTGCTCGCACTCTCTCTCTCTCTCTCTCTCAAAAATAAACATTAAATATATATAATATATATTATATTACATATATGTTATAATATAGTGTGTGTGTATATATATATATATATATATATATATATGTTTTGTTTTTGTTTTTTTTTAATGCACAGAGCCAGGGTTAGAGGATCAGCTTGGTTTGCCCACATCCAAACAGTATGTATGAAGAGCATCACCCGCTGTCTTACCTTGGTCTAACTGGGGGTGAAGGAGAACCTGTTTATAGGAGAGCAGGGAGAACCTGCATTGTTCCTCCAGACTGAGCTCAAATGTGGCAGCAGGAGTTAGAGCGGTGGCCTTGGCCTGGGTGACTGAGAGCCCAGAATAAAATGTGAGTGAAAGCCACAAGGAGGCCTATGGGCTCAACACAACAAAGAACCTTTTAACCTTCAGAACTGCCCTGTCTGCAAAGGGCACCAGCTTCCTCTTTGGGCTGGGAGTTCCCTGGCATGGGCGGTAGTCCTACACTGCTGGGGAGTAAGGGAAAGAAAGCTAGAGGTCCTTGAATGGGAAGATCTCTACGGGCCTTTGCACCTCCCTGCAGCCTCCCGTCAGTGTCATTCCTGAAGCTTTCTGGATATCTGGGTAAGCTATCGCCACACACTGGCTTTTGCCTTGGAGTTTTCCTTTGCCGAGGAGCTAGGGATTTTCCCCAGGGCAAACAGGAAGGCGACTGCGCAGAGCAAAGCAGCAGGTGGGCGAGGTTGCCCTGCGGGCGGCAGGTCTCTTCTCCGGAGTGCGCTGCGGAGAAAGCTGAGCCCTCGGGGCCTTACAGACACTGCGGGTTAACTGAGGCAGGTGACCCTCGGGGGCGAGGGGGGCTCCAGGGGCCAAACCCTGCCCAGGACAAGAAGAGAGGAGGAAGGGTCCAGCCCACACTGCCGGCCACATCAGAGCACCAAGAGAACACCAAGTCTTTATTACAGGAATTCCTATGAAACAGCTCCAAGAAAAAAACCCACACATAGGAGAAAAAACAACTAACAAAGCAACACACACAGACGTGGGGCTGGGGCTTCCCCGCCATGCGCCGGGAGGGTCACGGCCACAGCCCAGAGGCCCCTCCTCTGCCCCCCGGGCCCAGGCTGTTCGGAGCTCGGGCTGGCGGCCCAGGGGCTCCTCGGGGGCCACAGGCGGGTCGCAGGGAGCAGCAGAGGGCGGGCGGCCCCGCGCCAGCGCCCTAGGCCCCGCGCGGGTGCCAAACTTGGTCGGGCTCCGCGGCGGCGCTGCGCGTCCCGATCCCCACCCCCACGTCCTCCGGGGGCCGCCTCTTCGGAGCGCGCCGGGAAAGCTGGGCCACCGAGTGCGCCCGCCAAGTCCTCACTATCTAGGGGCGACTTGCGGCCACCAGGGCCCCGCCGAGGCTTGGCTCCCACTTCCAACCTCCCCACCCCGCGCGGTTGGGCTGGGCTGGTTGGTTCTCCACTGCGGGGGCCGCGACGCCTCGTGCCTGCGCAGGCTCCCGGGTTCTCCGGAGAGGTCAGCGCGTTCCCGTCTCGAAGTCTGGCCGGAGAGACCGGGCCAGCCACCCTCCCACTGGCAGTGGTCGGTGCCCGGTAAGGCTTGTAGAACCGGAGTGTGCCTCCTCGGATCATTCACCTTCTTGTTCTAGGCAAGAGACGCCCAGCAAGCCCTTCTGCCCCAGGCGCCCCGCCCCCACCCAGGCTGGCAGCCTCATCCCTCACGCTCCTCAGTCCTGCACTTTCTCAAGGATCACTTCAGAACCTGCTGCTGCTCACCCTTAGTGTCAGCAGGACTTCTGCTCAGGGCCCCCACCCCACCCGTGAACCGCACCCCCCCCCTCCCCCGCCTCCCTAGTTCCCATCCAGAATTGGTTTTTGTCTCCTGCCACAGTAAAGAATCCTCCTGCCTGGCCAGAGTCCTCCAGCTCCCTGGGGGCCACCCTCCCCGTCCCTGCTGGGGGCCCATGCAAACCCCAGGAGCAGCCGGAGGGGCGGTCAGTAGATACCTCTCTGCGGTGGCCCGTAACTACTCAGAGGGAGCCTGAGTGACTGCCCAGGGCTCTCCTACCCACGGATCTGTGCAGGGATGGTACCAAGGGTCAGCAGCCCTGGGGAAACGGCTGGGATGCAGGAAATCATGGGAATCAAGGGCCCAAGGTGCCCAAGAGGGAGCTGAGGATGGGGGGGGGGGGGGGTGTCGGGCAGTGTCTGCTGCCCAGAAGGAGAGATGGGGAAAGGAGAGAGGAAGGGGTTCTGCCTTCGGGGCTTCACCATCCTGCCCTCTTGGGCACCCCAACCTTTGCCTATTTTCCAGGATTTTTTTAAACAAGGTGGGTGGGGGGGGGGGTCAAGTTGATGGTGGTTCCTGCATTTCTGCTCATTGCCCATAGAACAGCCTGGCTACAAAAGGGGCCATGATTGGCTGCTGCCCCTAGGGGCCCCAGGTCCTTCCTCCAATCACAGCACAAAACTCCAAAGTTCTAAGTCCCGTGAAAGTGGCAGTGGCAGTGGCAGTGGCTGGGCTGGACTGGGGCCGGAGAATCACGAGGCCTCAGTACTCAAGCACCATCTGTCCGGCTGCAGCTGGGCCCTTCAGCTGGGGGCCGGTTTTGCTCTCCAGCCGCCTCTGCCAGGTCAGATCTTGTCCGGTGAGGAGGAACTGCTGGCATCTGGTGGGGAAGAGGGATGGAAGAAGTGTTTCAATGGTGCCCAGGGGGTCTTTCCTTGTCAGTGGTTCCTGGAGAGACAGTTTGGGGCAGAAGATACCAAAGACAGGTGCCATGTCCTTCCTCCGGGGAGTCTATGCCAGCCTTGAAACTCTGCCTCGGGTCATGCCCTACCCCCCCAAATCCAAGCTCCTACAACAGTGAGAGCAGAGCCTCCGGCAGCTAGAGATAGAGTAGGGGGCTGGGGAAGCAGCTGGATAGGAAAGGCCGAGAGGTGGGGAAGGGGCCAGCCCATTCCGGGACGCAGCTGTAGCTCAGATAAGCTGGACCCAGGGGACCTGGAGGGGCAGAAAACTAAACTGGGGTCAGAATTCAGCGGGCCACACACACCAGGCTGGGAGTTTGGAAGCCTGTACTCGCTCAAACAGCAAGAGGGGAATGGCAGGAGAGTGGTGTCCCGGAGATGGGGTGAGCAGAGCAGGGGCAGCGAAGAGACCAGCAAGTGTTAACCAGGCCGTGAGAGTTTGCCAGCGCGGGGCTGAAAGGGGTAGAGGAAATGAAATGGGGAAGTCAGGAGGAAGGTGTTGTTTGGCTGCCAGTGAGTTCATACCCAGGGCTGGAAAGACAATCCTGGGCACGGTGGGGATTCAGGGTGGATGTGGCAGACTGAGAGGGAGATTCAGATTCTGGAGCCCACTGCACAGAAGTATTGCTGTTGCTGTAAATGAGCATGGTGGACTGCCAGAGAGGAGTGAGAAGACTTGGAAGAGAGTCAAAGGTGGACCTCGGGGGAGAGCTGGGGCGGAGGGACCCAGAGGGGCATCAGGAGCAGGAAGCACACAGCAGAGAGGAAGAGAGGAAGGCGGCCCAGGAGCCCTGGGCCACAGAAGCAGGGTAGGGGGGCGGGGCATGGCACAAAGATACAGAACCGGAGAAGGACCTGGTCCTGCCGGTGACCTTCCTGGATCAACCTGGGGATGGTGGAGAGGAGGCCACTTTTTCACAAGTCGGGCAATGAAGGGAAACGATGAAATCGCTTGGCTTTTAAGATGAGGAGGAACAGGGTATAGACTTGAGGAAGAAGCTGGAAAAGGAAAAGCTCGAAGACTTGGAGAGAGAAATAAATGATGGCAAGGTCCTGATGTGGGGGGTGGCTCTGGACCAGACACAGTTTCCCGGAGAGAAGTGGAAAGGAGACCGAATGGCAGCAGCGGTGGGGCTGTGGGGGCCCTTCCCCGGCTGGCCGTATTTGAGCATTCCGGACCAGTGGAAATCGTGGGTGCAGCTCCGTGCATGAGGAAAGACTGAGTGTGTCCACATCGTGGGGGGGTGTGACAGGCAGTCACCTTGAAGTGATGTGAAGGCCAGCTGGCCAATCTCCCTCCACTACAACTATCCTGAGGGAGGCAAGTATTTCTTCAGTCAAACAGGGTCATACCTGCCACACCGTCAGCTCAAGGAGCCTTGTAGGACAGCGGCTAGGGGAAGGAAGCATGGGCAGAGAGGGAGTTGGAACAGGGACAGGTTCCACTGAGCCCTGGAGGAGGTGTTGACATTCCCTGATCCACACCCCCACCCCCACCCCCACCCCCCGACCCCCACTCCCCGCCAACCCCGGGGATGCACAGGTTAAGAGGAGGAAAAGCAGCCTGAGGGCCCAGGGCTGCAGCCAGAAACAGAGCTGCCTCCAGAGAGGCTGTTTCTTCATCTGGTTTTGGCCGATCCTACACCACCCAACCCAAGCAGGCAGTGGGAGGGTTCCGTGTGCTCGGCCGTGGTGAGGCCATGTCACTTTTTCTTAAGTGGCCCTCCCACTGTGCAGTGTGTGTCCTGGACTGTCTTCTCAATTTGGCTGTAAACTCTCAAGGTCAAAGCTGACTTTCCCCCCCTTCTTCCCAGGATCTGGCACAGGCAGGTGTGATTACTCTGCTAGAAGGAAGGAAGGAAGGCAGGCCAAAGACGAGTTCCATGCAGAAGACCATGTCCCCTCTCACAACAAGGGAAGAAAACCAGGACCTGTGCCATCCAGTTGCCTGAGCCCAATGCCTCCGGAGCCCTGGGAAGACACCTCGAGGAGGGCATGGCAGGCCCGGTCTCTGGGCAGCTGTGACTCCAGGCCTTACCTCTTACTGTCCTTCCCGTAGGGCTTCCTCCATCTTGGGTGCGTCCTGACGCCTTCCCCGGAAGTCTTCATCTGAAAAGCAGAGGGAAGTTGTCTCATCCTCCACCGTGCAGGGTGTCGCGCAGGCACGTCCTCCAGGCTGGGCAAGGGAACTGACCCAACTCTCTCCATCCCCCTTGTTTGCTGGGGCACAAGCTGACTCTGGGGTGGGGTGGGGGCGGGGGGATACGTGGGTTTGGTGAGGGCACCAGGGCACAGTGTGGAGTTAGAATACCTAGCTGCTGGCCTGGCTGCATCACTGAGCTCTGAGACCCTGGACAAGTTCTTCCCTCAGCTTCCTCATCTGTAAAATGGGTGCGGAAGTTGCACCCTCCATATGGCCTCTAAGACCCCCCTGGCCCTTGCTTCTGGGTGTCTCCTGACCAAAGGGCCCCTCTGCTCTGAGGCCTAAGGATCAGGTTCAGCTATGGGCCTGCTAGCATCTAAGGCAGTGTCTTTTGGGAGGGACTGCATGCACGCTGAAAGGTGTCTGGGCCCAGAGACTAAAACTGCACAGCGCTTGGTTCTCAAGGGGAGGCCCCTCCACGTGAGTAGGCCTGCCTGCCCCCTCCCACCCCAGGGAAGACTCCCCAGAAACAGCACCTGACACTTTGTGCTCCAGGGAGAGATCTAGGTGGAGGTGCAGCCGGGGCCCCCTTCGGGGAGTGGAAGGGAGAGGTGACAAGAACCAAGCAGGAGGACCCATTTCCTTGGGTCACCTGCCCACCTATCCATGATGTATCCCCCCCAGGTTGGGCCCACCCATGAAATAGCAGGGCCCTCCTCTTGGAGGATCACCCATCACAAGCCAACTTAGAGCTCCAGCTTCCCTGCCCTCCTCGCCTCACCACAAGTGTGACCCTCCACGTCGTCCAGCAGATTAGCCGTTGACACCGCAGCTCCCAGCCTGCCAGGCCATTCAGGAAAACGTCTCAGGGGTGGGGGGCACCGCCATCGTCCTCCAGTTGTACCGCCCCCTGCCCCTGGCTGGCTACCACCCACTGCGAGCCCAGGAGACTCCTTCCCTTCCAGCCTTCTCCCCCAGGGCTCCCCAAAGCCTCCTTTCCTTGGGGTGGGGGGAGACTTTCTCACCCAGCTCCCATCTCTGGGGTGGAGAAGGGGCTTCCTCCCTGCTCCCCACTGGCCGTTTCAGCTTCTAGTAGCCTGGGTCCCATGTGACAAGCATGGGTGGGAGTCTAGGTTAAAATGTGGAAAACCCTATTTTTCCTCAAGGAACCACTGAAAGCGAGGAGGCAGGGGACAAAGAGGAAAGTGGGGAGGTAGCAAGAGCTACAGATCAATTCAACTCAGGAAATCAGGGAGAGGTTTGCTGGTTTCAGTGGAAGAACCAAGTTTTCTCCCAAGAGCAGATTAGCCCGGCCAGAAAGTGGAGCTCTCTCCTTGGGAGCCCACAGAAGGCAGCAGGAGACGCTGGCCTGTCCCCAGGGCCGGTCACGGTGGTCCAGGCAGGGCGGTGGGCTGGCCTCGGGTGCGCGGAGGAGAGGGGTGGCCGCAGAGCCGGTCCCAGCCCCAGGGAGAGCGCAGCCCCGGCAGTCTGGCCAGGGGGTCGGCGCCCGCAGCCCCCCAGCGCCAGGCCGGAAAGGATACGACTGGTGCTTGGACAAGTGTTTCCTCTTTGACTTCCTCATCCTGGTCTTCTCGGAGAAGGCCCTGGCCAGCTCAAACAGCTTCCTCCGGGTGGCTGGGGCAGAGAGACCCGTGAGCGGAGAGCCGCAGCCACAGGGCCATCCCGCTTTCCCTCCCCCGGGTGGGAGGGCGACAGGAACTCAGCGGCGGTGGCTGCAGCGGCGGCGGGTGGCCGGGCATCCCCAAGCAGGGAGGCTGCCCTCCCAGCCCGGCCTGCAGGGGCAGCAAAGGCCACCGAGAGCAGGACCAGGCCCGGGCAGGCAGCCCGAGATCCGGGTATTCCTTCCCCAGCTGTGACAGACACCGATGCGTCTTGGCTGTCTTTCCCGCCGCCGCCTCTCCCGCCCCCTTCACCACCTCCAGAGTCGGTTCTGGGATTTCCATGACTAATCCGAGATTTTCCCTGAAATGGAGTCTGGAAGGATGGCAGCCTCATTCACACGTGGTTGGGTGGTGGGGAGGGGAGGAGGGGGGTAGGTTCGTCCTGGCCGCCAGGACTCTGCGGGGAGAGGTCACCGACCCCTCTGGCCTCCTGCCTGCAGACAGTGGGCTTAACACGGGCCTCCCCACTCATCAGGCCAAGTCCCCTCAAGCCACAAAGAACGTGAACTCTGAAACAGGGACGGGGTGGGGTGGGTGCAGCACATTATTATTTTTCTGCAGACAGCTGGCTCAAGAGGATTTAAAACTTAATTTGTATCCACACTCAGCCGCAGAGAGGGAAGCGAGGCAGGAAGGCTGAGGGAGCCAGCCTGCGATTAAAATGTCACTTTGGTTCACCCAGAGTCAGCTACCTTAAAAACACCCGTGCCTCCTTCCCTCCTACGAGGCCACAGGGCCTGTCTTAGAAGAGATGGGGAGGGGGCCTAGGCAGGACTCACATTTTCCCATGTGTTTTAACTTGTCCCTGAATAAGGCATCTTCAGACACAGCAGGATTGGCATCACCGGTTCCTGGAAGGGGAAGACACCTCTGAGGTCCGGCTGCAGAGGGAGAGTAGCTGCCCAAGGCCCCGGGGCTGGGGGCCCAGGGGAAGCAGGTCAGGGCTGTCCCCATAGGACAGGGGACGGCCCCAACCCTTCCATTTGAGGAGAGAGGCAAAAATCAGGCTTCTTCCCTAACCAAGAGGGAGCTTTAAGAAAGGAGGACACTAGGGGCACCTGGGTGTCTCGGTAGGTTCAGCCTCCAACTTTGATTCAGATTACGATTTCACAGTTCCTAAGTTCGAGCCCCGTGTCAGGTCTGTGCTGACAGCTCAGAGCCTGGAGCCTGCTTTCGATTCTGTGTCTCCCTCTCTGTGCCCCCCACCCTGCTTGCACTCTCTCTCTCTCTCCTTCAAAAATAAATAAACATTAAAAAAATTTTTTTAATAAAATAAAAAAAAAAGAAAGAAAGGAGGACACTAGGGGTTTGAGGAGGACTTCTTTATCTGCCAAGCCCTGCTTTGCTTTTTTGTGTAAAAGGCAAGACAGTGGTATGTCCTGTGTGCGCGGCTCACACACTCTTCCAACCGTCCACTGCTCTGACCAACTCCGTGTTCCGCAAAGCCATGCTGGTAGCTTGAAACCAGTATGGTGGGAGTGTTTACATCATGGAAGTCACAGATGCTAAGCACTGGGGCTGCCCCTGCACCCTGATCTGGCTGTTAGATACTCACCAGCACACAGAGGCTGGCCTGCAGCCCGACCCAGTGAGAGGGTTAATAAGGGAATGGAGACGAGGTGTGGGCACAGAGCAGACATTTGTCCGTGCTGATTCCCTTCTCCTTCCTGCCTGGGTCAGCTCCTCCATTAACTCCCTCCAGACAGGGAGTTCCTGACTCCTTAGACAATGAGTAGGAATGAGAATAGGGCCAGTTCCCAAGTCAAAACCCAGTTGGCCACCTAGAGTCTCCCCGATCACTCAGCACCCACTTGCATCTCTCGCTGCCCTTCTAAAGCCCCTGCTCTCCACCCTGCAACTCGGCTAATCCCGAGTCACCTTGCCTGCTAAGTCCCCTGTGAGTCATTATGATCCATCCCAGCAGCCCTGGTGTGTCTAGTTAATTCAGGATCAAGGACAAGAGACTGTCGTTAAGACTACCAGATGCACATCTGGTGGGGCCTAAGCTCCAAGCCTGTTGCTTATGAATCAGTTCCACAGGATTTTCTTCCTCTGAGCTGGGATCAGCTGAGCTCCCATCCTCTGCTCTACCACCCCACTCCACGGCGTGATGTGAGGTGCGTTTTGGGCAAAAGCCGCTGCTGCTTCTTCCTCTGAGGTGGGCAGCCTACGTACGCAAGGAAGAACTGACTGGCTGGGGTCCCGACGCACACACAGGGACACATGGGCAGGGTCCAGATGTCAAGTACGGAATCTAGGCCTCCTAGACCTCTCTGTTCCCATGTTCCCAGCTCCAGCCCGACGCTTCTTCGTGCATCCCAACAGCCTGCTGTCCCTTCCTGGCCCACCTCCAGTGGGTTAGGGCTCCTGGAGGGGCCTGCCCCTCTTTTGAGGCCGTTCTTGCTTCTTACCACCTTGTACATGAAACTCAAAGTTCTCTTCTTCCAACACTAGGGCAGGGCCTGGCTACGACGGGTCTTCCCCCAGCGACTGAATGAATAAACCCTTCCCTGCCCTTCTCACCATGAGCATTTGCTATAATCAGTGTGTCCTCAGCTTTGCTGGTTGGTTCTACCCCTTTCGGGGATGTTTCTCCTGCATTCCCCAGGGCGGAGATCAAGCCTTAGAAGTCTTTGAGTCCTTCCTGAGCCCACCCACCACGGGACATATGTGATGTGGTATGTCCCCTTCTTGGCCATGCTCCAGGCACTTTCTGAGCTCAGCCAGCCTGTTAGCCAATCCCAGGGGGGGCTCCAGCAGCCACTGGATTGGTAAGAGTCCAGGCCTGCTAAGTGGAGGGCCATGTCACTCACAGTTCTGACGCCACAGTGCGGTGGTGGGGTCAGAACCCTCCCCTCCAGCCTATTTCCTCACTCTACCTCTAAACTCCAAACATGCAAAGCACAGCTGGGGTGTGAGCCTCTATGCCCTCTGGGCCTCTCTCCTAGGAAGGCAAGGTTACCTGGGGCAGGAGAGGGAAAGCCAAAGTCATTTCCCACAGCCACGCTGCTGCTGCTGCTGCTGCTGCTGCTGTTGGATTTGGATTTCTGGGACTCGTATTTCAAACGATCTGGAAAAGGACCACATTCCTGTCAGGACAGTTAGCTCTCTCCCAGGGGCACCCTGGGCTGAGACACAGGAGGTCGTTGGCGGCTAAGGCCCCAGATCTCACATGACACACACAAAATATGTGCACACACACGTCAACCGGCTCTCAAAGAACCAGCCGTACCATAGAAACTACTGCCCTGACAAGCACGTGGATGGAATGTTAGAACATCAGAATTAGAAGGACGCTGAGAGATCATGTAGTCCAACCCTTCATTTAAAAGGAAAGGCCCTGGGGCGCCGGGGTGGCTCAGTGGGCTAAGAGACTCTGGATTTCAGCTCAGGTCATGATCTCACGGTTCATGGGATACAGCCCCGCGTCAGGCTCTACAGCTGACAGCATGGAGCCTGCTTGGGATTCTCTCTCTCCCCCTCTCTCTCTGCTCCTCCCCCGCTTGTTCTCTCTCTCTCTCTCTCTCTCTCTCTCAAAATAAATAAACTTTAAAAAAATAAAGTAAAATAAAATAAAATAAAATGCCAGGCCCTGAGACCCCAGCACCTGTGCTGCAGGTCTGGAGCCAACCTTCTCTCTGCACACCTTACTCCTCCCCAACCACACACTGTCAGTCACACACACACACACACACACACACACACACACCCTCACAAGACAGGCCTCCCACAGGCCTCTCACTGCACCCCACCACAAACACACTCCCACCCTGAAGGAGAAAGGCAGCCAGACTGGGAACTACAGTCCCCAGCCAGAGATAACCCAAACTGCCAAAACACTTGAGAGGCCCTGCTCTGATGTCCTCTGCTCAGAGAGCCCCTATAGACCCAGCTCCAGGCCACGGCCAGTGCCTGGCACAGGGGCAAAGAGAGGGCCTAAGAAGGCACATCCCTCTTGCTCTGAGTCCCAGGGGAGGGAGAAGAGTTGGCCACTGACCCATGTCCCTGTTGGCAGAATCCCAGAATCCCGGGGGGGCTAACTTGGTGGGGGTCATGTATCAACAGGACAGAAGCCACCTTGGCCTCCAGCTCAGTGCCTCATCTGAGCCCCAAGGCTAAAGCCAACTCCAGCCCCCTTCCCCACCACAGAAGTGACCGTGGCACCACGCCCGGTGCACCACCTCTCTCCAGCGCCAGGAGGAAGTCCCGGTTGCGCTGCAGCTCCTTCATGAACTCCTCGTTCTGCAGGAAGAGCGCGATCCTCTCGTCCTCCAGGTACTGCTTCCAGCGGTTCTCCTGGTCCCGGGACCCGGGCCCAGCCACGGGGGGCAGGCCTCTCTCTCCGCTCGTGGGCTTGGAGCCCCCAGTGTTACCCTGACGGGGGGGCAAGTACACCGAATGGCTTCTCGCAAGGGCACGTGCCGCACAGACATCCACGCACATCTGGGTGCACACGTGCTCTTTCCCAGGAGCCTCCAGCCACACCCTGGGGCCTGCACCTGCTACTGAGCTCTAGGGGTCAGCCAAAATCCAACTTAGCAGGCCAGAGGCCTCTCTGCGGGGAAAGTGGCTAGGTCTTAAAAACTATTTTTCCTTCCCCTTGGACCACCCCATCCCTCGTCAGTCCCGAGGGATCAGTCCTTAAAAGTGATCTGCAAACTGCTCAATAGCTTGGCTAGCTCCACATGGATTCCCAAACTCCCAACTCCCCCTGTCCTACCTGTCCCAGGGCGAGGCCCCCTTCTGCAGGGCCCCTCGGGCTGTGCCAACGTCAGGGGCAGAAGCTGCCCCTGGCCGTTTCCCACGGGAGGGAGGGAAGGTGCTCTGCCCTTCCACGGCCAGTTGCCCCCAGGCCCACCTCCCTCCAGCCTGAGCTGATGGCTGCAGCCACGGACTCCTCAGGGCTGTCACGTTTCCTGGGTGGAATAGGAAACCTGCAGGCCCAGACAGGAAATGAGGCTTTGGGCTCAGCGTTTTTTCCTTGCGAACCCAAGGCAACAGAAATAGCTCACCCGGGCTTAAACATCAGGAAGTAAAAACGGCTGGCACAAGCCATGGGCAAGCGGAGGTGTGGCACAGGCAGCTAGGGGCTTCCCCCGTTACCTGAATGCTGTCCAGCTGCTGGGGCAGGATGCGGAGAAAGTCATCCGGGAGGTTGCCCAGCAGTGGTGGGTTCCAGTTACGATAGTGCCTCTGGCTCGAAGCAGGTCCGGAGCTCAGCACATCGATGCTGGAGGATGAGAGGGAACAATGAGGAGGGAATGGTCAGACCCAAACACGGGTGTCCCGGCCCATCACACCGGGAAGCTGCTCAGAATGGTGTTTCTGCTCTGAAGCCTCCCAAGGCCTCCACTGCCTCCAGAACGAAGGCCGAGGGCTCCAGTTCATTTTCCCAATCAGGCCTCTGCTAACCTCAGTCTCTGGCCCCAGGGCCTAGCCTTCTCGTGCTCCAGACAGTCCCTGCTCTCCAGCCACCCTGTGCCCTCAAGATTTCTAGGCCTAGAGCACTCTGTGTTCACGGCGCTCAAGTTGCGTGTCATGGATTCACAGGTAGATGTTTACGAATGTCCTCTAAACACAGCAGCATTTCCCTAGCACCCAGGACAGTGTGCCCTCACGGCTGCTGAGAACAGGTGTGCTCCCAGTGACCAGACACATAAACCACCAAGCCCAGTCCGCCCGAATGTTGGTTTGCCGGGGTGGGGGGGACATGGGGACGGCAGGATCCCTACAGAGTAGAGCAGATCCAGGCTCCAGTTCTGGCTCAGTCAAAGCCAGCAGGACGGTCCTGGGCAAGACCTTGCTCCCCTCTGGGACTCAGCTTCCTCATGGAAAAACTGCCTCCCTGCCCAAGCATACAGGAGCCCCTCATGAGGCTCTGAGGCTATGTCTTGAACAGAGTTCTGAAAAGGCACATTGAAGGTGGGAATGGAAAGTTTCTTGTTCCAAGAGGTGCTCAGGAGCGGCTCCTCATTCGCAAGGTGCCTGGCAGGAGGTCCGAGGGCCAAGGCAGAGGCCAACGGTGGAGGGGAAGGTGTGTGCAGGCAGAGAAGGGGGGCCATGGGCCCCCCCTGACCCCCAGCCTTCTGCCCTGCCATTCCGGGCCTGAGGGCAGCCTGGGGCCAGGCCAGGAGCTCCCCACAGCTCCTCGGCAGCCTGCAGCGTGGCAACCGCAGGACACGTGTTCTGCTGAATCAGGGAAATGACACACACAGAAGGCAGTGGGCTGGGGGTGGCGGCCGCTCTCGCCTGGCTTTGATTTGTCTCCAGCTCCAGGAATCCCGCCCGCCCCCTCACTAGAGGGGAGCTTTTCCGGGCTGCCGCTGACTGTGGAAATAACTTCCTTTCCTTTTCTATTTTGGGCGGGTGGCCTGGCAGGACGAGGGGGGGTGCGGGGGCGGCAGCAGACGGGATAACAAGCTGCTAAGTGCGCGGTGGGAGCCAAGGAAACCAGCACGCTGTCCACCCTCTCGTGTACAGGTGAGGGACCGCTCCAGAAGAGCACACATCGCCACCCGGGACTCTGAGTCCTAGGCGGATCTCTCTCCACATCACTCTGCCACCTGTCACTGTTGGAGGCTTCATTTCTCCCAAGGGCCCGAGGCAGAGGAGAGGATGTCTCTTGGGGACTCGCAGACCACCCGGGTTGGTCCCAGCACAGAGAATTCCTCTCCAGCATCTTCCCCTAGGACACAGGTACCCACCCCAACTCAACCACACCCAGAGCCACCCAGGCAAGGGCAGAGAGAGACTCCCAGAATTGCATTGGGACCCCTCTGGCCATTAGTTACTGAGACCAAGAGGCAAGGGGGGACAGGAGCCGGAGGCCCCCTCCTCAGCCCCATTTCCCTGACTGCTGGGCCCGTGGTCCCAAGGAAGGACGTGCCCAGTCCCTCCCCAGCCCTTGCCCTGGCACCAGCAGAGATGAGGTCAGCCACAGCTGTGAGAGCCGGGGGGGGGGGGGGGGGGGGGGGGGGGGGGCTGAGCCCAGGCAACTCCATTGTGGTCGGAAAGGAATGTCAGAAATGAGCTGAGAGGCAAATAAAAAACTTCTAAGGCTGTAATTTCAATGGAAAAACAGCAGGTGGCCAGTGCGGAGGGGTGCCTTTGGGTTTGAGAGACCTCTTTCATCCCTCAGATAGAGGGAAGGGCAAGCTGGGGGAGGGGAAGGAGAGAGAAGGCTGGGAGGCTCTCCTGGCCCCTAGACCCCAAAACTAAAACCGCACACCCATCAGACCCGCAGGTTTACCCAGGGAACATCACACTCGAGGAAGATTTCAGACATAAACCTCCCAGGCAGGAATTTTGGTAAACACTGGACACTGAGGCCCAGATGGATCCAGGCCCTGTCCAGGGACACACAGATGGGGCCAGTGAAATCTGGGCCTAGGGGTCCTGACTTTCCGGGCACTTACCCCTCGGATCACCCTGCCTCTCTGTGTCTGAGCAAGGCAAGCTCCCAAACCCTGCCGCCCTGGCTGCAGTCCCTCAGGGACCTCCTGCTATTCCTCCCCCAAACCCCTTCCTGGCAGCCAGACGGAGATTGTTAAAACACTAACCTGATCCTGTCACTCTCCAGCTTAAACCTGCTGGCTGCAGGATAAGGCCAAAGCTCCTCAGAGGACCCAGAGGCTCCCCATGACCTCCAGCCTTCAAGGTCATTCCACATTTCCCGGAGTTCCCCGGACTCCTGAAGCTCCTGGATGGTTCCCCCTTTCCTGCCTCCTGGCTTTTGCACATGCTGCTTCCATTGCCTGAAATGCCCTCCTGTCCTCTACCTCTCCAGGACACAGCTCAGACATGAGTTCCTCTAGGCAGGCTTTCTTGCCCCAGCCCTGTACCTCCCCCAGACTCCGATCTCCTTGGGGGTCAAGGCAATGCTGTATTCATCTCAGCGTCACACACATGGTTCAGCACCTGCATGTTGCAGGTGACTCAATAAATGCTGGAAATGAATGTTCTAGGCCTGGAGATGACCTAGGGGCATATCTGGGCTATCCTGGGACAAGGGGGCACACGCTCAGAGCCTGGCCCCGCTTCTTCTGAACACTGGCCCCTGAGAGAAGCCTCACCACTGGTCTCAGTGTTCCACATTAGAGCTCAGAGGCCAGTGGTACAGCCAGGGATGGGAGGGAGCAGGAAACCACAGACAGTAGGTCTGATTCACGCCTGGGACTGCTAAGTGCTCCACGCACGGTATCTCTTTTAGTCCTTACAGCAGTGCCGAGGCCGGGATTAGTAGTCCCACTTCACATGTGAGGGGAGCAAAGCTCAGAGAGGTTAGGTAGTGAGCCAAAGCCCACACAGCAGAAGCACCTAAAGTATCAGAAGTTGGGCAGCTGAAAGACAGGGGTGGGAGAGCACTTTCCTTTTTTCTGACTGCACGACTCAAGTTCTCTTCCCTGTATCCTTCCCAGGCCTAGCGAAGCCTTCGTTTCCAGGTCTCAGGCCTCTGGAGCCTTGGTCTAGTGCTGAGGTCATCCTGCCCCCAACAGTGGCTTCAATCACTGAGCTGCACCGCCCCTGCCCGCAGCCCTACTGCACCCACAGCAGCTGAACACCCGGCCAAAGGAGAGGAAGAAGGATGTGGCCGAGGTCCCCCTGGCTTCGTTCTGGGATCCCATCTCTTACGGCCTCAGTTTTCGCTTCTGAAAAACAGGCAGAACCACTTTGCCTGACAGAAACTGCACCTTTTGTGAAAGCATCTCGGCCTATTTTTAAAAAAGAAAGAAAAGTCGAAGGAAAACTATTTAGCCCTGGGTTCCATGACCTGTGCCAGGCTGCCAGTCCTGCCGAGGCCTCACCCAGACCAACCCACTTACTCCCTGCCTCTCCCCCGCCCCACACTGCAGCCTCCTGGTACCCCCTGCAATCAAGGAAGGACCCAGCTCTGCTCCTGCCCCTGACTCAAGGCATCGTCCCCTCTGCCCTGTAAACGTCTAGGCCTCCATCAGCTCCTCTGAGCTGCAACCGCAGAGAACGTTCTCATAAAGGGAGGCAACAGACAGCAGCAAGGACATTGGTTGTGGACTCAGAACCAAATCAAAGCTCGGCTCTGTAGTCTTGAGCAAGTTACGAAACCTCTCTCAGGCTTCGCTTCCTCCCCTGTGAAATGAGGATGACAGTGCCTGCCTCCTAAGCGGCGAACGTACAAAGCCTCACCGGTTTCCAGCACTTAGTAAACGGTAGCTGCTGTTACTCTCCACGCGGGTGTGACAGAGTTCACTACTGCCATCGGAGGCTCCCAAGATCCCCAGAAGGAACGATCCACTGGCAAAGTCCCCTGTCCCATCATGTGTCCCCACTCCTCGGCACCCCCGCCCTGAGCCATTCTAAGGAAATGAAACTCCCGGACACAGAGGCACCTGGGCTCCCCCCAGCAGCCCCCCTACAGACACGAGGCACAGAAAAACAAGCCCCCGAGAGACCGCGGGACCCCGCTGGCAACGAGCTTCCGGTTAAACTTCGAAATTACAGAGTCCCTCACCTGCCAGAAGTCTCCAAGGACCCAGCAGTCCATTCCTCGGTCTCCAATTACCAGACCATCCCAGAAAAAGACTTAACTTGCTCCCATTGCCTGAAAATCCCCACGACATGCCTAGGCCAGGGACAGCCAATAGATCTCCATTCCATCAGTCACTGAGGACTCTGGGAGTGCTGTGTTGGAGAGGATTCTGAAGCTCTGTCTCAACGGAGCAGGAAAGAGCACAGTGATCAATTAGTAATGTTTGCCGACGGCTCAGGAGGGGAAGCGCCGGTACACGTTTCTCCCACGTGCATCAGCCTTGACTGTAAGATCCCAGAGAGCAGGGCTGAGCCTTATTTAACATGGCGTCCCCAGTCACCTTCAGCACAGCACTTGGCCTAGAGGATGAATTTAGTGAACATTTGCTCTTTCGATCCTTACGGCATGAAAGTTCTCCTTGGTATCTAGCTAAAATGTCTCTTGCTGCTGTAGAAGCCTGTTCTTGGTGGAATGATATACTGAGGGGTCCAGCCAAGTTTCCCACTGTGTTTGTTTCTCAAGCCCAACCCCTGATCCCTTGCCCCACCGCCCTGAGCCCGGAGAGGAGATGGATTCTCACCGGGGAGGTGGGGTGGGGGGAGCCAGCGGGTAAGGCCTGTCGAACATGTGCATGTGGTAGGCTGGCGGGGAGTATACGGGCGGGGGTTCTTCATCGGAGCTATCAGGTTCCAAAGTCCTCTCCAAGATCTATATCAGACACAATAAAAAAAAAAAAAAATGTTAACCATCCTTCCCTGAATTTACATAACATTCAGACAAAATCACAAGTGTGGGCAAGGATGCATAGTAAGGGAACGCTGTGTTGCTGGTGGGGGTGTAAAGGGACACGGCCGCCACTCTGCTAAACTGTTTGGGCTTCTGTAAAGCTAAACGCATGGCCGCCTCTGACCCTACGGTTCCAACATACTCAATGGGCATGAAAGCACACGTCCCCGAAAGAATGTTCAGAGCAGCATTACCCACCCAAGCAAGCTTTAAAAACAGGCGAAACAAATCACAGTGCTAGAAGTCAGAGCAATATGACCTCTGCGGGGGGTGGAGAAGGCTGCGAAGACACCCGGATTCCGGGCTCTGCTGATGTTTCTTGACCCGGGTGCTGGGGAAACTTCATCGAGCCACACGGCCACATGTACCCTTCGGTATGTGTGTTCCTTCTGATAAGTAACTTTAACGTCATTCATGCTCTCAGACTGCCTCTACCTCAATTAGCTCACCTTAACCTCAAACGACTTGGCAAGGTACGATAAGGATTGTTACTCCCATTTTACAGATAAGGAACTTGAGACCCAGGTTGACTAAGTGACATGGCAAAGCCATGTGTTCTTTTCAGAACTGAGTTTTCAACTTGGACATGGCGTCCACAGCAAAGACCTGTCTGTCAGGCACAACGCCTACACACCCTGGTTGGATTCTCGGGGGGGGACAGTGGCAAGGGGAGAGATCCAGGTCTCAGGGAGACCTGAGAGACCCAGAATGTCTCTCCCTCCTGGACTCGTCTCTTCATCCAGAAGCCAGAAAGAGGGGCAGGGAAAAGCCAAGGGCTGGGCCAGACCCAGGGCTCCTGCGCCGTGGACTGACCTAGATCCTTCCCCAGAGATCCACAGGGGAGTCCGGGGCAGGAGGCGACCATCAACCAGGAGATCCCAGGTCAAACCAACCCCAGCTGACCTACACCTTAGCTTCCCGTCCTCTGCTCCCCACTTCTGTTTCCATCTCCTCCAAGACCAAGGAACATGGGAAGGGCTCAGAGGCTGTCAATGGGCCTGAGGTCCCAGGCCCTGCCTTTTAGCCCCGAGCGAGTTTGCAGAAGCCACGCTAAACTGTTTCTGCGAGCCGAGGCTGCACTACCCCCTCTCTGCCCTGAGCCCACCCATGCCCAGGCGCCCAGGGTCTTGCAGGGACACCCTGGCAGGTGAGTGAGCACACACACGAGTGCATACACACTCACACACGCACTGCCACACTTCGTGCATGCACAGCCAGCCCGACCCAAGGAGGCCTCCCGCCCTGGAATGCACTAACGTTCTTTCCTTTGAGGCGGAAAGTATTTAAACAGATGCTTTTGCAGAAAAAGAAGAATGTAGCTGCTTTGTGGGCCACTGCTCTGCTTACCCCAAATTTCCACAAGAAGCGAAAAGAGAGAGAGAGAACACTGCAAGCTCCAGTCCAGTTCACTGGGGAGCCCCTGGTGCCTGGCACAGGACAGGGGCTCAGCAACTACCGGGTGCCCCCAGAGAACGTGTTGGTCCTGACCCCCAGCCCGTTCTTCAGACCGTGCTGCTCTGAGGGCCAGGGTTCCAGACCGGGGCCTTGAGGCCAGCTTCTCCCTCAGTGGCTGGCCGACCTGGCCCACTGAGGCTGGTGTGAAGGAGATGGGGGAGGAGGGGAGAGCTGGGAAGGAACTCTTCCCAGAAGGAAGCTGCTTGGGGTTTCCTAGACTGTGGCCTGCAGTGGCCGGTCTCCAGACTCAGGGAGAGCAGGCCTCGGGGGCTGCACCAGGAGGCCCCCTCCCCTGGCAGCCGCTCCGTTCCTCAGCACAGCCTCCTGGGGCCGCAAGAACCAGACGTTCATCAGAGGCTCCTGGAGCAGAATGAGGAAACGCCAAGGAGGCAGGCAGTGGGCCAGGCACGCTCCAGAAAGGCTGATCCCGAGTCTCCAGAGAGAGTAACCCCAGCCATGTTTCTGGCCTCCCTCTGCCGCTCTCCCTGCAACCCCACCAGCCACAATGAGGTTGTTCTTCTGGCTCTAAAGGTGCTGAAGTTTTCGGCTTTGTGGCCTCTTGGCTTAACTCCGTGTGGGTGATAGATGCCTGCCAGGTGCTCTCGGGGCTGGGGGCTGGGCCATTTGTCTGACAGGAGGTATGTTTCTGTAGCAAGGATCCCCCTCGGGCAGCCCACCATCCACCAGTCAGCCATTATTGTCATTCCAGCTGCTGCTCATAAATTTTCTGAAGCACTTTCCGCTGGCTCAGGAACTGCCTGCCGACGGGCCAGGCAGAGCTCCAAAGGTGGGGGCTTGGGGACACAGCCAAGGCAGGGTGCTGAGAAGGGGCTCAATTTGGAAAGCAAGGGTCTCAGAAAAACAGAAGCTCGCACAGTACAGGCCTAACTAGGGGATGGTGAAGCCCCACAAAGGTTCACAGCCCTGTGGGTGCCATGGACAAAGGAGGAAAGATTATTCTCCCCTACCTGCCAGACTGCAGGATAAATGAGACTGTGGAAGGGGTCAAAGTATGCAGAATACTTTCCTTCCTGCTCACACTTAAAGGATGTATTTGCAAACACACACCCACACCTACACACGCACGCACACACGCACACCCCTCTCTACAAAGACCATCTGGGTTTTCTAAGACTCCTTCCACTGGCTAATCCAGGCAGGTCAAAGAGTGGTCTCCTCACGAAAGAGACTAAAGAAAGCTGTGCAAAGACAGCAGCAACATTTATTCACTCAACAAACATTCCTTGGGTGCCTGCTATGTGCCAGGATCGTGCTGGGTGTTGCAGGTGACACGGGCGTGAGTCAGATGCCACTGCCCACAGAGCTTCTCCCCTGCCTGGAGACAGAAATCCCAGGCAGCACCCACTAAGGGAGGGCAGGTGGGCATCTCCCTGCAGCGCCGTGTTGACAGAAAGCGGGTGCCTGCGGGGCTGTGTTGACATTGAGACGGAGTCTGAGGCCAGAGCCGGGTCTAGGTTTTCTCTGTGAAAGAGGGTAGTAATGCCACCTCACAAAGCGTATGAGGGCTGGAAGGACCGATACATCTAAAACATGTAGGGTGGTGCCTGGCACAGGCTGGGACTCCATGAAGAGCGGAGTTAAATCCCACCTGCTCAGTCTTGCCCATGGCCACACGTCCCAGATGTCCCTGCAGGTGGTGACCTGTGTGCCCCTTCTGCACCCAGCACTGCAGGTCCTGCGGAGACTGAGGGGCCAAACATTTACTGGACTCTTGGATGCGGCCGGCTGGGCCCTGATGCAGCAGGGTGGCCCTTTCTCCCCCAGTGACCTCCCTGAGGAAGGAGGGAACCGCTTGGGCACTGCTTGCTCCCGCCTCCGGCATGGCTTGGCCAGAGGAAGTTAGTAAGTCTGAGGTCACTCCTCTTCCACGGCTCCCTGTGCTCTAAGGATACAGCCCTGCTCACTCTCAACCACCAGGCCTCCTCGAGCTGCCGGTCTCTGCTCATTCCAGGGTCCTGACAGATGGTCCCACGGCCAGCTCCCTAGTGACTCGTGCTCTGTTTCACCTCTTAACCTTTGCACGAGTGGTTCCTTCTGCCTGCACATCCTTTCCCTTGCTCCGTACTCTTTCTTCGGGCCTCAGCTTAGCCCTCCCTTCTCTGGGAAGCCACCCTGGAAGCCTCTCCTGCTTCCATTTCTCCCATCATAGCATTTGCCACTGGAGGCTGTCATTGCCTGATTCTTGTGAGCTCTGTGCAGGCCGAAACTTGGTCTGACGTGGCCAAGGTGGACACCCCAGAGGTTCGAAAGGAGCCTTTCTAGAAAAATACAGGCTAGAGGGCCCCAGCCTGGAATTGCGTTTCAGTATGTTGGGGTAGGGCCCAAGTGTCTGCATTTTTAACAAGCTCCTCGATTCTGATGACCCCTGAGTTGGCTCCAGTACAGTGCGTGGCACACCGCTGAGTAGGTATTCAATGTTGGTTGAATGACTGCATGATTTCTGCCCATAAAAGGCCACTGGCTGACTTGGGTATGGTGCTCCTAGGAGAAACCCGCTACCCGCGAGTTAGAACTCATCCAGGGGAAACAACCCAAGTCCTCTGTGAGGTTCAAACAGCGCTGGAGCTCCAGGCGAATGATCGGGGGCCGCGCCCCTACCTCCGGGGGGATGCTGTCCTCCGAGTCGGAGCTGTCCTCGTAGACGCTGCCGCCACCGCCCTCCAGGTTCATCTGCAGCAGCTGGTCGATGGTGGCGTCCACGGCGCCGCTGTTGGCGCGCAGCACGCACTCGATGATGTCGTAATCCATGTTGGGGAACATGGTCTTGAAGTCGTCCATGGCCTGGTTGAACTCGAGGCGGCGCACCTGGCGGGCGGGCCGGCTGTTGTTGAGCTCCTGCGAGGCGGGCGCGCCGCCCCCGGCCCCGGCCCCGGCCCCGCGCGCCCCGGCGGAGCCGCCGCCCCCGCCGCCCCCGCCGCCGCTGCTGCTCCGGCGGAACAGGCTGGTCATTTTGCCGAGCCGCTGGGGGAAAATGTTGGCGGCCGGCGCCGAGCTCCTGCCCCCGGGTCCCTGCGCCGTGGCCGCTCGCTCGGCGGGCTCGGGAGGCTCCTTCCCGTGGCTCCCGCTCCCCTGGGCGGCCGGGGCGGGGCGGGGCGCGCGGGGTCCCCGGGTCAGGAGGCTAGGGCGCGGGGCCACCGGCGGCCCTCGGGGAGCGGCCCTCGCGGGGCGGCGGCATCCGGGCTGGGCGGCTGGTCATCCACACCCCCGGGGCATCCTGGAGCCGGCTCCACCGACGGTCCCACCTGAAACCGAGGGAGGAGAAGTCAGGAGCTGAATGGCAAGGGACCAGGGGGGGGGGGGGGTGCTCCTGCCTCGCCCGCGGGAGAACCACTTCTTTGTGCTTTCTCTCCACCTGCAATAATTAAACAGCCACAGTTCTGTACTGACGCAGGATTGCTACCTGTTAGCCACGGCTTACTCTGGGCCAGGCACCATGGGTTCTGCGTGCGTCGACGCAGGACACCACTGTGAGGTAGGCCCTAGCATCCCCATTTCACAGGTAGGAAAACTGAGGCATAGATGCTGAGGAAGTGGAGTTAGGATTTGAACCCAGGACTGTGGCTGCTGGTTTCAATCACTGCTCCTACTGCCAAGGAGCCCTGAGGACCTGAGGGCAGGAGGGGCCTGTACAGGTCCCATCCTGACCCTCAGGTCTCCGACCCACCCAGTCTGCTTCTCACATCAGGGTCCCAACTTGATCCCAACACCATGGCCTCCAATTTGTGGAGAGTGCCATCATATCTGCGACAGAAAACTGTCCTGCCCACTCACCACCAAGCATGTAAATCACTGCGAAGGTCACAGTTTTGTTAGTGCAGTCAACTGAGAGGTGAGTACATCTAAAAACATCAAATTCTGAACTTCTCATGCTTACCCCAAGATTCACAGTAATTTTGTTAGTTGTAGAAAAGTGGCAGCTTTATTTCAAGGGACCGTTCCATCAAAGGGTATTTCCTAAGTTTGATGAAACAGGTGCAAACCTGTTTTCCCTTTTCTAGGACTTGGGATCATAATCCTTAACAGCTGACACTGAAACGTGCGTGTGAGCAAATCGACATGATGATCTTCCTTGCCATGATTCCAACAGTCAAACAGCTGATGGTATAGGAAAGACAAGAGCAGAGGAGCGTGGAAAGTGCAACAGATGGGCTCTCACTCCCTCTGGGGTCAGAAGAGCCAGCACTACTACGGATTCCCTCTCTCCCCTTAGGACAGTCTCCGCACAGGTCAAATGAGGCTGCATATTGTTCCCCAGTGCCACCATGCTGAGATTCTAACCTACTAGAAAGGTCTGCATCCTGAGAGGCACGTGGAAATTGTCCAGGGCTCCTGTTCTGGGGCCTGTCGGGTGGGCGTCTGCCCAGTCCAGAGAAGTGAGCTGTATTCAAGAACGGAAAACTAGAAGCACTTTGGCCCCATGCAACCTCTGGACACAGATGTTACAGAACTATAATCCCTCCCAGCTTCCGGAACACACCTGTGAACACTCTGGTGTATCTACATCTAGATACTTCCTTTATGCATCTACTCCCATATGTATGAATTTTTTTTCCTGAAATGTGATCAAACCATAAATTCTCTGCAACTTGTTTTTTCCGCTTAGTAATGTATTGTAGTCATCTTCTCATGTCAGAACATAGAGATCTACTGCATCATTTTTAATGCCTGAGTAGTATTCTGTTGACTGGGTAAAGCACGATTTACCATCCAACTTGTTACACGCCCTCTCTTCCCAAATGAGCAACTCACGTTCCAGAGAGGCTAGAGCCATTTCACAAGGAGAAACGGAGGGGTGACCTCAAATGATCAGTCCAGGAACTGTTATGAACATGAGCACAGGAAGGTCGCCAAGTACAACATGGCCTCCCACAGCCGGCTTTAGACACCCCAACCCCCCACGTCCACACCTCCCACCAACCCCGCCACATCGGGAGGTGAGGATGCTGGTCTGACTTTGCCAGAACGCTTTCCAGGGCGAGGCACTACCCCGAGCTCTGGAAACCTGCGCTGAGGCCTCTAACAAGGACCTCAGGGACACGGGGCCCGGGAGGCCAGTGCCCAGGGCCGCCGTCTGCTGTCCTGGTGTCATCACACATCCGAGTCAGTGCGTTGTGTGAACACCCTCTGGAGTAAAGCCACCTTCTCCCCTGCCCTGCAAGTAATTTACTAAGACAGAGACTTGGTTCTCACTTAGCCAAGGGGAGACCCTTAGAGATGGAAGCCAGGACCTGATCCACCCCTGGTGGAGGAGGAGGGAAAATGATGGGGTCCACATTTCCCCCTTAGCGGCCATCCGGACTGGCCCCTCGGGGTGTGACTGTCGGGAAGTTCCCTCACCCCCACCGTTTACAGGAAGTGCAGTGGCTCAGACCCAGGCTGCAATCCCTGCTCTGCCACTCCCCAGCTGTGGGACCTCCCAGGAGTGTCCTCTCCTCTCGGTGCCCAATGACCTCACCCGTACTTATGGGGCTTCAGTGAGAATTAAACCAGAGAGCCAGCAGTCGGGACACTGGCCGAACTACTACCCAGGGTTGGGTGGGGGGCGGGGGGTGGGGCGTCCTTCAGCCCTTGGAAGGAGTACTGATCCGTGAAGCCCCGGGGGAAGCCTGGCTGGCCTGGGCGGCTGGAGACACCGCAGGTCAAGCAGCCTCCTCTTCCATTTACCCCAGGTGAAAAGCCTGGAAAAACAGCATTTTTCTGTGTGTGCCCCAATATGTGATGGATGACAACTCTGGGCCAGCCCCACAGCGTGCTCCACATTGCAGATGAAGAGACTGACGCCCAAGACTTGTCAGAATTGCCCAAAGACAATATGGCCGGCAGTGGCAAAGCCTAGACTCTTCCATCAAAGGTCATTCTGTGAGGAGAAAGTGGCTCAGAAACGCTAATGGGAAGTGTGAGGGAACAGAGGTCGTTGTTCAGAAACACCATTTCCACAGGACTCTGCCGGAATGCACAGATCCAAAAGCCAAGTTGCCTATAATCGGCACCAGGTGGGGCCGTGCATGCCCCTCCCCCCTTCTGACAGGACCATCCCTTGCTAAGCTCAAGTGCAAACCGTGAGGCCAGGGCTGAGGTGGACTAGCACCACTGGGAGCAGGGAGAAGGACTGTCCTAGGGGTCAGGGTCATCTATGCCAGGCTGCCTTTTGCAATGAGCACAGCTCAAATGAAAAGCAATTTAAAACACATGGAAGAGGGGCACCCGGGTGGCTCAGTCGTTTGAGTGTCCCACTCCATTTGGCTCGGGTCATGATCTCACAGTTGTCAGGATTGAGTCCTGCATTGGGCTCTGCACTGACAGCTGGAGCCTGCTTAGGATTCTCTCTCTTCCTCTCTCTCTCTCTCTGCCCCTCCCCAACTCACTCTCTCAAAATCAAACTTTTAAAAAATTTTTTTTTTTTTTTTTTTTTGGGGGACAGAGAGAGACAGAGCATGAACGGGGGAGGGGCAGAGAGAGAGGGAGACACAGAATCGGAAACAGGCTCCAGGCTCCAAGCTGTCAGCACAGAGCCCGACGCGGGGCTCGAACTCACGGACCGCGAGATCGTGACCTGGCTGAAGTCGGCAGCTTAACCTACTGCGCCACCCAGGCGCCCCTTAAAAATTTTTTTAAAAACCACATGAAAGAATTAAGGCAGGTGACTTAGGTTTACAGCCCTGTGCCAGACACTTCCACATTTAATCTTTATTACAACTCCAGAGATAGACACTCTTGTCTCCATTTCGTAGCTGTGGAAACCAGTTCAGAGAAGTTAGGTAACTTGCACAAAGTCACACAGCCAGTACGTAGAGAGGCCAGATTTAGGAACCCACCTCCTAAGAGCCCAAAATGCCAAGTCAGGCTTGAAGGGCTAGGAGCCAAGGAGGCTCAGAAATGCAACCGTGTGTGGCCCAGGCTCAGGAGACAGGGCCAGGCCTGGCTGACATTCCAGCAGAGGAAATGTGACCTAGACAGCACTGGGGGAGGGAAGGGGAAAGGGTGTCTGTTGGCTCAGCCCCAGAGCTGGCTCTGTGACCTTGGGGAAACCACTTGACCTCTCTGAACCCCAGCTGCGGGGCTCTGGCAGGGCAACAGAGGGAGATAACCCCTGACCCACTTCTGAAAAAGGAAGTGAATGAAACCCATTGAGCCTGTTGGAGGTCTTGGTCTTGGAGGCCAACTCTAAGGCTCTCCTGAACTCTGGGCTGTGTGTGACCTAGGCACTGGGAAGCAGAAATCCCACACCTGTCCTCCCCCAGGTCCCAGGGAGCCAGGCCTTCCACTTCCCCATAAAGGAATCTGGGACTGGGGGGGAGGGGGGCAGCAGCCTGCCAATCCTCACTCCAAGCGTGAGGAGACAGCCAAGGCCTGAGTCACTCCTGGCCTGGCGCAGGGAGGTGGGCAGGCTGCCGGCAAGCTCGCCGCCTGACCTTGCCCAAGGTCATCCCAGCCCGTCTCCCGCAACACCAGATAGGGTCCACCTGGGAGACTTGAGCGCCTAGGAGCCAGAGTCCTGGGCTTCCATTCTCACTGGGCCTAGTAAGGCCGTGTGACTTGGAGAAATCATTTCACTTCTCTGAACCTCAGCTTCCTCATTTGTAAAACTCGGGAGAATACGCCCTGGAGGGGGTGCTCTGATGGAACTTACACGGGTGCCTGGAGCCAGGAAGCACCCAAGAAGACAGGTTGGTGTGGCCTCAGGCACAGGTCTTGGCCCTTTGCCTTGGCTACACTTGTGGCTTGAACAATGTAATCCAGTCCCATGATTTTATTTTGTAAATTTTTTTTCAACGTTTTTTAATTTATTTTTGGGACAGAGAGAGACAGAGCATGAACGGGGGAGGGGCAGAGAGAGAGGGAGACACAGAATCGGAAACAGGCTCCAGGCTCCGAGCCATCAGCCCAGAGCCTGACGCGGGGCTCGAACTCACAGACCGCGAGATCGTGACCTGGCTGAAGTCGGACGCTTAACCGACTGCGCCACCCAGGCGCCCCTCCAGTCCCATGATTTTAAATACATACCATCTACATGCTGAATAGCGGCTCCCAAATTTCTCTTGCCCTGAGGCCTCCTGGGAATATGCCCTTCAACTCTACACTTGCACATCTGACCTGCTGCCTCCACCTGGATGTCCAATAGCAGCTCCGACAGAATGGGTCATCTGAGTTTGACTCCCTGGTTCCTTCCAAGCCCAGCCTGCTCCCCCCACCTTCCCCGTCTCTGTTAACCGCAACTCCACAGGGCTCAGGCCAAAAGCTTGAGCGTCTCGAGTGCTCGAATTCTTACATCCCACACCCAGTCCCAGCAAATCCAATCTTCCCTAGCTTCAAAACCTGGCATCTGGCCACGCCCCACCACCTCCACTGCTACCACCCCTGCCTGCCTCTGTGTCCCCCATTGCCTTTCCGCAGACAACTCACCACGGTGGTCATGCCATTCCTCTGCTCCACCCCCCACAATGGCTCCTCATGTCCTCGGAACACAACCTAGAGCCTTACCGTGGTCCACCAGGCCCCACACTGTCCTGCCTGTGCCACCTGCCTTCACTGTCAAACCTCACTCTGTCCCCTCCCCTCACTCGCTCTGGGCATCCTGGATCCTGGCTC
The DNA here is from genome assembly GCF_028018385.1 of Neofelis nebulosa. NCBI lineage: Eukaryota > Metazoa > Chordata > Mammalia > Carnivora > Felidae > Neofelis > Neofelis nebulosa. The sequence continues at coordinate 46,841,507 of NC_080797.1, forward strand.
GTCACCCTGCAAGCCACACGCACTCCCATGCTGAACTTACTCTTTCTACTACCTGCCATGTTCTTTGCCCAAATATCGATGTGCGCCCTCCCTCCCCTCCCTCTGGCCCCTACTCAAGCACAACCTTACCAGAGAGGCATCACCACCCCCCTCTGCCACGTTCCCTCATGGAACAGGCCACCTGAGAGATTATTTCTCTGCTTGTCGCTGACCACCTCTGCCACTCAAATGCAAGGTCCGTGAGGGCGAGGTCTCCGTTTTATTCACTGTGCTGAGTAAAGTGCCTACAATAGTGCCTGGCACTAACAACAGAGGTTTGTTAGGTGGATAAAGAAGGGAAGGAAAGACGCAGGGGCACAATTAACTGTGGGTTGTCTTCCCTTCCCCTCCTCCCTCTGGCTCATAGCAAGATGGGGGTTAGCGGGAGGACTTTTTAGTTTCCAAAGCCCTTTCTCCTCTATGTTCTCATTTAGTCCTCACACAAAAAAGCTATAATTTCTATAGGGGCTTGCATTATTATCCCATTTCACAGACGAAACAGCTGAGGCCAAGGCAATCAGTGACATGGTTGAGGTCCCGTGAGCCTTCTGCTGCCTGGCCTGAGGGCCTCATCCCTTAAAAGGCACACAAGGCTAATGGCAGGATGGTCCCCTTTCCAAGCCAGCGTCAGTTCCAGGGGACAGGAGATCAACCCCCTCCAAGATCTGACTTGACATTCTACTGCACCCCGGGAGAACCCAACCCTGAAAGCAGGGATAGAACAGGAGGCCCTAGGAAGAGATGTGGGGCTGGGAAGCCAGAGGTCCCAATTGCCCGACCCTTTCTCTTCTAGAAGGAGGACGGACTGCCTGAGGCCAGCTCTGTCTCTGCACACCCCTGGCTCCCTCCTCTGAAAATCCCTGAGGGACAAGGGACAGACCAGGTCTTGTGACCCATCTGTAATTGCTGTGATCCGGCCCCGCAGAGGGGACTCAGAGGCCCAGCCCTGTGGCACTGCCATGCCAGGCCACTAGGTGGAGTTCTAGGGCTCAGGCCCCGGGGCTCCCAGGGAAAGGGCAAACGGAGCAGCTTCTCTCCTAGAACCCAAGAATCTGTCCCAACCCCACCTCCGACTCAAAAGGAGAGGAACCCAACCAGCCCAAGGGTCTCAGAATCCAAGACTGGAAGTTTCAAAATGACTTATTCTCCAAGTGGGAAATGCAAGGCACACAGGCCACCGATTTCCAGCCTATGTCCTTGGCAGACATCACTAATCTATCCAGGTATTCTTGTCCTCTGGAGCCCACAGAGCCCCTACCAGGTGATTAGAATTGGCAAGCAAGATAGGCCCTGCTTGCCAGCCCTTTCATTCCCATATGAGAAGCCGAGGCCCGGGCTTACTTCGTCTTATCGGGAATCCAGGCTGCAAAAGCCAGCGGGGCCAGAATGAGGTCATATGACCCCTGGGACGCTTGTGTAACCATGGTTAAGTCCCGGGGAAACCTCAGGCGGGTAATGGCAGTGCTAATGGAGAGGCTGCTGGACTCAGGGCAGCTGCGTCCTTGTCCAACTGTCACCTCAGACGCCATGGGGGCAGGGCGCAGGCTAGTCTGCTAAGCATCTTGGCTCCTGAGCCGGAGAGGCCGCAGAAGCGGGGGGAGGGGGGGGGGGGGGAGGAAGGAGGGTGGGGGCACAAGAGACAGAGAGAGGCTCTCGGGGGCTGCGTGTGGGTGCACAAGCGTATAAGCCTGTGTGGATGCGTGTGCGCACCCAGCGGGAGGAGGAGGGGCGGCCCTGACAGAGGCGCCTTGTCCTCCTGCCCCTGCACAGGCTTGTTTTCTTCCCAAGCTATTAATGTCGCTGCAGCTTCAAAAGCCGGGTGACCTTTAAATGCCGAGCCTCCTGCTCCTGCCCAAGGCGCGGAAAAGGCTTAATGGAAACTCAAACGGCCACAGCTGCTGGGGCTGTGACAAAGCCAGCCTCATTCTGAGGGACTGAGCTGCTGGGCGGCCACACCTGTGCCCACCTCTGGGTGGCACTAGGAGCAGAGAGGACCCTCAGGCATAGCCACGTTGGGGGGGGGGGGGCCTAGACCTGAGAGCAGCAGGAGAAAAAGAAGGAGAGACAGACTCAGCTCTGCCATGCCCTGCTGTGTGACCTTGGGTTGCCCACTTAGCTTCTCTGGGCCATGCCCAATCATTTAGTCCAGTCTAAGGCTGGGGCAGAAAAAAAAAAAAAAATCCCCTTTCCCCAGAAAAAAATCTTTTAAAAGTCTGTAGAAGAAAAAAAGGAGAAGAATGACATTTTCTTTCCTAATTTTTCCCTCTCTTGCCTCAACTCCCATGGCCAGGTCTGTGGCCAACAGGAACTATACACAGTAAGGACTAGGGCAAGAGGTTTCCAACGAAGTTAAAAAGGTCCCTCCCCTATGGAAGCATCTGCCCTGGAGCCTCAGTCCTAAGGACACCATCGTTCATCTCTGTCCCTGAGGCCCAAATACAGGGCTTGGCTGTGTGAACGGCACCACCAGGAAACCACTTCTGCATTCCAGCTGAAAAGGCCCAACATGAAGCTCCTCAGGCACGAGGGACATGTCACTTGTTTGGCACATCTTGGTAGGATAATGGTACATATGTTGCCTGCTTCTTTACAAGTCAGCCGTACTCCCTGTGCCTTATGCATGTTAGCTCTTCTCACCTGCTCTTTGTGCCCTACAAGGTGCCTATGTCACTGTGATTTCTACTTTACAGATTGAAAAATGAAGCACAGAAGAGTCGAGTAACTTGTTAAGGTCACACAGCCAAGCTGACATTTCAGCCCAGGAGGTCTGACTCCGGAGCCAGCACTGTAAATCCATCCAGCTCAACCACTCCTCTGTATTGCTAGAGCTGGGCACATGGCAAGAACTCGGCACCTGTGGACCAAATTGAGTCCTAACCAGGCAGAGTTGCCCTTCAAGAGGCTGGGGGTGACTGGTGCCTGTGTTGGGGGAGCAAGAGAAGAGGAAGGGGAAGTTTGCAGGCAAAGCCTCATCCTGAAGGACAGACAGAACCGTGGCAGTTTCCTTACAAAACCCTTTTCTGCACCCCACCAAGGGTGTTGGCCGGACGACCAACTGTTTTCCACTTCTCCTGAGCTGCTTAAAACCGATTTCTACAACAATCCCTCTCCCCATCAACAAATTGTACCAGCTTAGCCAAGACACTCAGCCCAGGAGACTGGGAGGAGATCAAACCTCAGTGGACAGGGCGGGTGCTACTCCCCACTGCCCTACCCAGGGGCCGTAGGCCCACCCCTCAGGGCTGGCACCAATGTATGTGTACCTGGGACCGAGTCCGTGGCCCAAACTGGGAGAAGGGAGCCACTGGCAGCTCAGGTGCAAGGTAGTAAAGCTGAGCTGGCTCCAGACATGAGCTCATGCTGGCCCAGATCCAGCGCCTTGGGAGAGATAGGCCAGCGGCCCCTCCCTGGGCCCCTCCTTCAGGCAGTCAGGCTGAAGGCCCCTCCGTAGGCAGGGCCTGTGTGGTCTGGGGCTGAGCTCTCAAGTCTAGACAGTCACAGATGTCTCTGGGCCCCTGGGGACAGATAGTCAGTCAATGATGCCAGACAATTTAGTATCTGAGCATGCCCAGGGAATCCAGCTCAAGGAACCAAGATTAGGGAGGGGTGCTCAGGGTGGGCAGAGGAGGGTCCTGGGAACAGAATGCCAACTCCTGCCCCCATTCCCTCCGCCCACTAACATACACTGTGCACCCATCCACTGATCCATGAACCCCTCTTCTATGGAATGCATATAATATGTATAATGGAATACTATACAAGAGTAAACTAAAATGAGGCATCTCTTTATGTCTCTCTGCTCAAGACCCATCGCTCAGGGGAGCAATACAAGGCCGAACACAGTGTGTACAGAACATACTATAGTGCGTTATGGCACGTGTATGTCAGTGTGTATGGAGAAGACACTCGGAAAGGATTCGTAAGAAACTGATTCCATAGGTTTCCACTGGGAAGGATTAGGTCATAAGAGACAGACCAGGAAACTTGTCTCTGTAAATCTTTGTATATCTTTTAAGTTTTGATTCACATTCATAAATTTAAAAGTAAAATAAGCAGAGGCACCTGGGTGGCTCAGTCGGTTGAGCGTCTGAGTCTTGATTTCAGCTCAGGTCGTGATCACAAGGTTGTGGGATCGAGCCCCGCGTTGGGCTCCATGCAGAGTGTGGAGACTGCTTGGGATTCTCTCTCTCTCTCTCTCTCTCTCTCTCTCCCTCTCTCTTTCTCCCCCACTCCCCTGCTTGTCTTTCTCTCTATCTAAAAAATAAAAACATAAAAATAAAATAATAACCTATAAAGAATAGCAAAATGACAGCATTACAGTGATTTTTTTAAATTTTCCTTTTGCATATGTATATTATTTACAATGGACGTGAATTACTTTTTAATAATTATAGCAAATGTCTGAATGTTCACTGTGTGCCATCTACTTTCTAAGCACTTGGCATGCATTATCTCATCCAAGCCTCAAAGTAAAGCAATTATTATACCCACTTTACAGATAAGGAAACTAAGGCCCAGAGAGTTCAAATAACTTACGTAGGGTCACACAGTCAGTGATGGAGCCAAAATCCGAGTCCAAACTGTCTGGCCCCAGAGTCCATGCTCTTCTTAACCTCCACCTTATACTGTGTCTCTAATCAAAACAAACCAGGGGCACCTGTGTGGCTCAGCCGGCTGGGTGTCCGTCTTAGGCTCGGGTCATGATCTCACGGTCCATGAGTTCAGGCCCCGCGTCGGGCTCTGTGCTGTCAGCTCGGAGCCTGGAGCCTGCTTCAGATTCTGTGTCTCCCTCTCTCTCTGCCCCTCCCCTGCTCATGCTCTGTCTGTCTCTCTCAAAAATGAATAAACATTAAAAAAAAAAAATTAAAACAAAGCAAAACAAAAACCGAATGGTGACAGAAGAAAAGTGTATGAAAAAAGCAAACCCCAGAGCCTCCAGGACTCTAGAACTTTTGTAATCCTTAGAAGCCAGCTCCATCCTTCCCGCCTCTACTATTTCAGCAGGTCTCCTGTAGTCGTGCCTCAGTGGGAACTGGGCGCCACTCCTCCCACTGCGCCCCTTCGTGCTCAGGGACCCGCGCGCCTCCTGGTGGCCTCACAGGGCAGAATGAAGGCCCATGAGCAAGGTGGAGGCCCAGGCCACAGCTATTTCAGAGGTTAGACCACGGCGTGGGGGATCCACTGGGGCAGGGCAGGGTCGGGTCTGGCCAGGAAGCTCCTTGCAGAGGGGAAACCACAGGTTGCTGTTTCTTTCTTTCTTTCTTCTTTTTTTTTTAAGTTAACTTAGATTTTTTTTTTTTTTAAGTTTATTTATTTATTTTGAGAGAGAATGTCGGGTGCTGAGCCCGACACGGGGCTCGATCTCACGAACTGTGAGACCGTGACCTGAGCCAAAATCAAGAGTCGGACGTTTAACTGACTGAGCCACCCAGGCATCCCCACAAGCTGGTTTTTGAATGGCGCGGAGTCAGGGGTAAAAGGCTGTAGAGCACGGAGGTTAAAAAGGGAGCTTTAGCTCCAAGCCAACCTCAGCTTACATTCTGATCACCACTGCTTGGGTGAGTGGACTTCCTGAGTGAGTTTCCTCACCTGTAGAACAGGACGCCTGTTCCTCTGAGGATGGGTTCCCCTCTGAGGGGGATTCATGCCATGGGCACACACAGGCTCCACACAGATGCTCTCAGCCCGGGGCGGCTGTTAGTAAGGCTCTAAGGCCACACAGTTCTCAGGGGCTGAGTCAAGCCTGGAGTTAGGATCTTGAATCCAGCCCCGAAGGGACAGCATACAGCACAAAGGCCTCCCCTCAGGGGCCTTCAGGACCTCGGGCTGAGGGGCTCTGTGGCCCCTGAGTGGAGTGGGGAGCTGGGCCAACAGCCCCACGCCTGTCCGTACTCTGCTGTGTTTCCTAGGGGGAGAAGTGACTGGAATATACCAGGGCCTGGGTCGCCCAGGCCCTCCCACTCCTCCTGGGGGCCCGGCTCTCCGGTAGGGGCTCCCTACCAGCAGGCAGCAGGAGCACAGGCATACAGGCTGAGTGGCCTTCTCAGAAGTGCCGCCTCTGGCAGCTGAGGAATGCAGGCTCGGCCGGGGAGCAGAGGCTTGGGGAGGGGGTGGTTGGCCCTGAGCTTCAAAAGAACAGGCAGCAGCTGTGGCTGGGAGGGCCGTGGCCCTCCCCCTCTGGCAGCCAAGACATCATCAGAAATTCCACCCCAGCAAGAAGGGCCAGCCCAGACAGCAGATGGGATTGTTTAGAGCCACTTAGCAGGCCAGCTACTTTCCCGACCGCAGGCTGCTCCCCTCTCCTCGCCTTGGCCCCTTCTTCATCTGTGCAGAGCAGAGCTCCCCTTCCACAGCCTGGGGCACCCAGTAGCCAGCTGTCGGGCATCCCCTCCCCACCTGAGGCCTTTACTCACCCACACGGCCTCGCCTCCAGACAGCCATGTGCCTACACATGCCCTCTAGAGAGGCCAGGCTGGGAAGGCAGAAAGAAATCTCAATGTTGTCACTTCCAGATGGTGCCCGTTGCCAAAGGTCACAGAGCCTGTGATCTGAACCCAGACTCCTGGGCAGGTGCTCTCTCCCCTGGTGGTGCACACGCTAGTAATTACAAAACAGCCCATACGTCTGCGTGTGCTATGCACACCGGCTCACCCAAACCCGTTCACTCATACAGCCACAGGACACACAGCCCTCATTAGATCTTTCCCGAACACTCCCAGCCAGCCTAGGTACTCAATCCGTTCCTCCCTTCACCTTACTCTGAAGCTGTGTTTTTAAAATTACAGCCACACTCTCCTCCCCACACACTAACTGCACTAACACCACCCTCCATCCCCCTTGCAGCCCACCACGCCAGCCACTCCCTTCACTAGGCTGACGGCAGAACCACGGGAGCCCCCAGGCCCTTCTCTCGTCCCCATCTGTGCCAGAATTTTTTTTTACAGCGTCTGGTGCAGCAAAGGTGAGGTCAGGCCGACCTGACCTGCAGCAGAACTGGCCAGAACCAGGAAGCGATGCACCCTGGCCAAGGCACTGCCTTCCCACTTGCTTGTAGGACCAGCCCCTGGAATGGAGTGCAGGGAAGGGCCTCAGGCCAGCTGGGGCTAGGAGCCCTGGCCCTGAAATCTGAAAGTCAGAGCAAGGGGGCAGGAACTCTTGGGTGTCTCATAACCAGCCTTCTTTGCCTGTAGGGGCCTCAGTCTCCACCGCCAGAGACAGAAACAGTCCCGATTCAGTCGACATTTCCCATCACTGAAATCTCCCAGGGATGCAAGGACGATGCGGGGGGGGCGGGGGGGGGGGTAGGGGTGAACTGGGGCCAGAGAAAGGCACCACTGCACTAGTTACAAACCATGATGGTATCTCTGCAGAAGGAGGTGGCTGGATCCCAGTACCCTAGGGCTGGAAGGACTGGCACCCTTTCTTAGATACAGAACCAGACCCCTTTCCCCGTACGAAATCCTCAGCAGAAGTCCATTCCATAATGACACTAAGCAGAAACCCACCCTTGCCCCCACCCCTAGCAGTTATGCATCGTCAGAGAACCTGCCATTTACTGAGTGCGGGCAATGTTGCCGGTGCATGGGGTCAGTTAATCCTCACGATCATCCAGAACTGTAAATCATCGCCCTCTACCATTATCAGAGCCACTTTCCGGAGTCATGTGTGACCTAGAGGTTGTCCAGGGCTGTGCCACCTCCAACCTGCATGGCCTTACATGGCAAAGACCAGTGTGCCTGCCAAGTCTCCTGACACCCTAGTTACCTGTGAGAGTTTTAAAGCCTGGGAGAGTAACCCCCATGCTCTCATCTCCTGAGCTGTTTGCATCTCTGCCTGTTTGCCCTACTGCTCACCACCCACTCTTTGGGAAGCATAATCGTGCCTCCCTATCAGTCTCAGAAGCAATTACTCCTTGCATTAAAGCAGCATATCCCTGGGGCACCTGGGTGGCTCAGTCGGTTAAGCATCTGACTTTGGCTTGGGTCATGATCTCACAGTTCGTGGGTTCGAGCCCCACGTCAGGCTCTGTGCTGACAGCTCAGAGCCTGGAATCTGCTTCAGATTCTGTGTCTCCCTCTCTCTCTGCCCTCCCCCACCCTGCTCGTGCTCTCTCTCTCTCTCTCTCTCAAAAATAAATAAACATTTAAAAAAAAGTGTGTCCCCAGAGGGTGGTAAGACGCATCAGACTCCCCCAAGGTGTTTGCTAAGAACACATATTCCCCACCCCACTACTAAAATCAGAATCTATGGGGGCACGGTCTTGGAATCTGCATTTTAACAAGCTCTCCCGATGATTCTGGTGCCCAGTAAAGCGCGACGACCACTACGTCCTGATGCAGTATGAAACCTTTCATTCTAGTTTTAGCTCCATCGATAACCAGCTAAGTGACCTTAGGCAAGTCATTTTACCTCCTGGGCCTCCAGCTTCCCTCCATTTTCCCAGAAAAATGGGCAGGGAGGATTAAATGATCTCCAGTCCTCTCTCTCCTCTGACATCCTCTGTGTCCGCCCTAAGTCCCCAGATGGTCCACAGGTGTATGAACTGAATTTTATGGACTGTTCATTCCCCGTAGCCTCCAACGTACACTGTAGGCACACATTAAAAAGAGTTCCAGTCTGATTGATTTAGGGAGATCTGCAAAAATACCTTATCTCTGGCTCCAGGCCCCAAACAAATGGCTTTTGGATTATCCATAACACTTCCCCCTCCCCTGAGTATCGACTTTCTTCATTCCAGCCTGAGCCAACCAGGACTCTGTAAACACTGGGTCTGCACACCTGGGCTTAGTCAACAGTCAGCACACAAAGGCCCTGCCAAGTCACCCCACAAGCCCAAACTCGCACCCGCTCTGTTTCTCAAGGGGAAGCACCCGGCCTGGGATGTGCGGACCCTGCACGCCCTTCCTCCCACCACAGAATGGTGGCTGGGTCAGATAGAGGGTATGGCCAGAAAGGCCTCAGCCATGGGAAGTGGGCCACAAGGTATCCAGACCTAAGGGGTGTGAGGCAACAGCCTGGGAAGCACCCAACGATTGCTGGGACCTTTGAAAAGCAGCTGGGCATTCCTCAGTCCCCGGAGTTCCTTGATAATCACCAGTTAAAATACAGTGTATCCAGCTAGTGCTCAAGCATTGCTTACTAGCAGCAAACATATGATTGATTTGTCCTTCAAGGTCTATGCATCTTTAACAGTGGAGTTGTGGGGATTATCAGGCCCACAGCCCATGGACACAGGGTGAATTCAGCTTTGTGCCACCTTTGCATATGGTGAACCTGTATGTGTTCTCACAAAATTAACCAAGGGGAAGGACAAACAAGAAAGGCAAGAATGAGGCGCACCTGGGTGGCTCAGTCGGTTGAGTGCCCGACTCTTGATTTCAGCTCAGGTCATGATCTCGGGGTCATGGGTTCGCACCCCACATTGGGCTCTGTGCTGACAGGGTGGAGCCTGCTTGGGATCTTCTCTCTCATTCCCTCTGCCCCTCTCCCCTCCTTGTGCTTTCTCTCTCTCTCTCTCTCAAATTAAAAAAAAAAAAAAAAGGCAAGAATGAAAACCCAACTTCTACAGTGGGAAACATCTGGGAATCACTGCTAGGGTCTGCTGATTCTACTCATTTAAGGGTACCGAAATAGATCATTCTCTCACTCTGAGCGTGCTGACTGCCCCAAATGACCGTGCCTTACATGTGCTCTGCACTTCACAGTTTATAATGCTGGAGAAAGAGTCCACAGCCCTTTCCATTCAGCCGGGCTCTAGGCTGGGCATGGATGCTCCGGTAGGGCCTCACCCTGCCACTGTGTGAGGCACTTCACCTACACAGAATCCTCGAAACAATCCTCCCAGGCAGGAAGTAGATTATTTTGTAGATGAGGAAACTGAGGTACAGAGGAATTAACTCGCCTGAGGTCTCATAGCCAGGAAGTGGTGAGTCAGGATTCTTCCCCAAAGCCCACACTCCCGACCACTTAGCGCACTCTCACTGTATTGCACCGTCAGAGGGCGTCTGACCTCTGCATGGGGCAAACAGGGAAACTGAGGCTCCGGTCAGCCTGGCAACGGTTCCCTACCCCCCTCCAGGTATCCCGGAGCAGGAGCAGAAGCCCTGCATGGAGTAGGCACCAGAGCAGGGAAATAGAAATGAAGTAGGTGCAGCCGAGCTGAGAGCTGAGCCAGTCCCGCCCATGCCTCCTCGGCTACGGCAGCCCCAGGCCCGGAGGGGACAGCGCCAGGCTCCCTCTCCCACCCGCTGCGCGACCTCCCGGTCAGGGTCTGGGCTGTCCTCAACAATCCGCTGCACGCCCCACAGGAGGAAGTGGCCACACTTGAAAATCATTAACATGCAGGGCTGAACTTGGGGCTTTTGTTCTTGAGCAAGGACTGTAACATTTCACTTTCAGGAAGGAGCTGGAAGGGTGGGGCTGGCTCGGAATTGCACAACGAAAAAAGCAGGCTCAGACACACACAGGTCCCACGTGGAAGTCTGTATAGACAAGCCCTTTGAGGAAAAGCACAAGCAAACCCACGGCCGGTCCACACAGAGGAGGCAGGCCAAGCCATCTCCACGGTCTTTTTTTTTTTTTTTTGTACGTTTATTTATTTATTTTGAGAGACTGTGTCATGCGAGCGAGCGGGGCAGGGGAAGAGAGAGAGAGGGGGAGAGAGAGAGAATCCCAAGCAGCCTCCGCACTGTCAGCGCAGAGCCCAATGCAGGGCTCAATCTCATGAAACCGTGAGATCATGACCCGAACTGAGATCAAGGGTCAAGATGCTTAACCGACTGAGCCACCCAGGCTCCCCTTCACTGCTTTTTAAATCAGGGCGTTGTAGTCAACCATCCAGGGAAGCCAAGTAAAGGAAGGAAATAACAAGGCAGCAGAGGGGGGTGGGAACTCAGGCCTCCAACCACCCCCTCGGGGGGTGGGAGCCCCAGGTCTTCCAGAGGGATGGCTCTAACACATCTGGCTGGGAGGGGCTGCCCCAGCTCTGGGAAGCCTGCCTACCATCCCGCCTCCCACCAAGCAGGTGCCACCGTGTCACCCAGAGGCAAGGGAAGTACAACAAACAGCCCTCACAGGCACCCCAGCAGTGTCTAGACCAACTTTTTCAGGGCGGCAGCTCTCCCCTGAGAGAGTCACATCCTGGCCACGGGCAGTGGCGGGAAGGGATGTAAAGTGAATTAGTTAATCCTGGGGGAGGGAGGATGAAGTTGGGGGAGGAAAGGGAGGGAAGGAAGAAGTCAGTCAGCAGGGGAAAACCTGTTTCAAAAAAAGTAATACAACAAGAATAGAACAGGTTTTGAGCAAGTCGCCTAAGCCCTTGGAACCAGGGCTGTCCCTAGATCCCTGGGAATGGGCCCCTGCTCCCCCCACCGCCACCTAGCAGGGGTCAGTCAGAGGCTAAGGTTTTCACCTGCTCCCCTCCTGCACCTCATTAAAGCTTCATCTCCAGGCCTTCAAGGAAATTGGTAGAAATGGGATCCTTGTCCTTTGTCAATTACAAAGTAAACAGCTCTCTGGGGGCTCGCCCTCCTTTGGGGGGTGTCTTCTCACACCCTCAGACAGTCCCCTAGCTCTCATCCTCCAGGGGGCGCAGTACAAGGGAATGGACTTGTTTAGGGCCCCCGCTGGCAGGGGCAGGCCACCCACCAGGTCCAGCTCACCCCCCTCGAAGGCGCTCTGTTTGTAAAGGGCTTTCGGGGACAGGAAGCAATAAACAGAGTCAAGCGGCCAAGATGCAGGGGCTGATTATGCAGTTTATGGATTTTCCAGGCCGCTTTGTACTCTCCCACCAGCTGCCTGGGGCTTTGCAGAAAAAGGTGCTGGCAAAAGACAGGCTGGTCCTTGGCTTAAAAGGTGGACTCTTGCCAGGCCTAAACTGGGTCTTTCCTAGTGTGTCAGAGCACTGGATGCCTTGCCAGCCTCACAAGCACCTTCTCTGTGCCCCTAAAAGAAACCCCCGCCCTGCCCCCCTCCGCACCAGAGCCCAGACTCTTTCCCTCTCTCCCTCTCTCCAGCCCACTGCTCACCTCTCCATCCAGCTCTAAGTTACTTGACTCTGGGAATTCCCAGAGGGGAGGGCGTGCCCGGCCAAGGCTGTCTCTTGGCTGAGGTGGGTGGCCCGCCTTCACAAAGAGGCTCACAGCTCAGCTTAGCTTAGCTGCCCTGGGAGAGGAGAGCAATTTGGGAAAAGCGGCCACTGGTGGGGAAGGTGGTTCTGGGCCGCATGGCCTCCCCAGTACCAAGCCCCGCTCACATTTTTCCCACATAGGCTGTGATCTGGTGAGATTGTGGCCCACGTGTGTGCAAAGCAGTAAGCTCAGTGCAGTTTGCTACAGCAAAGAGGGGAAAGCCCCCCACTTGTCGCTCAATACCCACTAACCAATAAATAACACAGGATACACCCCCAACACGGGAAAGCATGCAGCCGAGACGTTCAGGGGCCAACAAGGAATGACAGGAGAAAGCCAAGTTACTGGGTCACGTGCACACCCACTGTTTGCACTCAGGTGTCTTGAGTGTGTACTTGGCGTATCTAGACCTGCACAGGAAGTGCAGACACCCCAGCTACTAAGTAGCAGTTATAGTAGAGGTGGGGCTGCACCAGGGGGGATCTTCTGCTGTTTACTTCCCGCCTCCCTGCATCCTTTGAAGTTTTTCAACAAACACGTATTAGCTCTGTACTTTAAAATTAAGAATTAAAAATAACAGTAATAAAGTGCACTAGTGGTGGGAATGTAAAATGCTGCTGCGCTGGAAAACACTTTGGTAGTTCCTTCAAAAGTTAAACCCAAAATTAACATATGTTCTAGAAATTCCACTCCGAAGGTATACGCCCCGAAGAACTGAAAGCAGTGATTCAAACAGATATTCGTACACACCCATGTTCTTAAGAACATTATTCACAATATCCCAAAGGTAGAAATGACCCAAGAGTCCATCCACAGATGAATGGATAAACAAATTATAGTGTATACATATGGAACCGTGGAACATTATTCTGCCATGAAAAGGAAGGAAATTGCAATATATGCTACAACACGGACAGACCTTGAAAACATGGTAAAAGCCAGACACAAAAGGACAAATGCTGTATGATCCTACTTTTATGAGCTACCTAGAATAGAGAAATTCCGAGAGACAGAAATTAGGACAGAGGTTACCGGCGGCCGAGGGAACGGGCACCCAGTTTCTGTTTGGGATGATGACCAAGTTCTGGAAGTGGATGGTGGTGATGATCGTACACCAGCGTGAATGTACTTAATGCCACCGAACTGCCCCCTAGAAGTGGTTAAAATGGTAAAGTTTATGTTATAAAGATTTTACCACAACACGAAGTAAAGACCTAAGGAAGCCAGGCAGGAGGAGGTGGCGGAATCACCAGACAGAAGGGGGCGCCACTCGGGCTCTTTTCGGACACAGGGCAAACCAGCGCACAGGAAATCCTGCCAGCACAGAGGGACTCTGTCCCCATCTGCATGGAGTGGGCCAGGGGACAATGACACCCCTGTTGATGAGGACTGCTCACGTGGTCCTGCAGAGTCACACATGCCATGGGGCCGCGGGGAGATGGCAGTGCAGGGATACGTTCTGGAACATTCGGAATAGGTGGGTTACGACACACTGGGAAACAGCTATTGGAAAAGGTTAGCGTGCTGGAAAATGAAGCACGCGACTGAGAGCCTGGGACAGAAAGGGAGCAGGGAGGGGAGGTGGCTTGTCTGTACTGCAGGGGCAGAGGAAGAAAAGACAGAAGGAGCCTAAGACAGAGGAGGATAAGAAGAGGTCTGTCTTACAGGGTGCTCTGGCAGGGGGAAATCACTCTTTCATGCATTCAGCAAACATTACAGAGCGCTCCTGGGCGCTGGACACTGGGAACATGGGAGGCAGGGGGCAGGGGGTAAGAGAACCGACTCATCTGGTAAACATCCATGCCACCACCCATCCTGCTCAAAAATATGTACATATAGGGGTGCCTGGGTGGCTCAGTCGGTTAAGTGTCTGGCTCTTGGTTTCAGCTCAGGTCACGATCCCACAGTTCGTGAGTCTGAACGCCCCATCAGGCTCTGCACTGGCAGTGTGGAGCCTGCTTGGGATCCTCTCTCTCCCTCTCTCTCTCTGCCCCTCCCTGCTCACTCTCTCTCTCAGAATAAATAAACTTATATATATATATATATATATGGATATATGTGTGTGTATATATATATATATATATACACACACACATATATATACATACACACATATATAAAGCCGAGAAACCCAAAACTGCCTCCAGCCTCCACCTTCTTACAGAAAGGAAAAATCCTTTTTACTTGAGGGCCAAGCTGTTCAAAAGGAAGTAAGATCAAAACTGCCAGTGTGGGCGGATCACCCCGGTGACCAGGCCTCATTCACACAAGCGTTCGGGTCGGCGAGCTACCAGGCATCAACTGGTACTAGATTCATTCCTCCTGAAGGCGAGGAGCTGGGAACGGCAAGACCCTATGCCAGGGCGCAACAGCAGGCTTGTCTGCTGGATTGGGACTTCTCAGGTGCACGGTTTCCTGAGGTCTTACCCCGCCTGCCTTCAATTGTGCAAGGACAAAGGGAAGCCGTTCGTGAGGGGCACATTTGTGGTCCGTGGCTGCTCCGCCTCATTCGAGATAAGAATATTTAAACAGTAGCCTTTGTTATAAAAGGACATTGTATCCAGGGCCTTGCTGAAATGTGTAATGTGTGTATGTGGGCTTGTACGAAAGAGGGCGGCAGGCACTTCTGAAACATCTCGACGTGGCCACTATGGACTTCTCAGAGACCCATTCCTTCTAGAACTGTCCAAGAAGGTAGCCACTAGTCCCGTATGACATGTACATTTAAATTACAATTAATTAAAATGAAATAAAACTTAAAATTCCGTTCCTCAGGGCACCTGGTGGCTGAGTCGGTTAAGTGTCCGACTCCAGCTCAGATCATGATCTTGAGGTCTGTGGGTTCGAGCCCCGCATCGGACTCTGTGCTGACAGCTCAGAGCCTGGAGCCTGCTTCGGATTCTGTGTCTCTCTTTCTCTCTGCCCTCTCTTGCTCATGCTCTGTCTCTGTCTCTCTCTCAAAAACAAATAAACATTAAATTTTTTTTTATTATAAATAAAATAAAATTCAGTTCCTCACAGACCACATTGCAAGTGTTCAACAGCCACCGAGGCCAATGCCCATCATATTGAACAGTACATATTTTAGAACATTTCCAACATTTCAGGAAGTTCTATCAGTGCTATTCTAGAACCGAAAGGGGAGCCTTCCTCCTTAGCAGTGTGAAAAGCCCTGGAGCCCTTTGTTACAATTATCTGGGAGAGACCAAGGACTGTGGGCAGCTGATCCCCGACAGAGGACCAATTCCACATCCTTTCGGGAAGGGTGGGTAAGTGCAGAGACCCCTTCTCCTGAGCAGTCAGGGCTGGGGTGAGCCCTGGGACCCCTCCCCACTGGGGTCCTCACAGAACCTCAGCTGGTTCTATGAAACTTGCCAGTCTGGGCAGAGAGAAGCAGAGGTCCAGCTAGAAGCCCAAGTCCCAGGTTCAAAACTCGCAAGGCCCTGGCCTCAGAAGCCCAGATTTGGAAAAGGCCCTCCTATTTGTCTGCCGGGAGAAAGGGTGTGCTTCATATCATCAGGGCTCATCTTCTGTCCCCTTTCCTAGGTGTGCCCCGTGGTGGCCCTGGCACTGCCTCCTTGGGCTTGTCCAAAACAATAGAAAAGAGAAGAAAAGAACACCTGAGGCAGAGGGGCCACGTGTATGGGGGAAGGGGGGACGGTAAGTGCTTATTAAAGAAAAAAACAGTATTTTAAGAAAACTGATGGACCGGGCTAAGGAAAGGGATTCTGAGAAGTAAGCATTATTGGGTGTTTGGGTGTCTGTCTTTGAACCAACCGGAGACAGCAGGACTGGTCAAGGCACCCCCCCGGCCCAGCACACACCGCACAGGATGACGGGAGATGGTGTCAGACACACCTTCTCTCTTTTTTTTTTAATTTTTTTTTTTATGTTTATTTTTGAGAGAGACAAAGAGACAGAACGTGAGCAGGGGAGGGGCAAATGAGAGGGAGACACAGTATCCGAAGCAGGCTCCAGGGTCTGAGCTGTCAGCACAGAGCCCGACACGGGGCTCGAACTCATTGACTGGGAGATCATGACCTGAGTTGAAGTCAGACACTTAACTGTCTAAGCCACCCAGGAGCCCCTACACCTTCACTCTTAACGTGACCAATCTCCTTCAGAGTTCCCCCATTTCAGTCAAGGGCCATCACCGGTCTCCCCAAGCGTGTTCTGGCCTAGCCCTGAAAGTCAACCAACACGAACCATCAATCTGTAGTTTCTCCAGCAAGCGGCAGATGGAGGCTGGGGGCTGGGAGGCAGGTGAGCAGACAATGCACAAAGTGTGGGAACGATGGGGGACGGAGACCTGAGGGGAACCTCTGAGCCTGGGTTCTGCTCCTGGCTCTGCCACATAGCTCCTTGAGCAACACCTTCGTCCCCTGAACATTTTCCCTAAATAAATAAATTAAAAAATAAATAAATAAATAAATAAGAGAAAACTGCTCTAAACAAATGTAAGTTTGTTACATTCGTGCCAAGAAAGGAGACTTGGCCGGACTCCTGGGTGGCTCAGTCAGTTAAGCGTCCGACTTCCGCTCAGGACATGATCTTGTGGTTCATGAGTCCAAGCCCCATGTTGGGCTCTGCGCTGACAGTGTGGAGCCTTCTTGGGATTCTCTCTCACTCTCTCTCTCTCAAAGTAAATAAATAAACTTAACAACAAATTTATAAAAAAGAAAGGAGACGTGGCCAGCCACTCCATAACCCCTCCACATACCACACACTGACTTTTGCAGTAATCACTTCTGTGTACTTTATTGTTCAAATGTACATCCCTGGACACTGTACTTTTAGTCTTGCCTGTTGTTTGTCCTTTAAGCCCATTTTAATCTACAACTTCCCCCGTCATCTCCCCTTTTTTTCCCCCCTTATAATTTGTGAATTGATGAGCCCAGGCCATGTGACTATGGGCTTCCCTAACTGTCTGAAGTTCATGGACCAAGTTTCCTTTTCTCTCTGGGCCTCAGTTACTCCTTCCTTACCAGCAATGCCTCTGGGCAATTTACAGGGCTCTTACAATAAAAGAGACAGCCTGAAAGCACATCAGGAAATGCTTACAATATTTTGTTAAGTAAGAATGCAGGATGCAAATGGATACATATGGTATGCTTTCAGCCCTGTCAAGGAAACGCACATAGGGGGACGGGTGGCAGGAAACACGCTGTCTCTCGATAGCTGTCTTGGATGGTAGATTTCTGCGTCCCGCCCCTACCTTTCATTCCTTCTTACATTTTTTCCATGATCAGCATATAAGTGTGACAGGGCACAAGTCATTTTAAACGTTTAAAGAAAAGAGTGCTTTGTTTATTTATTTAGAGAGAAATAGACAGCAGGCAGGGGAGGGGCAGAGAGAGGGAGGGAGACAGAGAATCCCAAGCAAGGTCCATGCTGTCAGCACAGAGCCCAATGCAGGGCTCGAAATCACAAACCATGAGATCACGACCTGAGCTGAAGTCAAGAGTCTGACACTTAACCGACTGAGCTACCCAGGCGCCCTGAAAAGAATGCTCTTAAAGTGGGGCAAACCTCGTTTATCCCATGCCTGCTTCTCTGATGTCTCCTAGCGCTCTCCCGTCCCCCTCCTGTCTTCTCTCTGTGCTGCCAACAGAAGGACTCATCTACGATATGCCAATATGCCGTGTCACTTCCCAGCTCCTCTCTCCTGGAAAGACCAGACTCCTCCCTTTGTCTGCATCAGCAGTGGCCACACTCAGAGAGCATTGGGGTCACCGGCAGGGCTCTTGAACACAGGCTGCTGGGCTCTAACCGACGGCTCCTGTTCCCTAGGTCTGGGGTGGGGCCCCAAAATTTGCATGTCTAGCAAGTTCCCAGGTGATGCTGACACCACTGGTCCAGAGACCACACTTTATTTTATTTTTGAGAGAGAGACAGAGAGAGAGGGAGAGAGCGGGGAGAGAGAGAGGGAGACCGAGAATCCCAAGGAGGCTCCACTGTCAGCGCAGAGTCCAATACGGGGCTCGAACTCACGCGAGACCATGACCTGAGCTGAAATCAACCAACTGATCCACCCAGGCGCCCCCAGAGACCACACTTTAGAACACTGATTTGCACCTCTCCTCCGTCTCCTAAACAAGCCCTGTCCAGCTTTCAAGAGCTAGTGCAAGTTCCCCTTTCCATGAGGCAGTCCCTGGAAACGTCAGCCCATATCGATCTGTCTCTGTTCTTCTAGACCATCCCTAGCACTGAAAGTGTTCTGGTGGTCTGGAAAAGGGGAGAGAGCACTTAGTGGCCATGTGGATGGGCAACGTGGCACTTTTGCCATTCACTGCCTCCTTCCATCATATCAGCTCTTAAAAGCAGGGGCTGGGGGGAACATTTCTTCAGTGACCCCACATTATCCAGGAGGTATTCTAAAGGTCCCAGGAGAACTGAATCTGTTTCACTCACACACAGACTCCTAACGATGCACCCATTCACTGTCAGTCAAAAAATACTTAGGGGGCACCTACTGTAGGTCGGATACCCAAGAGGAAAATATCTTTTTTTCGTGGAGAACAAGAATTACAATAGCATACGTTGCCACAGAAGCCTGCAGAAAGGGCTCCTCCCACCTCTGCAGCCCCAGAGACGGCTACCCACACACCGCCTTGGCCTGAGAGGTGACCACAGCTGTGGTCACACCCATGTGTAGCCATGGTGAAGGTTTGCTTGCCGTTTGCAGGCTTCGTTTTTCCTTGGCTAAGCCACCCAGGACTTCCTGGAGACAAGATTTATGGGCAGGTATTGGTAGGAGAACAGATTTTCAAGAAAGTGGGCAGAACAATGGTTGTGAGATAAGGAAGCAGAAGGGACTCCATTTTAGAAAGGCTCCATTTACGCATGCTCCGTATCCCACCTTGCGTCTAGGTAAACCAGAGAAGCTACGTTCCCACTGCAAGGGGGAAACGAGGAAGTTAATCATTCTCTGAGTCTCGCCCCAGGCCCCCAAGACACTGACACCATCTAAGAACCAGATCTCAGACATGTTCCAGGACATTAGCTTCGAACAAACCTTGGCCCACGCTGGCATCAATACTCCCTCCCTTTGATGATTTATGAAACAACACCTATTGTTCACCTGACATTCACTTTGGATTGGACCCTATCCCGGACTCCTGAAGGAACACGTACCCTGGCCCCTTTCCAATATAAACCCCTAAGCCCAAGAGACAACTTTCCTTTCTGAGTCTTTCAGA
The DNA here is from genome assembly GCF_028018385.1 of Neofelis nebulosa. Taxonomy (NCBI): domain Eukaryota; kingdom Metazoa; phylum Chordata; class Mammalia; order Carnivora; family Felidae; genus Neofelis; species Neofelis nebulosa. The sequence continues at coordinate 46,860,873 of NC_080797.1, forward strand.
CAACACCGTCTGCTATACCCTATCACTTAAGCTGTTTAGTAAACCCTGCTTGCATTTGATTTCTATCCTGCATGAAGCCAAGGACCCTCTTGACTCGTCCTGTGCCCCCCTACCCCCTACTGCCCCGGGTCCCTGGACTGCTAGCCTATGTCAATTGTGATGACACAGGCCTGGAACCCAAGGGAGGGAGGCAAGAAGATACCCTGCCTTATAATAAAAAGGTAGCGAATGTCTGAGGAGCAGACCGTTGTCCCACTTCTGCAAACATCTGGGGCTCTGGGCACTGAGGCTTCTGCCTGGCGAGACATTCTGAGCAGGCTGAAGATCCCATGGATTCTATAAGGCAGATGTTGGCTTCTCCGTGACCTTGGGCAACTTCTACTTCTTTGCGCCCCCATTTCACTAGCTAACAGTATCTTTTTAAAAAGTAGTAAAGCCCCAAACAAGATGATAGAGATCCCCATTGGAAGAATAAAAGGAGAGATTTAAAAATAAGCAACAATAATGCCTCCTGTAAAAGTAAAATAAAAAAACTGCAAGGAGACCAGGCAGGGGGGTCTGTGCCCCCCGCCCCTCTGTGCAACAGGACCACGGGGTGGGGGTGGGGGGGTGCTTGTGAAAGACAAAGGTCCAGGGCCCCGTACTGAATCAGAATTTCCTGAGGAACAGGCAATTCTCATTCCCAACCATCCCCACCCCAAGCAAGTCAAAGAGGTTCAGGGTATTCTGGGGGCTTCTATTTAAAAGACACTACCCCTCCCCCCCACCCAGCTCCCCTGAAGTGAGTAGCAAATCATTATCTAAGAAGGGAGAAGGGAGGGGCAGGGGCTGTAGGGAAAAACATCACCAGAACCTAGAGATCAGCTGGAGAGGAGAAGGAATGTCAACATTGAGGTACTCTTAGTTTCCGCCCCCCAGCCCCACCCCGGGGCACACTCAGAGATCTGGTTCTGGAGAGGAGATGCCATCCTCCTAGTTCAGGTGGACCTGCCCTCCAGGAACCTGCTGATTTAGCCAGTGCCTGTCCGAGTCCTGGGCCACGGCTTCCTCTGACCACCGCTGATCCTGGCACATTTCCTGATGCTCCTTTTTTTTTTTTTTTTAAATGTTTATTTATTTTGAGAGAGAGAGAGAGAGAGAGAGAGAGAGCAAGCAGAAGTGGGGCGGGGGAGGGCAGAGAGAGAGGGAGACAGAGAATCCCAAGCAGGCTCCACGCCGTCAGCACAGAGCCTGACGTGGGGCTCCAACCCACAAACCGTGAGATTGTGACCTGAGCAGAAATCAAGATTCAGACGCTTAACCAATTGAGCCACCCAGGTGCCCCTTTCCTGGTGCTCTTAATGCCTTGGCCCCAACAGCCTCACCCTGATCAACTGCAACTCCTTGTCTCAGGATTCAGTTTGCAGTCCTCCTCCTCCAAGAAGTCTTCCCAGAGGCACTCTTTGGCTCACCCCCACGTAGCCTTGGCCCGTTAGATTCTTTTGCACCATCAGCACGTCACATATCAAGATTACCAGTGTGCGGCTGACCGGTGGCCCCAACAGGCCGGTGCCCACCTGCAGGGCAGGGATTGTTCTGGTCTCATTCAGCTCTTCCGCCCCAACACCTAGGTCAGTGCGCAGCATAAAGCAGACAAGCGATATGGGTATTTACGCTGACCAGGAGAAAGGGGGAGGGGGCTTTAAATCAAACAGCTCCACTAGGCAAATTTTTTTAGTTATAGCAAATACTTGTTTTAGCACGTCGCACGTGCCATGGAGAAGCCTGAGGCCCAGGGAGGCACAGTGGGAGAGCTGGGCAAGAACCCAGGGAGCATGGCTCCCCGCTCCTTGCTCTCAACCAGTCTGCTAGGGCATGTGGGGTTCAAAGGGAGAAAGAGTAACACCCAGAAAAAAACCTGCTACCTCCGAAGCCCTCGCTCCCTGAGGTGTAGGGGTCGCAGCAGCTCATACCTCGCGCTTTGGACAAAGCACGGATCCAGGTTGCGGAGAGACCAGGCGTCAGCGGTTCCAACTGGGAGCAGAGGTCAGGTGAGAAACAGGGACAGGGACAATGCCGTCCAAGACCTTGGCGTGGAAAGGCTTTTCTCCCCCACACCCACATCTCTTCGGGAGCAGCAGAGGGGTCGCCTGCACGTGCCCCACCCGGCCTGTCTGGGCCAGGAACAATGAGGAGGAGGTCCCACTAGCCCAGGGGCTTTACTCCAGAGAGGCTGTGCGAAAAAGCAGGAACGCTGAGTGGCATAACAGCAGGCAGGAAATAAAATGTATTCAGGCTCAACTGGAGTGACTGAAAATGAACCACAGGACAGGTGCACAGTGAGGTGTATTCCCAGAGCCTCCATTTAATTTTCACACCAACCCAATGAGACAGCTACTATACTCCTTGTCTTACCAACAGCAAACTCGGGCACTGTTCTGCGGGAAGGAGAGAAAGCGAGAAGGCAACCCTCCAAAATGGGGTGTGTCTGGCCAAGGCTGAGCAGAGATCTAAGGCCCTTTGAGTAAAGCATTAAGGATACTTGCTCTTTGTTCTCTATCTTTCCTCAAGCCAGGACAAAATGAGATGGGATTGAAGTTAGATTCCATTAGAAACTTGTTGACTATGGAGAGGCATTAGAGAGTTCACGCTCCAGCACAGAAACCTGAAAGTTGTAGCCCCACCATGTACCCATTCTGTAGGCAGGAGACTGGACAACTTGACCTTTACCACCATTAGCGAGTGTATCTCCTAACATGCTCAGGAGTCTCCTCAGGGAATTTTGCTCCAGGTCCGGTGTCGAGGGAGGCTTTCAGACAATGCAAAGCCAAGGCTAAATACAACCTTTGCTTCATTTGACAAGCAGCTGGGTAGAGTTCAGATATGAAAATGAAGTTTGGAGTTTGCTGATTCAATCAAGAAGTGGATGTGACCGGGGCGCCTGGGTGGCTCAGTCGGTTGAGCGTCCGACTTCGGCTCAGGTCACGATCTCTCGGTATGTGAGTTCGAGCCCCGCGTCGGGCTCTGTGCTGACTGCTCAGAGCCTGGAGCCTGTTTCAGATTCTGTGTCTCCCTCTCTCTCTGCCCCTCCCCCGTTCATGCTCTGTCTCTCTCTGTCTCAAAAATAAATAAACGTTAAAAAAAAAAAAATTAAAAAAAAAAAAAAAAAAAGAAGTGGATGTGACCGCCTTAAGGTTAGCACGAGTGCAGTATTGCTAGAAGCCTACTGTGTCGTCTATTGGATGACGGAGTTGGTCAAAGCAGTGGTGACCAGAGGTGACTGTGGGAAATACGGCAGGCAGGGCTCAGGCAGGACACTGCTGCTTCGAAGCCCACCCGCCCATGAACTTCTGGGAGGGTTTTGAGAACACAGAGCGGATCTGCTGTCGCCCCAGGCTGCTGGGGCCAACCCTGGGGCTTTGACCTGGAACACAAGGTTCACCTACTAGACTGTGATCAGCCAGGGATGCAGAATACCTTGGACAGGAGGAGGGGGAGCTTGGGAGGAGGGGGGCTGGATCAGAAGCACGAGGTTCAGTCTAAAGAGAGGTTCCTGATTCTGAAGGTTCATCGCAAATCAGGTAACTCAGTGGTTTGAATCAAACACAGCATTTACTCTTCACCATGGGACAATCATGTGACACTAATTTAGAAGAGTTTACCCAAATGTGGGGTTTCCTTAAGGTAAAAGGAGTCTAAGTACCAAAGAGGTTTAAAACCTCCCACCCTCTCTCTCAGAAGACACCAAGGCCCGCAAAGGTCAAAGTCCTCGCCCCGCAGGTCCTGCCAAAGGATCAGTGCTGTTGTCACCTTTCCCACCCAGCCTCCCGTCCCCCCCCCCCCCTCCGCCGCCGTGGCAACCAGCTGCCCCTGCAAATACAAACGGGGGCCCAGGAGGGATGAGTGTCTACAAACCACTGCGGGCTCCCCTCCCTCTGACAGCCTCATGATGCGGCAACCACGAAGGGAGGCCAGGCCAGGCTCCAAGTCTTGGAGTCCCCGCTGGAGGACTGATGAGAGCTCCCCACCCTTGGTGCTCCCGGCTACCAGAGTCCCCCTGTAAATCCCTGCGCTGCCCCCACCTCTGTCTTTGATGCCAAATTGGGGGGGGGGGGGGTGGAGAGCAAAGAAAAATCCCCACTAGGCATCGATTTGCCCCAGGCAAACGCAACACAAAGGCTGCACCTGTTTCCATGGAGACACGACTGGCGGAGCAAAGGAACAAAACAGAGCGAGAAACACAAACCCGTCACCACCTTCCGGGCGGCATGATCGATGTTGGCGGGCTAGAGCCCTGACAGGAAGACGGCGGAAGGATTAAAGGTAATCAGAAGATCTAGAAGCCATACCCTGAGCTTTTTCAGTTGGTAGAGAGGGAGGTGAGAAGCCTCTCCACCCCCCAGGCCTACGAACGAGCCTGGCCCCACTCTTGAGAAAGTTCCCCAACAAAAAAAATCCCGGATAGAAATCCAAAGTGAGCAATTATTCAGTTTACAAAAGGATTCTTTGCTTGACAAAGGGATTCCTTGGAACAGCAAAAGCCCATGGTGAATTGGAGCGTTTATTTTGTTTCACTATTTCCGTGTCTGAGGCTGAGGACAGAGAGCCAGGGAGTGACTTCCAGCTGAAAGTTTGTAAGAAAAGATGACAAAATTCCCAAGGGGAAGGGATGGAGGGGTGGGGACAAGACTCTTTATGAAATATCTGCTGGGAGGGGCCCATGAGAAATGGAGACGGGCCAGCTTGGAAACAGAAGGGTGAGTCGGCTGAGCGTCTGTGGCCCCACGCACCCCCAAAGAGCGCAGGAACCCGCAGCAGGAGGGGCCAGGCAGGTGGACCCCAAAAGCAGGGCACTCTCAAAGCTATTAGCTGAGGGGAAACGTGGGGAGCAGAAGGGGGCAGTCTTCAGCAACCCCCCACCCCCACCCCGCCCACCCCGGGCACAAGGCCGGAGGCTTGAAATGCTCCCGGGAGGGTGAAGGCCAGAGGAAGATGCCAACCGCAGGCTCAGCAGATGGCAGGGGCCCAGGGCAGTAATGAGAGCCCCCGGGCTGGCTCTCGTCAGTCATCAGGTGACACATATTAAGCGCCCCTCCGCACGTGTTGCCATCCTAGGAAGGAGACGATGCCACACACTAGCACAGCCCTGCCCTTGGAAAGCCTCAGCTGGGACTTCACTCCACTCAGTTTTTTTCTCCTGACTACAATTCCTACGGAGAACAAAAAAACAAGCATAACAGCAACAATAATATTTACTGAGCATGCTGTGTGGGCCAGACACTAAATAGCTTTTGTTTCATTGACCCTCTCAACCGGCCCAGGAGGGAGATACTATCCTTATCCCAGTTTCCTGAGAGGGAGACAGACAGAGAGAGGTAAGGAACTTGTCTAAGGTCACTCAGCTAGTAAATGGCAAAGCATGGTGTGCCCAGCCTCCAAGCCTGTGAACACTCGGCCAAATGCCTGCCACATCAGCCCATTTAGCAGAGATGCTGAGGACGAGAGAGTGCAAGTGACTTTCACTGAGGCAGGGGATGAGCCCTGAAGACCAGCTCTTCTGACCCACCCAAGTCTTTTTTGCCTTGTGATGCCCCCCCTGGGAAGGCCAGTGGCTTTCTTGGTGGGGTACGTGGACTGGCGTGTGGCCATGAAGTTAGTCTCCTGTTCTGGGCCTCAGTTTACCTGTAACAAGGAGGTATATAGTGTGAGCTCTTGCCATCTCACTGGGAAAAGGGGAGCTGGGAAGAGACAATGGGGCATGGGTCCAAGGTGTCACTGGGGAGCCCACAGGAGGAAGACTCCAGCTCCAGCAAAAGAGTCCCAAAGGCCCACAAGCTCTGGAGTGAGCAGTGTAACATTTGCAGAGCAAAACCCTGGGTAGCATCTCTGGTGGGGCACCTGGTTTAGTGTTCTTCCCACCAGCATACATCTGGGAAATGCGGGCACTTCCCGGGGTGTTGGCTTTCAAGGAATCAATTTCCAAAACCTCATTTCCACAGACAGTCTGCTCACTTGCTCGTCTTTTTCTTTCTTTCTCGTTCTTTCTTTTTCTTTTCTTCCTTCCTTCCTTCCAAAAAAATTTTTTTTTAATTTATTTTGAGAGAAAGAAAAAGCACCCATCAGGATGGAGCAGAGAGAAGGGAGAGAGAATCCCAAGCAGGCTCCATGCTGTCAGCACAGAGCCAACGTAGGGCTCAAACTCACAAACCATGAGATCATGACCTGAGCCGAAATCAAGAGTCAGATGCTTAACCGACTGAGCCACCCAGGCGCCCCAGGTAGTCCTTTCCAAAACGAGAAAAGACGGTGCTGGGAACCATCTGGATCTACAGCTCTCTTTTCATGATGGCCCTCCTAAACATTTCCCAAAAGAAAGACCCACCCCTAGCCATCCTAACTGCATGCTGGTGCTCTCCGGGGAGGGGGGGTGGGCGGTGAAAGCCACCAAACAAACAAAGGGACTACTGGAGAATGCAGCCCCCGTGGGTGGGTGGGGGGCGGGGGGGGGGGTAGTCCCCAGGGGATGGACATTGAGAAGGGAGCTGGCCTTATTTTACCAAGGCCTTATCTACCTCCTTACCTACCCATCTGTTTATTTCAGGGTTAGGATCGGGAAGCAAGGAAGCAGACACAGGGACACCCGTTTAACACATTTATTCAAATCGCAAAATGAAGTCTGACTTTTTCTGACACAAAGTAAGATTTGGCTGAGGGCTCGAACAACGAGGTCCAGTCTGCCCATTAGGAATTATGACAGACATTTTCCATAGTTGCATGGGCTGAGCCTGCTGTGTTAGGGCTATGTTTGACAAAAAATATATTCGAAGCAAGTAGGTGACCTACCGTCAGCCTGGTAATACACTCTACTTAAAGTTATGATAGAAGTCTTTACATGTGAATTTTAAAAATGTGTAAGGGGATACAGTTTTTCAAAATTTCCCTGGCACCACCCTCAGAGGCTCTATCTCCCGCTCCGCAGACAAGAGAAGTCAGCTACAGCGTATATACAACAAGCACCAGACCTGGAACCTGGGTGTAAGTTTGTTTCTGCTACTTCTTAGCTCTGTGGATCTGGTTAATTCACTCAAAAACTCCCCGAGCCTCAGTTCCCTCATAAGTAAAGAATACCATACAAAGCGTATTAAAAATCCTGATGATGACGATGGTGATTATGACACGGAACGAATAATGGAGAAGTGCATCAGTACAGACAGTTCCAAATACTAGCCAACCAGCAAGCGTTTTCTGTTTGGCTTAGACAACATAATGGTGTTCATCTCTAGGTCACACTAATAACTTATATTTATCGGGCGCTCACTACGTGCCAGGCACTGGAATAAATGCTCCACGTGCCCCAGATCATTTTGTTTTCACAAGAATCCCATGGATAAGGTGTCCTTCTTATCCTCTTTGTACAAGCACAGAAAGCTTACACACTTGCCCAGCTCAGTCACCTGGCAATGAAAGGCCCGGCAGGTGTGTTTGAGCCCAGGGCCTGTGCTCTAAACCCTTCCTGCTTAAAATGTGGCCTACAATTGGCAGAATCTGTGCCAACTGGGAGCTGATTAGAAATGCAGGATCTGGGGTGCCTGGGTAGCTCAGTTGGTTAAGCGTCCAACTTCAGCTCAGGTCATGATCTCACGGTTCATGGGTTGGAGCCCCGCGTCGGGCTCTGTGCTGACAGCTCGAAGCCTGGAGCCTGCTTCCAATTCTGTGTCTCCCTCTCTCTCTGCCCCTCCCCTGCTCGCACTCTGTCTCTCAAAAACAAATAAACATTAAAAAAAGAAAGAAAGAAAGAAAAGAAATACAGGATCCTAGGACCTATACCAGACCTGCTGAATCAGAATCTGCATTTTAGAACAATCTATGGGTGATTCATATGCACATGCAAGTTGGAGAATCACTGCTTTAAACCCCCAGTCCGGCTGATTTACCACCCTGGTTTTATCTTGCTGAAGGTAATATTAGAACGTTTGCTTTCTCTACACACATGCACTCACAGCTGGCAATTAAAGCAAGCAAGATGGTTAGGGATTATAATAATCCATCAGTAACACATGCAAAATGCATTTTTTTTTAACGGACTAGGAGCATTCACATCAAATTGTCATCAGTGGTTGCTTCCGAAGAGTGGGCTAGGGAGAGGGTAGCCAAAGGGGGCTATTTATTTGTATTATTTGAAATTTTTAATGAAAGTAATATAGTTGTGCATTGGCTGTATAATTTAAAAGGAAGCCATGTTTTAAAAGAGAAGTGCAGGGGCACCTGGGTGGCTCAGTCAGTTAAGCATCGGACTTCGGCTCAAGTCATGATCTCACGGCTCATGAGTTCGAGCCTCACATCGGATGAGCTCGAGCCCCGCTTCAGGTGAGCCCCGCTTCTCTCTCTCTGCTCTCACGGGATTCTCTCTCTCTCTCCACCCTCACTCACTGCGCCCTTTCTCAAAATAAATAAATAAGTAAAACACAAGTGCAGATGACTGAAACTGACTGTATTTTATGAGCTACACCTACACCAAGGCTATGACAGCATCCAGCTCCAGACCCTGGAAGGCCCAAGGAGGGAGTCACCAGAAAAGCACTGGTGGGACACAAGGACTGCTGTGCTTGGGGTCTGAAGACCCAGATTCCAGGCCAGGCTATGCCCCAATTTGCTGTGGGGCCTCAAGGCTCTCATTTAGCATCTGTGGGCCTGTGCGTCCTCTGCTACATATCGGGGGTCATTCACACACTCTTTGGGCCCCACAGAGATGGTGCAGGGATCAGCAATGCAGTGACATGCACAAAGGCCCCTGAGAATAGCAAGGTGCCATACAATACAAGGGCGAGGAGTTTTCTTAAAAAGAAAAGCAATGAAAGAAAAAAAAAAAAGAAGCAGTGAAACACCCACCCTTGCTCATTCCATTCCCTCAACGCAGCGATTCCATGACTTTATAAGGAAGATGCACACAGTAACCTGGATTTAGATTCCGTGGGAGCCTCAGGCTGATTTTCAAATCCTTATTCGAACTCAGAAGTTAGGTTTGGACATGGTTCAAAACATGAAAGAAAGGGCCATTTCTCAATGTCTGGCCCATTTTCTTTGCACTTCTCGCCTGGTTTCTCTGCAGGCTCACAACTCCCAGGGAGGTTCCGCTTCAGGGTTCTGTGTACTCCCCCCTCCACCGTGCGCTGACTCCCCCATGGCAACCATCCCCAGCGCGGTGGCCTCCAGGCTACTCCTGGAGCAGACGACTTAGGGTCTGCAGTCTGGCTTGCTTCTGGCCAGTGCCTCAGTCTCCCCACTGTTATCGTAGAAACTCAGATTTGCAGAACTGGAAGGAGCACTGCTCATCTGGAGGAGTGCGGAGTTTGGGTACACAGGGACACAGGGACTTGGTGGAACCCACCGCTAGCTTCACACAGACAGAGCTGGGCTGGGGCTCTATGACCTGTGGAAATACCTCCCTTCCCTGAGATTTCTCTATCATTGTCTGCCATTCACCCCACCCCTCCATCCCTTCATTCTTTTTTTTTTAATGTTTTTTTTTTAATTTTTTTTTAACGTTTATTTATTTTTGAGACAGAGAGAGACAGAGCATTAATGGGGGACGGTCAGAGAGAGAGAGGGAGACACAGAATCTGAAACAGGCTCCAGGCTCTGAGCTGTCAGCACAGAGCCCGATGCAGGGCTTGAACTCACAAACCGCGAGATCACGACCTGAGCCGAAGTCGGACGCTTAACCGACTGAGCCACCCAGGCGCCCCTTTTTTTTTCTAATGTTTAATGTTTCTTTTTTTTTTTTTTAATGTTTATTTTATTTTTGAGAGAGAGACACCAAGTGTGAGCAGGAGAGGATCAGAGAGAGAGGGAAACATGGAATCCGAAGCAGGTTCCAGGCTCTGAGCTGTCAGCACAAAGCCCGATGCGGGGCTCGAACCCACGAACTGTGAGATCATGACCTGAGCCAAAGACAGACGTTAAACTGACTGAGCCACCCAGGCGCCCCCATCCCTTCATTCTAGGAGACACATGAATCTGAGGGCTAAAAACTGCTGTGCCTTTCCTCGAACTAAATGATCCCCAAGCCACACCATCTGAAAGTATCATTGAAACTGAGGCAGGAAAGAAAAGAACCCGCTGCCGGATTTTCCAAGGAGAACCAGACCCATCTGAACCATCCCGAGCTTCAGTATAGCGTCTGGGCAGGCAGTTCCAGCCCCACCACTTACGTGGCCTTGGGGGCCTTGCGTCACTTCTCTGAGCCTCAGTGAGAGGGCTACAACCTTCAGGTTTAAGTAAAGATTCTAGATAAAGGTAAAGAACCTTCATGCAGGATTCTAGATAAAGCTAAAGACCTTCATCCAGCACACTAGGTAAGGGTAATGACCTTTATGCAGAGTAGAAGGTCAATAAACAGCAACTAGCACTCTCATGATCATCGTCATTTACGAACATCCATCCCAAAGATAAGGGTCTAAATTAATTCTCTGCTACAGCTGCATATTAGAATCACTGAGGAAATTTTTTTCTTTTTTAATACCAGTGCCCAGGGGAGCCTGGGTGGCTCAGTCTGCTAAGCGTTGGACTCTTGGTTTCAGCTCAGGTCATGATCTCATGGTTTAGTTCGCGGGTTAAAGCCCTGCATTGGGCTCTGCACTCACAGTGCAGAGCCTGCTTGGCATTCTCTCTCTCTGCCCCTCCCTCACTCTCTCTCTCTCTCTCTCTCTCTCTCTCTCAAGATAAATAAACTTAAAAAAACAAAACAAAACAAACAAACAAACAAAAAACCCACCAGTGCCCAGATCTTATCCACAGTGATTCTGATTCAGTGGTCTGGGGAAGGACCTAGGGAATCGGTACATTTTTTACAGCTTATACTTTTTTTTTTAACTGTATTTTTTAATGTCTATTTTTTTTTTAACGTTTATTTATTGTTGAGAGACAGATCATGAGCAAGGGAGGGGCAGAGAGAGAGGGAGACAGAATCTGAAGCAGGCTCCAGGCTCTGAGCTGTCAGCACAGAGCCTGACGCGGGGCTCGAACTCACAAACCACGAGATCATGACCTGAGCCTAAGTCAGGACACATAACCGACTGAGCCATCCAGGTGCCCCTATGTCTATTTATTTTTGAGAGAGAGATCGAAAGAGAGAGAGAGAGAGAACGAGAGTGAGTGAGGGGCAGAGAGAGAGGGGGGCAGAGGATCCGAAGGGGCTCTGCGATGATAGCAGAGTGACCAATATAGTGCTCGAACCCACGAACCATGAGATCATGACCTGAGCTGAGGTCAGACTCTTAACTGAGCCACCCGGGTGCCCCATTTTTACAGCTGATTCTAACTTCACCTGGCTGAGAACTGATCTAAATCAGTGCCTCCCAACCTCTAACATATACACGAACCTCCTAGGGATTTTGCTAAACTCCAAGTCCTGACTCAATAGGTTTGATTTGAGGCCTGAGATTCTGCATTTCCAACTAGCTCCCAGGTGATGTCGATGCTATGGATCCGTGGCCTCCAGAGGAATGGCATCCAAAACTCAAGGTCTTGGGAAGACGGCTGGAAAGTCTGTAAGATTCTTCTCTGGACACTCAAGAGCCAGCTCAGTCTAGCCAGGCTGGAGTTCAGTGCCTGCTGGAAGCAGCCAACTTTGTGACCTTAGTTAGGGTGGCAGGACCCAGAAGCAAAGCCTGTTCCCAGATGACTCTCTTGGGCTTCCTGTTGGCTTTTTTAGGTTCCAACAAGAGCCTGAAGACATGTGTGGCCACGAAGACATACTTGCAAATTAATCATGACACCACACCCAGCATTCATGTGGAGCTGCCTTCTCCAGACCAGCCAAGGATAAAGCCAAAAGGAAAAGGCCCCAGTTACTTTCACTTGAATGAGCGAGGTGTAGGAGAACATGGCCTGTCTTGGCAGAATGTCGTAGCCAGGAGCTGAAAACGATGTCAGCTCTGGTCTGCCATACTTCTCTGATCGGCCCAACAGGAAAGCTTCCTGCCTAGAGCTGGCTAAGTAAACACACAGTTGAAGAGACTCCAGGAAAACGTGAGCAGGGAGGGGACTGGGTGGGCAAGTCTCTCTGGCATTTTGTGACCCTGAACAATATCCACAAAACAACACTGAGGGGGCACCTACTATGTCACAGGGAATTTTACAGAAAGACTCTCATGCGATCCTTGTTATCAGCTTTGCAAGTCAGGCATCGCTGTTTTCATTGGATATTTGAGGAAGACTGTTTTCATTGGATATTTGAGGAAGACTGAGCAACAAGGGAACATCAGAGGACAGAGCCAGGACTGGAACCCAAGCCTGGCCAATCCTTCCTGCCTAGTTACACTATTGCACCAAACTCAAATCTCTCAACGCCTCAACTTATCCCTTCACTGGGGCAGGAAGAGAGGGAAAAGGGTCAACAGAACTAAAAGTGGCTGTGGGTCTCAAGTACAAAGGACACTGCTTATTATCATTATATTTATTATTAATCCTTATCACCATCAGATGTATAATTCTTTTTAAGCTTTATTTATCTAAGTAATCTCTACACCCAACGTGGGGCTCAAACTCATAACCCTGAGATCAAGAGTTGCATGCTCCTCAGGCTGAGCCAGCCAGGCACCCCCATCAGATGTGGAATTAAGAGGTACTGGGCGGGGGGTGGAGGGGACACCTGGGTGGCTCAGTTGGTTAAGTGTCCGACTTCGGCCTAGGTCATGATCTCGCTGTTCTGGAGTTCGAGCCCTACATTGGGCTCTGTGCTGACAGCTCAGAGCCTGGAGCCTGTTTCAGATTCTGTGTCTCCCTCTCTCTCTCTCTGCCCACCCCCACTCGTGCTCTGTTTCTCTGTCTCTCTCTCTCCCTCTCTCTCTCTCTCAAAAATAAACATTTAAAAAAAAAAAAAAAAGAGGCACTGGGAGAGAAGGCTGGTCTCTGCCCTGACATTTAGAGTGGCTAAACAAGGCACTGGCCCTAGGCAGTGTCCAGCAGCCCAGGCCACTGAGCTTCCCAGGCCGTCTGGGAAAGGGTAAACAGCACCTGATGACTCCAGGGCGAATACCCAGGAGGTCTGGAGGGATGGCTCTGCTTGTGGGATAGGGCAAGAGTCCAAAACAGCTCAAGGAAGGAGACCAAGCTGGGTCACAGCAGCATGTTCCTGGCACCTGGGCCACCATGCCAGGCCCAAGGCTGGAAATGAGACTCAACCAATTTCCTGATGGGTTCTGAGAGCCAGTCTAAACTTGTGTCCCACCGAGTTACCCCTGCATAAGCCACAGAAGCTTCCTGATGGCCACTCACATGAGTTCCCCCACTTTAAGGACTAGGAAGTTGAGGACTAAAGGGGCCATGCTAGGAACCTCTGTCGCAGCCAGACCTATACCATAGCCAGGTCCCTCCTCCCAGCACCTTGGCAAGAAGAGGCCTTGGCAGAGGTCCCAGTTCTGGATTAATATTACACCAATACAACCCAAACAAATGGCTCTTGACTGTCATGTTCCATAAAGTTCTGAGGCTCAAAACAAAGACGAGCTGGGGAGGGAGAGGTCAACAACAGTGGAATGTGCAAATAAACAATGGTATGACCATTCGATGAAATATCTTACAGCCATTTGAAACCACGTTTTTTAAAAAAATTTTAAATGTTTATTTATTTGAGAGACAGTGAGAGAGCATGAGTGGCGGAGGGGCAGAGAGAAAGGGAGACACAAAATCCAAAGGAGGCTCAGCACAGAGCCCAGTGGGGGGACTCAAACTCACAAACCACGAGATCATGACCTGAGCCGAAGTCGGACACTTAAGTGACTGAGCCACCCAGAAATCATGTTTTAAAATCATGCCATTTCAGGGGTGCCTGGGTGGCTCAGTCAGTTAAGTGTCCGACTTCGGCTCAGGTCATAATCTCAGGGTTTATGAGTTTGAGCCCTACAGTGGGCTCTGTGCTGACAGCTCAGAGCCTGGAGCCTGCTTCGGATTCTGTCTCCTCTCTCTGCCCCTCCCGACTTGCACTGTCGTGCTCTCTCTCTCTCAAAAATAAATAAACATTTAAAAAGTAATAATAAAATAAAATCATGCCATTTCATTAAAAATGCTCATTTTGCAGTTACACGAAAAAGCTACCTACAAAAAAAGTAGGTAATTAGTAAGATTACAACTATTTTTAAAATCTATGCGCATTAAAAAAAAAAAAGCAGAAGGAAATACAACCAAACGTTATCAGTGGCAGTGCTTAAATTATCAGAATGATCATTCTGTGTCAGAAATTAACCATTTTCCAGTTCTTCTTCAGTGAGCATGTAAAGTGCGCAGGAATAAGAGGAACACATTCTGACTACAGGCAGTGAGCCTGAGAGTCCGGATGCAGATCTGCGGGGATGGCATAAACCCCAGGCGACCCTCAGCAGTGACACAGAACTGGCCCAGCTGCAGTCCAGAGGCTAGCGGGCGCAATGCTGACACCTGGGCAACACGCCAGTGGGGTACCCTTCCCAAGGGGCTGAAATTCTCCAGGGAATGTTAACAAAAAGCCCATTAGCTCTTAAAGTGCTCTAAAAGATTTTGGTGAAAGACGCTTAAGTGAAACAGGGCCCAGTCAGGTGCCCCGCCCCAGGCAGAGAAGCAGAAGCCAGCTGCCACCCGCGGGGGCCCAGTGTCCCTTGGAGACCCCCAGCGGACAAGGATTCTTGCCTGCGCCACTCCCCGCCCGGCCACAAGGAGAGAAAAGAGACAAGCTTCACCATATGGGGCTCAGGAGCCTCGTGGGAATGTCGGTGGGAGTGAGAATGGCAGGTCCCTAAGCCGTGTGCAATTGTGAAGAAGGAAGGGGGTTTAAAGCAAAAAAAACTGCACCAGCTGTCTCCTGAAGAACACTAATTACAGGGGCTGTGCCGCCTGAGCAAGGCCTGGTTCTGCAAGCAGAGATGCTCCCCGGGGGATGGGGTGGGGGGGCAGCAGGCACCCAGCCGCCTGTGCTTAGCCGCCCGATGGCCGGCCCGGCGGTGGTGAGAGGGCATCTGGCTGGGGCCGCAGGCCTGCTGCCTCCCTGAGCTGGGCAGGCAAGCCCAGGTCCAGAAAGCAGATTCCACGGGTGCGCTTGCTGGCAAGCTCACGTCAGGGTCAGGAGGCCTGTGCCGCGTGCCAGGGCCGGTTGACCCTGGAATGTGGGGAGGACTAGAGAATTTCCTTCTCTGGAGTCTCAAAAGACCTAAGCATCTGGAATGGCTCAACACTAAAATGAGGAAGAAGCAGAAATGACAGCCTCAGCCCTTGAAGCTGGAGAAGGGGACAGAGTCAAGTGGAGAGATTGGAAATGCAACTTCTCGGAGGCCCCTCACTTGCAGGTCATGGCAAGGAGCTCCAGCTCACCAACACCAACAGTGCCCCTCCTGGACATCCTTCTGTGGCCAGCATTTCTGCTGAGGCACTGAGGAGGCCTGAAAAAGGGCCATGCTCATGAAGCCAAGGAGGCAGGGGGGCCTGGGAGTCCACCCTGGGTCTTGGCCTGGCTCTGTGGCTTCTTGGTCCCTGAGCTCCCCTGAATGAGGGGTCAGGGGTACCCGTCCTGGCCGCCGTACACAAAAATTCCCAGGTCGGTGAGACATGTATGGGACAGCACTTCTAAAAACTACCAAATTCTAAACAAATGGAAGGCATCATTATGATTAGTGGGGTGTCGTTATAAAGTGGGCATTCTGCTTCCCTTTCGTGACAACTTGCAAACTAGAACCAAAAACAGAAGAGCACATTAACCCCCCCACCGCAATCATTTCCCCCCACACGCTCCAAACCCAGACTGGATGGGGCGGCGTCCAGAGCGTGCGAGACGGGGCTCATATGGGCCTCCTGAACCAGAGGGGAAAGGGACCGCTCAGGGAGGCCAAGGGAGGAAACGAAACCGACCAAACCAGGGAAGAAGTAAGAAGGTTAGGACTGAGATTCCACCCTCCTGGGAATGCGCCCGCGTCCCTGGGAAAGAGGCCCAGATGAAAGGAGGCGCAGCTGGGGGAAAACAGGCCGTGAGAACAGAAGGGCAATTGTTCGGGGACAGGCCAGGCGCTGCACCCGGAGCAGCCGGCCGGCACTGCCGCTTTGTGCGTTAATGTAATTAAGGGCCCGGTGGGGGCCAATGTTTGGAGTCCTTTTACTCCTCACCATTCTCACAGAACAGCTGAGCCAGAGCGGGGAATGTAACGGGGGCAGCCTGGGTGTCTGGGCAGCTCAGCTGAAAGGGGTCGGCAAGGGGTAGGAGGGCCCCGGGGCAGCAGGAGGCGAAGCCCTCATTCCTGGCCTGAGAGGCACTTCCTCCGCCGCCTCCTCAGCACTGTCCCCAGGAGCTCCCTGAAGCCCTGCCACTGCCCTGACCCCAGTTAACACTCCCACTAATTGCTGGGGCTGCAGAGAGCCCAGGGAGCAAAAGAGCCAGAGTTAATTAAGGAGAGAAAAAAAAAAGTCTACTTCTCCATTCTTCATTTCGACTCCTCCCCAGCCTTCTGGGTTGGGCGTCTAGTTTCAGGGAAGCTCCCGAGGCAGGGATCTGTGCGCCTGCAGCCAAAACCAACAGCGCATGGCAATTACTGAACAGGAGCATCTGGGGTTAGCGGGTTTCTAGGAGCCTTGCTCCAAAGCTCCCCAGCCCTTCAAATTTCCAAGAGGTACGGCAAGGGGTCTGTGCCACCCGCCCCCCCCCCCAGCGCCCCATCCACAGGAAAGCCTCATTTTCTCAGTCCAAATACTGGATGCTGTGAAAAAGGGGTTATGTGGGCTCTTGCTACCGACGTGGGACTCCTCCAGAAGGCAATGGGACATTCTGTAGGGGAAACAATAGTGCAATATGTACATTTGACAAATGTTACCTGTTCTAATCTCACAACTACCCTACTGAGGTAGGCGCACTCTTATCCCCACTTTATCGATGGGAAAGCTGAGGCTTGGAAGACATAAGTAACTCGCCCAAGGTCAACAAGCTAGCAACTAGCAGAAGAATGATTGAGACCCCAGCACTCTGACTCCAAAGCCTGTGCATTTAACCCCTGTCCCATGCTGCGGGTCACTTAGATATTCTGGTACACGAGAAGCAGGCCTTGTGGAAGAGTCCTTGAGGGTTTGATGAGGTCCATGGACCCAACTCCCACCAGTCCCCCAAAATCGAACATAGTCTTGGTGTTTGTGTGTGCATTCACTGTTCAGGGTGGAAGGGAGTGTCAAAGTTCTCTTTAGATTATCCAAAGGGCCTGGGCCTCAAAAAGAGGCCAAAAACTGTATGCCAATGAGGTATTAGCCTTGCTAAGATGACTCTAGAACACAGATCTTCTGACTTGGGTCCTTTACATCTTCCCTTTACCTCTTTCCTCTGAAGAAATAGCCAAGAGGGCAGCCTGAATTTCCAGAAAGGAAGGATGAACTGGCAGTTTAGGATTAGGCAACTTGGCACTGAAAGTCCACCCAGGTAGAGGGAAGAGAAAGCTTTCAGAGCAAGGCCCTGCGGGACCATAGGGATTTCCTACAGTGCTTACTATTTCTTTCCATCACTTAAAAACAAGTTCTAACACTGTCCTAATTCTGATTTTGGGTTTCGCTTGGATCCATACAGAGGAAAATTCATTATCAGCAGCCCTAAACTACCAGAAGTTAGCAGGGGAAAAATGTTTCTGTCCCAAAGGAATTTGCTAGTTTTGAAGACCACTATATATCTAGAAACAAAGGCATCCTTTAACCAGCACTACTGTCTTCATTTTCAGATGTTCCAAGACATTAAACAATAACAATAGTGCCATTGGACAGCCAATATCATTAAGTGTGCATTCTGTGCGCTGGGCTCTGTGCTTCCCTCATTTAATCCTCATCCCAATCCTATGAGGTAAGGACATTATCATCTCTGATTTACAGATGACAAAATGAAGGCTCAGAGAGGTCAAACAGTTGCCCAAGAAAACACAGCAAATAAGTGAGAGAGCCAAGGTTCAAACCTGGATCTATCTGACCCTAAGCACGGGGTTCTAGACCAGAACCACTGAAAGCAAGTCCACAGACCATCCACAAACTGTTATGGGTCCCTGGCAAGTTAAGTACAGGAAAAGAAAGTAGATTTAAAGATGTTTCTAGCAATTTGACATTGCCACAGCAACCCAGCAGGTGGTGGTGGACTTGCCTCTTAGAACAGGGAACACATACAGAGCCGTTCAGACACTGTCAGACTTGTGCAGACTGGTCATACTCATTGGGACCCCATACCCATCCCTGAATGAATGAAAACAACCCATCCTTCACCTCAGCTGGTTGAGGAAGCCCTGTTCTATTTAAAAAAAAATTTTTTTTAATGTTTATTCATTTTTGAGACAGAGACAGAGAGCAAGCAGGGGAGGGCCAGAGAGAGAGGGAGACACACAATCCGAAGCAGGCTCCAGGCTGTGAGCTGTCAGCCCAGAACCCCATGAGGGGCTTGAACCCATGAACCATGAGATCACGACCTGAGCCGAAGTCAGACGCTTAACCAACTGAGCCACCCAGGCGCCCCAAAGAAGCCCTGTTCTAAAGCACTCTGCAAAGACGGGGGCATATGTGTGCGAGCCTCCAGCCATCCCCTCAGTTGTCCACTCAGCATGCAAAGTCTTCTAGCATGGTGCTTCTCAGACTTGAACGTGCACATGAACCACCAGGGATCTTGGTAAAATGCAGACTGACCCTGGCAGTCTGAGGTGGGGCCTGAGACTCCCCGTTTCTAATCAGGTGATGTGAGGCTGTCAGTCCGGAGTCTGGACTTTGAGCAGCAAGGTTCTAACTGCACAAGCACACCAGGGCAGATGAGGCAGGTGCCAGAAACTTCGCCTGACAAAGCCAGCCAGAGTCTAGCAAAGGGCCCAAGAAGAGGCTCACGACTTGGGCCTGGCTATGAGGAAGGTAGGATTGGGCTCAGCTCACAGGCAGCCCTTGAGACACACCCTTTACCACACCAGCCTGAGTCTGGGACATCCAGGGGCCCTTTTCTCCTGAATTGCACCAACAGAAGCCCTTTCTGTCCCAAGGGTTTGACTGAAGGCAGAGAAAAGCCAGCTCAGAAGCAGGAGCCGACATTCAGAGGAATGCTGCCTCTAAACATACCCTAGGAGAGGGGGTGTTTTGGCTGAACTGTGCTCACGGCCTCGCTCCGCTCGTGCCAGAGTGCCAGCCTGTGGATGTCCAGCAGTGATGCCCCAGGAGAATTACTACACGTGCGTGTTCGGACAGCACTTTTTACTCCTTATAAAAGGATATTCACGTCTACTCTAAGAGCTAAGAAATCTAATTAAAAGCTGGAAGCCTCAGAGGAGGGAACGTAATGTGGGTCACCCTGGGAGGGCAAAAATGGCCCCTCGGTGGCCAATCCTGCAGCCAGAAAAGGCCAGCTCTTCTCCAAAGAGGAACGGCCCCCACTTCCCTCAGGTGACCCTCCGGTTACGCGTTCTACTCCCTGGAAATTCTTGACAATAGAGACCTTCCTCCTTATTGCCAATCTCAGCCTCTCCTATTACAACTTATGGCACAAGGACTGAAGGACTATGTACTTATAAAAGGGGCAATTCACAGCGGAAGGCCCCGATCTTCCATTCATTCAAGGATTCATTCGTTTATTAAAAAACATGACAGACCAACTGCCATGAGCCAGGACAATTAGGAAGGGGGCAGACAGCATGGACTCAGCAGACTTGGGCCTCTCCTCACCTTCCCTAAAAAGCAGGGAGGACACGAAAGAAGGGGCCACGCACGAAGCCATTAACTAAGGCAAAGAGCACTGCCTGTTCCTGGTGCCAGAGGGATGGCGGGCAGCTTTCCTATATGCATGAGCTCAGGGAAAGCCAGCCCCAGAGTGGGACTGGACGGTACCTGACAGCGGCTCCTTCACTCACCCAGAGCGGACAGAGGCCTAAGAGTCACTGACATACACAGCCAACAGTCAGAAGGGCTTGATGTCCCAACCAAAAGTCCCTCCGACCCGATGCAAGCCCAACTCCAAGGGACACATGGCTGAAAACCTCCTTCTACGTCTCAGATGACTTTCATGCAACCATAAGCCTTTCTCCCTTTGCAAAAACCAAATCACATTCTCCTACCTCCAAACCCCGCCATGTGCTATCTCCCTGCACGATGCTCCCACCTGGCTCTTTTCCACCCGACCGCTGGTCCTTCCTGCTCTCAGACTTCTGCTCAACACAAATCTCCAGAAGGTCTGGTGCGGTCACAAGAGCAAGGTTTCTTAACATTGTCTTAACTTGACATTTGGGACCAGATCATTCTCTTTGAGGAGATATATTTCTGTATATTGGAAGATGGGTAGTGGCATCCCTGGCCTCTACCCACAAATGCCAGTAACCCCAGGAATGCCAACCGAAAATATCTCCAGACACAACCAATGTCTTCTGGGAAACAGAACCATCCCCATTTGTGAACAGTGCCCTGGGACACTGGTGGCACATGAGGAACACCCGGGGAGCTTATAAAACTCACCCACGCCAGGGCCCCATCCCACACCATTCTGATTCTGGCCCCAGATTCAACAAGCAAACAAGAATGTCTGTCACTTTACAAACCCTTAATGTTCTTTTCATGTGTTGGTTGGTTCATCCATTAGACCGGATCTCTCCAGAAGCATGAACTATATCTTCATTTTTTTTCTCTCTCTCCACAAAGCTCCATGCAGTTCCTCCTATTTTGTGTTAATCAGAAAAGTTTGGAAAGTTATTGAGCCTCCTCCACTCCATCTTCAAATGAAGAAGCCGCTTCGAATAGCACCAGCTCCCCCAAATTCAGCAGCTAATGACAAGGAGAATTTAGACCCTTCCAAGCTTTGAGAGGAGGAGGGGGCAGAAGACATAAGAGTCCATGAGAATCTAGCCACCTGCTTCTGCTCTCAGTGTCCAGCCTGTGAATGAGAACCCTTCATGCTCTCCCTTGGGTGTGAGGAAACTTGGCTGAGTGGCCAGGGCACCCACCTATGTTGACTCAACTTTGTGGATTCCCATCCCTCTTTTTTTTTAATGTTTATTTATTTATTTTGTGAGAGCGAGAGAGAGAGAATGAGAAGGGGAGGGGCAAAGAGACAGAGAAAGAGAGAGAGAATCCCAAGCAGGCTCCACAATGTCGGGGCAGAACTGGACATGGGGCTGGATCCCACCAACCTTTCGCTCATACCCTGGGCAAAAATCAAGATTCAGACGCTCAACCGACTGAGCCTCCCAGGTGCGCCCCGATTCCCACCCCTCTTGACCAGAACGTAAGGTGTGACACTGGGGGGTCGGTAGCAGTACCAGACAGGACCCTGTGGTCCTCAGACTGACAGTGACTTGAAAATAATATAAGCAGGCTCAGAACCTGCTGTCTGAATCTGAGCCTGAAAGGCTAGGGTCTTTTCTCACACGTCCCTCAAGGAGCCCCAGTAGCCTCAGAACTCACAGACAGAGGGCTGGCCAACCTTAACAGTTAAGAGAGCAGTCAGATCTGTGTTCTGCCTCCTCTCCTCCCCACACCTGCTGGATGCGTCTTCACACAAGGCCAGAGAGGAGGGCAGCGTCAAGGGGAAAGACTGGGTCACAACCCCACCTTCCCTAGTGGAAATGCATTCATCACTCATTTAGTAACCAACACACAGAAGATGCCTTATAAATGACGTGGATGTTTAGTGATCAGCCACGCATCCTTCCCGGTTTTTACACCGGGGTTACCTTAAAGACAAAATGATGGGAGGGGAACACAGGGCCAGGCTCCCCCAAAGACAGTGGAGTCTATTCAAGCTCCAAAGATCAGCCTTCTCACAAAAATTCACCGGCTCATACATAAGCATACACACTGCCCATGAGGTTACATTACACTTAATGAATGATTCGACGTTTTCTGTGAGATTACACTCATTTGATATTCATTGCCAAAAGGATCTGCTTCCGGTGGCCCTGGCTGGCTTGCTGAAATCCGTCTGGGGACTGAGGGCTTCCGTTCTGAGGTGGCCAGAGGGAGAGTGATTTTTTTTTCAAGCTTCCTTCCCTCCCCTCAATTACACACACACACACACACACACACACACACACACACACACACACACACACAAACACACACACACACACACCCTGTTGCCTGGAGACTGAACGGATTCCTGATGCTTACGCTTCTTTTCATTCCCCAGAAGCAGGAGCTCTGGAAACTGGGGCCTCCAGGAAACATTCCTAGGGCGGGGGAGAGGGGGGGACTCAGTGACACTTCCTCACCAGCACCAGCAGGCCCGCCCCTCCCCGCTGCCCTCCCTTTCCTCCCCAGGCCTGAAAAGCCCCAGCGGACTGGAACTGAAGGGCTCCCGCAGGGAACAAGGCCCCCTTTGAAAGCCCGTGTTTACGCAGCCCTGGGCAGGAGTTGCCATGGCCACGGTCCACCCCTGGCAGGACACAGCAGGCCTCAGCCCCAGGACACCCTCTCCGGGGCCCCGTAGCTGCTGGAGGCGCTGCTTTTCCTCAAGTCTTCGGCTCAAAACATAATCCTGAACCAAACGAAAGAGGATTAGGGCTTCCCCCCAGCAGCCCAGCGGCAGCCCCCCTCGGTGGCTCCCTGGAGGAGGGCAGGTGACCCGTCCACGCTGGGGGTGACACTGCCCGCCGGCCCCTAATGGGGTCACTTCTTTATGTAACTCATTATCGCCTCGCACCGGAGCCTAGCAGGACCCGGGAGGCCAGCCGGGGTCGCCGGGCTGCGGGAGGCCACCGCCGCGCTGACCCCAGGACAAAGGGGCAGCCCAGGCCGGGTCAGGGACCTTCGGCCCCAGCGGGTCCTACATTCCTCCCTAGCCCCCCTTCCCCCAGGACCGGCCGGAGGGATAGCAGCCTCTAAATAATTCAGCCCTCAAATTGCTCTGCGCTCAGAAGGGTTTCTTCATTTATTTTTCAGCTCTCCGAGGTCTGCAGTTTCACAAAGGGAAGCACTTTTAATCCCAACCCTGAGCCCCCTTTTGCACCCAGAGCCTCCCAAACCTCCGCGCACCCACCCCCCCAGGGCTGAAAGGAAGGAGCCCCCCAACCCCCGAATTCAACAAATTGCTGGAAGCAGATGGGGCGTGGGAAGAATAGTGGGCAGGCAGGCACTCCAGGGGCTGTAAGCTTCACCTGGCACCTGGCAGTGCTGGCAGAACTGAATGAATACAAGGACCTGAGCGTCAGCCTGCTAGACCTGCCTCTGTCAGCAGTCTCCCCAAGCTCCCTCCAGCCCCCTAGCCTCTCAGGACTTCTGGCTGCACCCGGCCCGCCACACCCCTATATAGCCCTCATGCTCATTCCAACGCAGAGGGTCTGCGGGCACAGAATTACCAGGTCACAGGTCCCTGCAAGTGGCCAGCTTTGGCTTCTGTTAATAGTATTAGCTGATATTTTATGGGGCACTCATTTCATATAATCCCCACCATAACCATATGAGGAAGGTACCTCAAATATCATCATTTCACAAGTGAGGAAACCCAGACTCAAGGAGGTAAAGACATTTCCCCAGCTCATACAGCTTAGCAGAGTGAGAATAAGGACTCGGCCCCAGCTGTCTTAATTCCAGACTCCAGGCCTTAACCCCACCTTGCACAGACACACACATATACTGCACTTCAGGATCTTCAGAGAACTCAGCCCAGAGAGGTGAAGTGACTCGTTCACAGTCACACAGCCAGCTGGGACAGTGCCAGACAAGGAACGAAGTGCCATAACCTGGGCTCAGTTCCTTTCCACATCACAGTTTCAGCTACAGAAGCATCCATATTTAGGCAGGTGAGAGCACAGTCAAGGTACTCTCTGTTTCACCATGTTAGGGTCTAATGGCCTGTGAACCTAGCTTGACCCTGGGCAATGCCCCAAGCCAGTCCTGTCCATTCCCTCCCATCCAGGGTCCAGGCTCCGTGACCTTCCCACACACAGCTCCTCTGCCTCTAGGAGAGTTTTATCTTTTGTTTCTGTTTCAAAGTCGGCCCCTCGCTCACAAGATTACAACCTCTCCCATCCCCCTTCGGGGCAGTGCAATCTCCGAGATTCCTAATGAGAAACCGCACACCAAAAGGCCAGCTCACGTTAACGCAGCACTCCAGATATTACCCAACCAACTCGCCAGTCCTTGAACCAGCTAAGCACAGGCCCCTTTCTGAGGACCGTCTCTACCCCCCTTCACAGGGTCACCCCCCAGGCCTTGGTGGTACTATACAGTCCATGGCCTCCCGGCTCCAGCTGATGAGACCAACAGGAGACAGCTGACACGAATGGGCCAACCAGCTTCTTTCACCAGGAATTTGAATCAAGGTTCTGAGCTGCTATTCAGCCTGATGGTTACTGGAACCAGAACCGGTCTAGTTGGAAGCTGAGGGCCCATGACCTCTGGCACACACACACGGAAGCAGTGGCGTCCTGCATTTGTAGGTACTTGGGAGGCCAGCCGTAGTCCCTGCCCTCCATCTTCCATTCCCCTGTGGTTTCGAATAGCTCAAGCTAGGTTTCTGTTACTGGCTGTCAGTAGAGTCTGAACTAAGAGATGGGCTGCGCTATTATCCTCCTTTTATAAATGACGAAAGAGGCTCACAGAGGTGAAGTGACTCAATGGAAGTCACATGACCAACGTGTAGTAAAGGAGAGGTTACAGTCGGTGCTGTGTGACTCTCCTTCAGTCCATCTCGTGCCTCCTCCCCTTAAAGGATTAAAGGAAGTGGCAGGTAAAAAACAAAACAAAACTCAGATAACTGAGGATAAGTGATTAGGCTGGGGGCACTCCAATGGACTAAAGCCACCGGCAAGAAATACAAAATCCTTGCCTCTAAACTGGGAAGACAGCCCTTTGCCCTGCTGTGTTTCCCAGCCTCGCTAGCGGTTAGGTTGAATCCATGGGACTAGTTCCCGCCAATGAAATGTGAATGGAAGTAGGGGTGTCTGTTCCTTGCGAGGCGGCTAGAAGCCAGGGGCTGTCTCCATCTCTCTTCCACTCCTGTGATAACTTTTTTTTTTTTTAATTTTTTTTTCAACGTTTTTTATTTATTTTTGGGACAGAGAGAGACAGAGCATGAACGGGGGAGGGGCAGAGAGAGAGGGAGACACAGAATCGGAAACAGGCTCCAGGCTCCGAGCCATCAGCCCAGAGCCTGACGCGGGGCTCGAACTCACGGACCGCGAGATCGTGACCTGGCTGAAGTCGGACGCTTAACCGACTGCGCCACCCAGGCGCCCCTCCTGTGATAACTTTAAAGGTCCCAGATTTCAGACGGTGTGGATAGGGGAGGACTGCTGAACGGCACCAGACTCTCCATGAGCACAAATGAAACCCAGATTGTGTCAAGCCCCTGGCACATTAGGATTTGATTATTACTACAGCACAGGTCTAGCCTCTCCTGAATGTTCACAAGTTATTCGACCTGTTGTGCCCTTCAGCACATTTGCCTGGTCTGCAGGATGCTACATTTGTTTGTTTTAACATTCATTTGCTTAACAAATATTTTTAGAGCACCAGTGCCAAATGCTGTAATGGGGAGAGCCAAAAGCACTGCACCAAAAAAAAAAAAAAAAAAAAAAAAAAAGACCCAGTCCCTCCCTCAAGAAGCTCCTCATCTGGTGACCCACATGCCCACACTGGGGCTTTTTTTTTTTTTTTTTTTTTTTTTTTTTTTTTTTTTTTTTCTGGGGCTTTTTTTAAAAAAGAACAGTTCCACAGGTGTGAAAGCAGCTGCCCCCTCACCCCCCCAACCCCCCCCAGCCCCCCACCCCCCCCAGCCAGCGCCTGGCTACACTGAGCTCTGAGAAAAGGTAAGCTGCCAGGAGGGAAAGGCAGCTGGTCCCAGCAACTCCAGGACGGTGGCAGCCAAGAGTGAGTTCACAGCAGGTTTTCACACCCTGCTCCCTCCCAGCTCCCCTCCCACTGGCCTCATGGCCACACACAAGTGCTTCCCCTGCCCTGGGCACAGAACATAAGAGAGAAGGCATCAGGGAGGAGTCACCAAGAGAGCAGGTGGCTGGTAGAAAGCAAGAGCAACGGAAGACACAACTCCTCTGCCCGCACCCTCCTCTGTAGCAGAAGGATCTCCTCTGGGAATCACCGCCCCCCACTTCATTTATCTTAGCCCCAAAAGTCTCCAACGACTACGCTTTTCTCTCCTGACCCCACATAGTTGAGGACCAACCAGAGAAATCATCATTGTCCAGAACTGGTATCTCGCTATTGTCCCCTTCCTTTATGCCAGAAGTTAGATGAGAAGTTAGCTCGTAGGGTTGCCATATACAGTTGTGTGAGCTGTTCACTTCACAAGGTGCCCATCCAAGGGGGCAAATGGGGCTGGAATCTAGCCTATGCTCTGCTTACCAAGCTCGGTCCCCCAAGAAAGGGTCCTGTCTTCTAATTCACACGGCGGTATCTGCTGTATGCTGAACCCACAGAAGCACAGAGACAGTGCTTCTCCATAAATAAAGCTTGGAGAAGTCTGATGATGAGGATATGCGAATGTACTATACTGGTCTCTCTACTTCTGTGTATATTTGAAAATTTTCACAATAAGGGGCGCCTGGGTGGCTCAGTGGGTTGAGCATCCAACTTTTGATTTCAGTTCAGGTCATGATCTCACAGTTCATGAGATCGAGCCCCGAGTTGGGGTCTACACTGACAGAGCTGAGCCTGCTTGGGATTGTCTCTCTCTCTCTCTGCCCCTCCCCTGCCTCTCTCTCAAAATAAAGAAACATTAAAAAAGAAAAGAAAAGAAAAGAAAAATTTCCCAATACAAGTTTAAAACCAAAAACCATCCTACCTAGTAAATGGCTGCATTATTTGGACAAGTTACTTCACACCTTAGTCCTTAGTCACAGCTCCTACTTCTAAACAGACAACAGTCCCGGGCTCACAGGGCTGATACAGGACTAAATTGAATTACTTAAGTGAAATGCTTGACACAGAATAGGTCCTCTTATGAATGGGAGCTGTTAACAGTGGCGGCTGCTGATGGCTGGGGCAGGAAGGAAAACGAGGCAAAATGGGGACAGAGAGACATTGTTGAGAAAAGCCAACACTCTGGAAAATGTGTGCCACGAAGCCAGAGAGAGTCTGAAAACGCGACCACCCTTTTAACATTCCAGGGGCTGGTGTGAGGAGCTTCCTTGCAACCCTCCCCACCTCTCTCCAGGCAGACTTCACATTCCCCTGGCGACCCCAGCCTCAGCTCAGAATCCAAATTAAGGTCCACAAAAAGGTCACAAAGAGTGGCTCAGAAAAGGATGTGTTCCCCAGCCTCTTGGCAAACTCAGAGAACAGGGCGACTTGCCGGTGGGGCTGGGCAGGCAGGATGTGCTCACACCTGGATGCCTCCTGTCTGGAGTCCCGGAAGAGACCGAGAGATCCCCAAAGACGGTCCAAGGCATCAGGCATCAGCACAGGGAGGGCCCCTGCCACCTTCACAGGACAGGGGTCAGAAGTAGCCATTCACATCCCTGAAGGTCAAAAGCTGTTTTTGAATTGTCTAGTTTTATGTAATGAATTTGTATGTTAATGTCTTCAAAATTATCACTGCTGTGTGTGAATTTCACCAGTGGTTTGTCATTTAAAAATGACCCTTACACCCCCTATTCATTTCCCCTTAAGGCCTGTTCATTCCCCAGAGCCTCACAGGGATGGCAAGGGCTGAGGGTGGCAGTGACAGGAAGCTGGGAGCTCTTCCCAGAGCCCCTGGAGGGACCTCAGCCTTGGCTTGAACCTCAAGGCCCCTCGTGTCCGCCTGGCCTCTCTGTCTGGGGAGACTGCCACAGAAGGCTTCTGGTTTTGGTCAAATGCCATCCCACTCTCTTGCTCTCTCCTTTCTTTTTTCTTTTCCAGGACGATAGCTAATAGGATGATTCAGTCCCTTATTAAGTCGATTCATGAGAAAAAAGGAAGTCACCCAAGTTTCCAATCTTCTCTTCATTAAACGCAAGCCACTCTATGGCTCATCCCCATAAGTCCTTGATAGAAATCTGGTAACAAGGAAGAAATTCACTAAAAAGCCCTTGCTTCACCTTTCCTTTCACGTCCCAAGAATTCACTATCCTCGGCTCGTTTTCTAAGTTTCTATAGCTGTCACAGCTGAGGGCTGAGTTGGGATTTAAAGACAGGCTTCCAGATAAAATGTGATAGAAGGGGAAAGAGGCACGTGGCTCTTAAATCCATAGACGGGGGGCGCCTGGGTGGCGCAGTCGGTTAAGCGTCCGACTTCAGCCAGGTCACGATCTCGCGGTCCGTGAGTTCGAGCCCCGCGTCAGGCTCTGGGCTGATGGCTCGGAGCCTGGAGCCTGTTTCCGATTCTGTGTCTCCCTCTCTCTCTGCCCCTCCCCCGTTCATGCTCTGTCTCTCTCTGTCCCAAAAATAAATTTAAAAAAACATTAAAAAAAAAAATTTAAAAAATCCATAGACGGTGCACTCCCTCATGGCAGATAGTAAAAATCCACCCAGAAAACGTCCTTCTCTGTCCCTGCGGCTCTCCTCAACTCTGTCCCAAACTTAGAAGCAGCTGTTTCCCTATAACTCCAAAAAAAGCTCTCATATGCTCCGTCCCCTCATTCTTTCCAACACTGTGATCTGTACACTTAATCTACCTCCAGGCTCAGCTTATCCGTCCCTCGGCTCCTCAGATAAAAGGAGAGGAGCAGTGAAAGAATAAAAAGTCCAACGCTACCACAGAATAAAGCCCTCTTGTAAACACCATCTACAGACTCAGCAGCCTGGCTTTCTGGGTTCGCGGCCCACTTCCTCAACTAACTAGCCGAAGGATCTCGGGCGAGTTGATTCAACCCTCTGTGCCTCAGTAAAGTGGTGATAATACCATAGTCGTCTAGGGCTGAGTAAATAAATTAATGTGCTTAAGAAGGTGGCTGGCAGGCAACAGGCATGTAATAAATGCTAGCTGTTATTACTGGACCATCACAACGATCCTGCGCGATATGCATTATTATTCACAGCTCTGTTTAGCAGATGTGTTTGTTCAATAGGCATTTGTTGTTGTGGGTGTAACAATAGCTTAACCTCAAGAAAAGTACAAACCAAGAAGTTAGGTGATCTGCTCAGAACGACACGGTCCATTCGTGGCAGGGGTGAGACCGGACCTCTGGTCTTGGACTCCAAATGACATGCTGACGAGCTTCACACTTTCGCACGCTCCCTCCCTCAGGCACAGAAATTTAAGAAGTGCCATGGATCAGCATCAAAAACAGATTTCAGTTCCGTAGCCCCCAGAGAGTGGCAGTATCTCAAGGGAAGGGTGCAGGATTTGCCAAACAAAATCAATTTCCATTTGTTTTCATATTCCAAGAAAACACACCAAAGCGGCCTTAGGAGAAGGTGCCACCCCATCAGAGGTGTCAAAAGACCACTCACGGCGGAGGCTTGTACGGGCCTCAATAATGTTTCAGACTAAAAGGGCTCCCTCGGGAGGCTCCTAGGCTGTCAGCGATTTGCAAAAAAGGTCAGTGCAAATCATTTGGGAGCACATTTATGCAGGCCTGGCCTAAGCCGTGTGGACTTCTGCCAAGCCCATAGTTTTTTTAAACACGCACTGTCTTCACCCTTGATAAATAGCAGCCAGGCTACAGAAATATTTCCATTACGCCCAAAGCCTCACTTGCCGCCACAACTCATCGAAATGGAGGTTTCCAGTTTGAGACGAACTCTTCCACAAAAACATCAAAAAACACACCAACCTTTCCAGCAGAGGTAACCAAGCTGGCATTTAGGGAACCTCCAAACACGAGTAAATGATATTTGTGGAAACAAATTATTTGGTAAGCATATGCTCCTGCCCAAACTCTTAATTGTATCTAATCAATGGATTAAGCCCATCTCTTCTAGCTCTGTTATGAACGCTCGTTACAAGATTTCTTTCTACACATGCGCTTCCATGAATGCTCTTCACGTCGTATATCAAGACTGATGAAGTCACCTTCTGGCCATGCTGGAGAGCTAGCAATGAAAAGCGTTTCACATGTAGCCCTGGCCCTACCACCAACTACCACGTCATTTCACGAAATGATAATACAAACAACAACTGGCACCAGCAACAGCAGCTAACACTTACGTGTTAGCAAATATGCTAACTTGCAAATATGCTAAGCCTTGCGCTAAGGACTCAGTAAGTATTTGATTCACGGGGCACCTGGGTGGCTCAGTCCGTTAAGCGTCCGACTTCGGCTCAGGTCACCCTCTCACGGTTCATGGGTTTGAGCCCCGCATCAGACCCTCTGCTGTCAGTGCAGAGCCTGCTTCAGAGCCTCTGTCCCCCTCTTTCTCTGCTCCTCCCCCCCCCCCGTGCTCGCTCTCTCTCTCTCAAAAATAGAAATAAACTTTTAAAAAAAAGTTAAAAAAACCATTAAGTATTTGATTCTCATTAGCAATTATTAGGGAACAGCGATACCCTCATTGTGTGGGTCAGGAAACCGAGATTCTGAGAAACTAACTTGCCCTAAAAACCCAACAGCGACTGCAGAGGCGGCGTTCAAACTCATGTTTGTAACCACATACCATAGGTCTCTCTGAGCTGCCTTAACAACCCAGGATCACAAATTCTTCCAGGAACGGGCTGGGCGAGCTTCAAAATCCTTTCTGGCTTTAAAATTCAGTGATCCTCAAGGGCTACCTGGGTGGCTGAGTCAGTTAAGCCTCTTGGTTTCAGCCGAGGTCATGATCTTGTGGTTCCCGGTTCGAGCCCCACATGGGGCTCTGGGCTGAGAGTGCACAGCCTGCTTGGGATTCTCTCTGCCCCTCCTCTGCTTGCTCTCTCTCAAAATAAAAAAATAAACTTTATAAATAAACGAAATTCAGTAATTCTCTCTTATTTATTTATTTTTAAAGATTTTTATTTGGGGGAGGTATGTGGGTGGCTCAGTCGGTTAAGCATCCAACTCTTGATCTCGGCTTAGGTCATGATCTCACGGTTCATGAGTTCGAGCCACACATTCAGCTCTGTGATGACAGCACGAAGGCTGCTTGGGATTCTCTCTCTCTACCTCTCTCTTTCTGCTCCTCCCCTGCTCACGCTCTATCTCTCTCAAAATAAAGAAATAAACTTAAAAAAAAAAAGATTTTGGGGCACCTGGGTGGCTCAGTTGGTTAGGCATCTGACTTCAGCTCAGGTCATGATCTTGTGGTCCGTGAGTGAGTTCAAGCCCCTGCCATCAGGCTCTGTGCTGACAGCTCAGAGCCTGGAGCCTGCTTCAGATCCTGTGTCTCCCTCTCTCTCTGCCCCTCCCCCGCTCATGCTCTGTCTCTCTCTCTCTCTCTCTCTCTCTCAAAAATAAATAAAACATTTAAAAAATTTTTTAAAAGATTTTATTTTTTTAAGTAATCATTACACCCAGTGTGGGGCTCAAACCAACACCCCCAAGATCAAGAATCACATGCTCTACCAACTGAGCCAGCCAGGCACCCCAGTGATTCTCTCTTTTAGAAATAAAATGAATTTATGACTTGGAGAAATAAAATGCAATGATGTGGTGGGACTGCTAAGATGGACTGAAACATCTGTGTGTGCCTTCCCCAGATCCCACCAGCGGAGGAGAACTCCTGGTTTTCCAGGATAATGATACCCTGTAAAACAACCAGACAGGCCCCAAACCGTCTCTGGAAAAATGACAGCTTGAAGTTCTTACAGGACACCCCAAACTTGCTAGGGTCTGCTAATTCTCAACTGTCAGCGCGCAAACCTTAATTTGACTTCTTCTTCTTTTTTCTTTTTTTTTTAAGGAAAGTCAAATGCAAGAAAATGTGCACAGTGGGGGCTAGTTTCAAGGATGTCAGTCCAAGGTGTGTGTAGGCCTTGTGGCATACTTACACCTGCTCTCCTCTCAGGTCTACACCTGCTCGTGGAAAATCCACCTGACGCAGGTAATGTGTTTCACAGCTTCCCTGTGACCGCCCAGCCCGGTGGCTCAGCAGTCAGGTAGCTGCGCAACATTGTGTCCTACACACTCCTGTTGATATCTTCATACACTCCCTTCCTCATCACGCATCCCAATCCCCAGACACACAGACCCTCCACGGCTTCCTAGCCCGACTCCATCTCTGATTCATCTTCTTCCTCTCCCTGCGCAACCCAGGGGCTCCCTGTCTGGCCACCTTACCACGGGCCCACACGAGGCCAGCGGGGAGGCTCTCTCCCAGCTCACCCCTCCCGCCGCTCGCCCGAGCTCGCTGGCTCTCTCAGCTCCTGGCACAGCCTGAAACCGAAACTAATCTCAGACCTGAACAAAATGAAATCATTTCCTATGCCTGATCACCCTACATGACCACTGAAAATCTTCTCAACAGAGCTCCAAACCAGAGCTCTGGAGAATAGCCCCCTAGTACCTACTGCTTCCTTAACAAACAAGGAACAACAAGGTTAGAGGAGGAGGCAGAGTGATTTCTGTTGCTGCTTTGTTTTAATTTGCATGAGTCCATTTAAACTGATCCCAGCAAGTGAAGCCCACCACCCAGTATTTCAAAGCCACTGTTCAGCATCTGTTCATATTTGTCTCATTCTTTTTTTTTTTTTTAATTTATTTATTTTGACAGAGAGAGCACAAGTTATGGAGGGGCAGAGAGAGAGAGGGAGGGAGAGAATCCCAAGCAGGCTCTGCACTGCCAGTGCAGGGCTCGATGCAGGGCTCGAACTCACAAACCGTGATATCACGACTTGAGCCGAAGTTGGACGCTTAACCGACTGAGCCACCCGGGCGCCCGTTGGCTCATTCTTAATCAGATTCCCTTCTGAGAGCAAGCCTTGTTTCTCTTAAGAGATCTCTGTGGCCCTCTTGCTGAATGCAGTTTAGATCACTATATCCTTATGCTTTTTCTCAATTTGGAAAATTCAGCCTTTACTTTTGTGCTAGGATCAATGACAAACCCAAAGCAAACGAAAAAAGCAGGTCATTATAAATGAACATAACGTCAGCCCTTGATGTTCTTTCAAAGAACTGTAAGTTTTGAGGAAGATCCTAAACTGTGTTGTGTCAATTCCCCTCACCCCAGCACGCTTTGGGACACCTTTCTCTGCGCCTGGGGGGATTAGACAATGATTCTACTGTCGGCCTATGCTACACAGAAGTGCAAGGACAAGGGTGCTGGCCCAACAAGTGTATGGCAAAAGAGTAATGACTTCTGCTATTTACTTTTCATTCGGCAAGGTTCGCCAAAGGCGCCAAATGTGCACCCAAAGCTCTTCTGGGTGCCAGGCCAGCAGGGTGACCTGGATGACCCAGTAGCTCCAGCAGGGAACAGGCATCCTCAGAAGCATCTGAGCACAGCTGATGCTTTTCTCTAGTGCCAACAGCCCAAAGGTCAACTCCTTGCGGGTTTCCCGCAGGCCTCGTCACAAGGCTTGGACCCCACCCCGTGGGCACTCCCGGTAAGCATCCCCTCTGACTGGGATCAGCGCAGGGCAAGACCCCAGCTGTTGGGCAGATGTGCTTCGTGTCCTGGCTCACTGACTAATGGATGAGCCGCTCCGTGTTACGGCAAAATAAGGACCTAGGCCAGATTTGAGCCATCTTCTAGCTCAGAAATTCCAGCTCCTTTCACCCTCCTATCGCTGAGCTGACACAGACCTCTAGGGGCCTCTACTTCATCTTCCTGTCTCCAGATGAAATCTCTGAAACCACCAAGACAAATGAAACTCGTTCCCATTTCTAAAGACCTTCAGGGGAGGCCATTCCCCTCTGCTCCTATGAGTCACTTGTTCTCACATCTCACATCCTGTCTGCAAGGAACGTTTTCCTCATCCCTTACTCGAGTCCTTCCTCCACAGCTTACGTTCATTTGCCTCTGGTTCTGCTTCTAAGTTCGGAGAGACAGGAGTGAATCACTGTGCTCTGAGCAGTAACTCTATTTTTTTTTTTTAAAGTAATCCCTACACCCAACGTGGGGCTCAAACTTACAACCCCGAGATCACGAGTCGCATGCTCCAGTGGCACCTGGGTGGCTCAGCGGGCTAAGCATCCAACTCCTGATTCCTGCTCAGGTCATGATCTCACAGTTCACGAGCTCGAGCCCCACATCCGGCTTCGCATCGTGCTGACAAAGCAGAACCTGCTTGGGAATCTCTCTCTCTCTTTTATCTCTCTCCCCCTCCCCTGCCCCCCCCCCTCTCTCTCTCTCATTAAATAAACTTAAAAAGAAAAAAGAGTTGCATGCTCCACCGACAGAGCCAGCCAGGTGCCCCTCTGGGCAGTAACTCTTAGAAGATTTCTATTTCTTCTTCAGCAAGTTCACTGCAAGCATTACAGGAGATGACTCTTAAAAACCACAAAGACATCAAGGAAGCCAACTGCACTTCCCAGTTCCTGCCTCACCCCAGCCAGGGTGTTGCAGGATCCAGAAAATTTGACCCTCGGTTCTAATCAAAGTTCACAGAGTGGGAGAGTGATGTCCCGGAGACAGCGGCCACCTTTGCTCTCACTCGGCTCCAGTGCCCTCTCTTGCAGGCAGCCTTCCCCACCCCAGCTCTTCTGGACGGTAGAGCGTCCCCTCTGCAGTGCTTTGTCTCACAGCAGTGCTTGCCGTGGAGTTCTGGGCTAACCTGTCTCCCCTACAAGACCACAGGCATCTTGCAGGCAGGGGCCTCAATGACCTTTGTACGGGGGGGTCAGCCCCAGCAGAGTGCCTGGCACTTGGCCAGCGGTTCTCGGCAGACTGAACACTCCAGGCACCTTCTGGTGATGTCTGAGTGTGGCCTGGGCTGCCCTTCCAGCAGAGCACGAAGCCCTTTAGCCCCAGCCCCACTGTCCTCGCCTCTCTCCACCCCTAGCCCAGAATTTCTCTAAGGATGTAAGCTCTACAGAGACAGGCCTCGTGGATTCAAATCCTGGCTCTACCACCTTCTAGACATGTGATCTTGGGCAAGTTATTTAACCTCTTTACGTCTCTGTTTCTTAACTGAAAAACAGATCTGACATCTCATAGAGTCTTGTGAGAATTAAATGAGCTGATCCGTGAGAAGCACCTGGAACAGGCTTTGAGCCATAGCAAGTGCTCAGGGAGTGCTAGAATTATTCAGCAGATCTATTCCTTCCTGAAACCCCCTCCACCTTGCAGCTTCCACTCTTGACTGCATAGGGGGCCTGCCCCCCATCCCCGCTACACTCCCTTTCTCCAGAACCAATGTTAGCATCAACATAAAAGTCATGCAACTCTCCTACCTTATTATGACCCTTTCCCAACTCCCCTACTCTCATCAGCTTATTCTCTTACCCAAAAAGAAGGGAGAAGAGTCGGTTCCACAGCAGGGCTACAGATGCTGAGTCATTCTGTACCCAACTACGCTTCTCTATCATCACCCTTGACATTTCAGGCTCCCATCTCCCCACTATGCAGAACCCTTTGCTCATAATTTAAAAGCCTGAACACACTTCATCCTACTCCTCCTAAAGCCAGCTTCCACCTCTACAGTCTTTAGACTGTAAAATCTTTACCAAAGATTTTCCTTAACAACAAGGAGCCTCAGAACATTAGCACCCATGTGCAGAAATAATAACAGTAATAATAGGGGCACTTGGGTGGCTCAGTCCGTTGAGCGTTGGACTTTGGCTCAGGTCATGGTCTTGTGGTTTGTGAGTTCGAGCCCCACATGGGGTAGCTGCTGTCAGCGTAGAGCCCTCTTGGGATCCTCTCCCTCTCCCCCTCCCCCACTGCCGCACACCCTCTCTCAAAAATAAACATTAAAAAAAAGTTAACAAAAATAATAGTACTAATAGCTTCTACACTAAAGAACATTTATTCTTTGGCATACACATTAGTTCTCCTTCCACGCTTTCTAAAGCTGAGAGACTGAGGCACTTATAAAATCAGAGAGGAAGAGAGAGGGCTGGGACTCTAACTTCGGATCCTACGCTCTAAACCACTGAGCTAGGGGGTGGGGGGGGGAGGGCACCAAAGGGCCCCAACTGCCTCTGGGGGAAGGAGGTTAGAGGGAGCTGGAACTTCTTTATCCCACCAATCATTCCTCAGAGACACTTGGTGCCACCATAACAGAAATGGAAAGGCCACATTTTACAAGGGAGTTTCTGTTTACAGGCATTGTTACAGCATTTGCCATTTATGACCTGTTTTAAAAATAATAAGAGAGGCCCCTGTGGGTGGCTCAGTCAGTTGAGCGTCCGATTCTTGGTTTCCACTCAGGTCATGATCCTTGAGGCGTGGGATCAAGCCCCGTGTCCGGCTCCACACTAAGCGTGGAGCCTGCATGAGAGTCTCCCCCACTCCTCGGTCCCTCCCCCACTCATGTGCACTCTCTAAAAAAAACAAAAAAACAAAAATTAAAAATAAGCGTAATAGCCGCGTTATTAGGAGCCCATTATAACTGCTGTGACAGATCAGACGTGCTCACTGGGAGGCTGAAGGCAGAGATCAGAGAAGCACTGAGTGAGCCACCACAACCAGCATCCTCGACTCGCCAGTGCTATCCAGGGCAGCAGCAGTGAATGTGAAATTTTAGTCACTGCCACAGGACCCTGACATCTCACCAAGACAACTTCCAAGTCCCAAATTCGGGGACTTGGACTGTGGCGTCTCCAAGGCCTCCTGTGGCTCTTCCTGTAAGCAAAGGAGCCTGTCAGAGTCAATGAAATGGTGGCATCTCCTCCTCCGGGCCATTTTGCATAGTTAGAGGTGACCCCTGCCTGACTCCAGCTTCCTGCCCCCAAGGCTTTAGAATACTCCTGAGGAAATGTAGGAAGCTCTGAAGGAGGGAACAAGTGTGGGTACTGCTGTACCCCAAACACTGTGCTGGCTACTTAAATAAAGCAAAATGCCCATGAGCTACCACTGTCTCGGGGCACTTGAGCCTCAGAAGTGCTTCTCAACACCAAAGCAGAGAGGTCAGAGATGGCAACCCCTACTAAAGGCCCTTCTAGATCCGACAGCAAGCGTAGGTGCCACGAACACCTAAGCAGCCAAACTAGGGCACTTTGGTTAAGAAACCAAAAAGGCAGGCCACACTTCCTGGGGTGCACTGGGGTCGGTGACATCTGTCTCCTCTGGGCCCCCCACTGTCGTTTAAAGTCCAAAGGAACCTACAGTACCTGGATCCTGGCCTTGGACAATGGTGCCCCAAAACTCCTCAAGAGGGGCAGTGTTTTCACACTTGCACTCTCCACTGAAGCTCCTCCTTCCACCTCAAGCCCTCTTCGCCAAGAATAAGCTGGGGCTCTTAAAGCGCCTGGCTCCATACCCAGTGAAATTATACTTGCCTCTAATCCGATAGAACTGTGGTCCCCACGCAGCGCCTAGAGCCTTCTCGCCACACAGACAGCCCCTGGAGAAGCCCCCTGCCCCAGTCATCTGCCCCCATCCTCTGGCTGACTGGAGCTGGGCTCTGGTCCAGAGTTTCCAGGTCACCGTGGCCACACGCCCAAAGTTGCATGAGAAGGTCATGAGAAACAACATCCTGAGAAGTCTACTCTTCGCACACTGGGATTACTCACTGACTGGCCACAAAGGAGAGAACCGTTCTGAATGGACTTTGCTGGACCGAGACTGTAGATCAGGGGTCTTCCAAGGGGTTCCAGTTCCAAAGGGTATGGTAACATCGTGATAGCGTATACAAAATGTGTCCCTGCACACGTGCACTTTGGAGACAGCAGGAGCTGGGGCTTTCACCAGATTCTCAAAGGGGCCCATGACCCCAGCCTCTGGCCCCAAGTCCCCTCCCTAGTCATGTTACCACTGCTGGGCCATCCTAGTCGTCCAAGTTCTCTCTCCTGTTTAAGGATGTGCCCAGGCCTGACGCACCACTCCTGTTCCCTTATCTCCTGCTCCTTCCAGCAGCAGAAAGGGGACAGGCGGATTTCAAACCCAACCCTCCTGCACACACCCTTCAGCCTCCTGGTGACGTGAGCCAGGTTTCTCTCTCCATCCCAGAGATGCCACCCTCCATTCAAAATAGAGGTCCCAATGGCATCGACCCCTGACAACAGAGAGGGCCCAGTTTCACACTTGATTCCACAAAGGGGTCAAATCTCATGGTAAGGTGACCTCCTCCATGAGAATTCCCTGTGTCCCTCACTTCTTCAGGCATACATGGCTAACTCCACCAGGCGGTAAAGATGAGCATGCCTGCCAGAGAAAGAGCATGAGAGGCCCAGAACATCTCCCTGAGTCCCTTCTGCAGGACCAGGTGGCTCAGGATGCTCAGAATAACCAACAGGCAAGGTTATTCCCCATGTGGGGTGGTGTTCCTGCCTCAGGGCCAGGTGGGGAGTGAGATGGTCTCCTTGCATCCCGTACCACCTCTAGGACATCTTACATCTAAACTCCCAGTCATTCCCCTCACTCTCACCAAAATACATACATATGTGTGTGTGTGTGTGTGTGTGTGTGTGTGTGTGTGTGTGTGTGAATGTACACACACACACACACACACATATAATAAAATTAATAAAATAAAGGAAAATCTAAAACCTCCTTTCCCCTAAAACAAGTCCCTCTCCAGGAATTTCATTTCAGTAAAAATTTCCTGCAGCCAAAACTTCTTTTAAGGAGAAAAGAAAAGGCCAAGCCAGTGCCGGGTGTAAGGCAACAATGCAAGGAGAAACTGAAGAGGAAAGAATGAATAAACGCCAACACCAACCCCCTGGAGCTTAGAGCCCGGGGCATACCGAGCCGAGGGGCGGGGGAGCAGGGGCGGGGACAGTGCGTTCTGAACTTTCCCTAGCGAGCCACCGGGAGATGCAGCTCCCAGGGGACCGGGTGGGACCAGAAAAGGCTGAGCCGACCTGTGACATCGGCGGGGACGGGAAGCCAGCCTCCCCTCCTCCTAGGAGGAGCTCTGCCCTCAGCAGGCGCCCCCCGCCAGCCAGCGCCCCCAGGCCCGGGCAGCGCTGCGAGGGGCGCCCACACAAAAGGGGGAGCGGCCGGGGCAGGGGCTCAGGGCGGCGCCGGCTCAGGGAGGCCTCTCAGCCCATCCCGGCGCCGCCCGCCCGCCCGCGACCACCCCTCGAGCCCCGAGCCCCGCTCCCCGCCCCCGCCCCCCGGTGCCCGCCCGCCTCGCGCGCCCACGGCCTGGGTGAGGAGGGGGCTCGGGGAGGAGGCGAGGGCCGCGACCCGGCGCACGCGGCTGGGGCGGCGCGGGCTCCCGGGAAGCCGCGGCGGCAGCGCCGGGAATCAAACTCGCGCCGGCCCGGCCCTCCCGGCGGCGCCGCGGCGATCGGCGCCCGAGAAGGTGGGGCCGCCGGGCCGGGCCGGAGCCGGCTCGCGCGGGGGAGCGAAGGGAGGGTCTTACCGAGCAGCCGCCACGCGCGTCCGCTGCCCCGCGGGCCCGAGGGGCCGGCGGGCGGGGGAGGGGCCGCGATCCCGCGCCGGCGGCGGTGGCGGCGGTGGCGGCGGCGGGCCCGGCGCGGCGGCGCGGCTGGGGCGCGGGAGGCGGAGAATGCGAGGCGAGGCCAGCTTCCTAGCGGCGGGCGGCGAGAAATGCAGCTGTCCCTGCGCGGCCGCCGGCGGGGCCACAAGTGGGGCCGCGCGGGGAGGAGCGGGACCGCGGGCGGGGCGCCGGCCAGGCCGCGGCGCCCCCAGACCCGCTCGGAGGTCCGACCCCCTCCGAGAGAGGAGGGAAGCCGGAATGGGGGGGGGGGGCGGGAAGCGGCACAGTCGCGGGGCTGGGGGGCTCCGGGGGACGGTTGGCGGGGTCTCCCCTGCGTCGCCCCCGCACCAGCCGCCGTGAGCCCCCACCGGCGGGCCGGAGGGCGTGAGCTAGGAGCCTCGGTCTCCCCCGGCTAGTGGGGTGCGGGGCGTCCTGCCCCTCCCTGCTCGGGGACCGGCGCCGGGAAGGCGCTCCCGGAGACGGGTCGGGGTGGGGCGGGGACCCGAGCGCGTGGCTCGGAGGGCCACCTAAGAGCAGAGCTGCCCGGGCGGGTGCAGAGGGTGGACGACGCGCATCTGGGCCTGGGACAGCTGCGGTGTGGGGGAAGGGTGGCGCCTGGGAAGCTAGGGCTCCGGGAAGGAAACAAAATGCCGAGGTCGGAGGAGATGGTGAGGAGGGGGTCAGGAGATCAAAGCTGTTATCCATCACATCACATCACATCATCAGATACCTCCTGCCATCTCCCCATCTCCCAGCATCCCCGGTCACTTTTGGGGGCTTCTGAGCCCTGAGAAGATTTTCCACAGAAGAACTTGTCCAATAAATGGGAGATCAGATTTGACTATTCTTTTTCATGTGGTTTGGCTTCAAACTCCAGTGTGGGGCCGGGGGGGGGGGGGGGGGGGGACGGGGGCAGGTGGCGACAGCCCAGTATTCTGCGTTGAAGAGGAGCTACATAGGAGGTCTGAGGAGGGTGCAGTTCCAGCCCCGCCCCCGACAGCTTGCGAAGGGTCTGCACCCTCCTCTTCCACAGCCTGCCTTGGAGGCCCACTTCCCATGTGGGCCCAGACTCCAGGGAATAGCCCCTCTCCCCTCTTCCTCTGAGGGCTTCCCCCTAGCTCTGCTGAGACAAGTCAACCTGCTCAGCCACAGAGACATCTGATGGTAAAAACCACAAACCAGAGTGCCCCAGACACCGTGTGTTTCCATCATTTGCATGTCAAGGGAAGGTTTCTTTAGCAAGTTGGGAACTTGTGAGGAGGAGAAACCTCAGAACCACACCCTCCTTGGGGAGGTCCAACATCAGGTTAGCATTTGGAGTACAGCTCCAGGGTGGGGTGCCCAGACCCTCTGAGGATCTCCTCTCCACCCCACACCCCACCTCATGCTCCTTCACTTGGTGGTACATGCCCTTGCGGGGGGGGGGGGGGTGCTTGAAACCTCAGGAGGTAGTCCCTAGACCCCAGATCAAAGACCCTTAATCTAGACCAACTGCCTCCTGCCTCCCTGCTGACTCCTGGCTCCTGTCCTGAAGTTGTAACTGGGAGCTTGGGATTGATCCTCTTTGCGGGTCTTCTAGATTATGTCATCATGAGTGTTACCTTATTCCAGCCCACAGTGCGGTTCACTTTTCTGCCTACTTGCAAGATGCTTCTGCAGTTCCTCCCTGTCACCTGCAGAGCCCGGAAAACGCATCCGCAGACTTGGAGATACCGCTATTTGCATTTGCCCCTGAGTGTTCATAAAATCTTTTAATACGCTATTAATACAGTCATCAAATGAAATCAGTCACTCGAATGGACGCTCTTCATTGAAGGACACTTCTTGGGCATTGCTACCTTATCCTTCCTTTCAGGGCTGTCTTTCTGGAAGCTTTTCCTCAGACCCCTCCCCTGCCTCTGATACCCACCCTGGGTAACTTCCCTCACTCCTACCACTGCCTCTGAGCCATAAGGGCCCAGAGGCTCCCAGGCCAGGCCTGCAGGTCCCTCGGACACCTCACAGGCAAGGAGGCTAAAATCGAACTCGGAGCCTTTGCCTGTCCAATCCTCCTCCTCCTCCTCTTTGGCAGCTGGAAACCTCAGGTCTCAAGTGTCCCTTGCCCTATATTCTATTGGTTACCAAGTCCTGTTCCTTCCTCCTCCACCCCACCCCCACCTCATTCCCCCAGCTTCTGCCCTGGGTTGGGCCCCTGTTGTCCCTGCTCAGCTCAGAGGATGACATATGCTCTCAGGCACAACCCCCACGCTCCAGGAGGCTCCATCGGTTCTTTCTCCCCTTCTCTGCTTCATACCTTCACACCTGAGGGATGCCCCCCTTTTTAAGAAGCCTGTAACCCTGCCCTGCCCTCCGGCCATTGCCCTGGTTCTCTCTTGCCCATTCCTCGATAGCTCAATAAACTTCTCCAGAAAGAAACCAGACATGCTGTCTAATCCCTCAATCCCCATTGGATCCTGTAGTTGAGACCCTGCCCCCAGCATTCCAGGGGCAGTTAACACCCTGAAATGACTCCCACCCCGTGGCTTCCCACCTTTGTTTTCCTACCAGCTGCTTCCTTTCTTCAGCCCTGCTTGCCCCAGGAGCTTCTCCAGGGTACAGTCCTCTTGCCTTTTCCTTAAATCCCACAACTCCCAAGATGTTCTCCCAGTGGGGCTAGAGTGGAGCAGGTACCAAGCCCCGATTGCCCCCCACTTGCGTGCTGCATGACTTTAGGGCAGTTACTGAACTTTCTCTGGGCCTGTTTTCCTCACCTGAATTTGGAGCTCACAACAGTGCCTTACCTCCAAAGATCGGGGTGAGGTTTACACAAATCCACGCATGTGAAGCGCCCAGACCACTGCCTGGCACATCAAAATGTTCAGTGACGGCTAGCATCGTTACTGATGATAGTAGCACAGCGTCTGCCGCCAGCTGTCTGGGGTGATGACCCATTCTGGGGTCCCCACTCCCTCTCCTGAGCTCCTGCCTGGAATGTGTAACTGCCATTGGACAGCCTGGCGCAGAACCACCTCAC
Source organism: Neofelis nebulosa (assembly GCF_028018385.1). Taxonomy (NCBI): domain Eukaryota; kingdom Metazoa; phylum Chordata; class Mammalia; order Carnivora; family Felidae; genus Neofelis; species Neofelis nebulosa. The sequence continues at coordinate 46,903,145 of NC_080797.1, forward strand.
CTTCAGCGTGGCAAGCCTGGAAGCCGTGAACTCCACATCCTCCTTCGCCAGAACTCTCTGTCCTGAAGAAGGGCACCTCCCATTCATCTGAGCTACCAAGTTCATATGCTGCGAATTCAGGGCTTTCTACTTCCTGAATGTCTCTGGAATGTGCCCCCTCTGCATTCCCACGGCTCTGCCCTTGTTCTGCTGGTGCCACCAGGGCTCCTGACTTTCAATCCATCCTTCTCGATGCTAGCAGGTTATTTTCTAAAGCTTAGACTGGTGATGTCTCTGTCTTGTTGAAAAGATACGAATGACAACCCATTGCTTGGAGAATAAAATTTGAACTCTTTCGGGAGGCCCTTCCCAGCCTGCCCTTCGCCTACACTCCAGTCCCTCCCCTTTCCTGTCCTTGCCCCTTACCCCCATGCTAGGACAGTCAAGACCACTTGCTGTTCCCACTGAGCAAATGGGAAGGTGAGGAAAGCTTCTTGCCAAGTCTGTGGCTATACTAAGCACAGATAAGTGGGAGCATATCCGCTGTGACCCACCTCTGCAATGAGGGTGAGGCTGAGCTGTGGGGCTCAGGCTCGGAAAGAGCGGGTTCCAACTGGACCCCAGGGAAAACCAGACATTGCCCTTCTGGGATTTCCGCAACCCCAGACAAATGCTGGGGCACAAATCGTGGACAAGAACACGTGGCTGCGGCTTGGGAAACAGCCCATTCTCTTGCCCTAAAGAGAAGCCTTCTAGCATCACTGAAGCTTAGTCAGGTCCAAGGTGGAAAAGAAAGTGGCGCAAACATCCAGACAACTGGGGTAATCCTATCCCTTTCTCCAGCTTCACCGATCTGAGCAGGAAACTCAGAGGACGCTGACAAGTAATTGGCAGTAACACGTGGGGGTTTTGAAAGAACACATGAGAGAAACACGGAAACAGGGGAAACATTTTTTACTCAAAATAAATGAGTACGCACCTCCCCTCCCGGGATGGTAACTAGATGGAAACCTGTGGGATTGCCAACCTGACTTCCAACTGAGAGAAGGATTCCCAGGCCCCTCACCCCTTTCCCGGGACACCAATGCCAATGTCACGCCTGTAGCACTTTCTGCGAACTCTCCTTCTCTTGAGTAGCCCGCTGCTCCCCAGCGGTCCCTCTGTCCATCCTGCCTACATACAGCTCAGGGTAAGGTAGTAGCTCTCCGCATGAGCTCCTGGGAGACAGGGGGTGTCCTCTGTCTCAGTGCTTGCACCACCCAGCCTGGCAGCGCCATGAGTGAGTACAAATCTCCCCCAACTTAGAGTAGCTACGTCCCGACAAACGCATCATAAATTGAAAGTGTCATAAGTCAAAAACACATCGAATACATCTAACCTGCTGAACATCACAGCTTCGCCCAGGCTGCCTGACCTGTGCTAGGAACACTTAACATTAGCCTACAGGTAGGCAAAATCATCTACCACAGGGCCCATTTTATAATAAGGTGCTGACTGGGGCGCCTGGGTGGCTCAGTCGGTTAAGTGTCCGACTTCAGCTCAGGTCACGATCTCGCGGTCTGTGAGTTCGAGCCCCGAGTTGGGCTCTGGGCTGATGGCTCAGAGCCTGGAGCCTGCTTCTGATTCTGTGTCCCACTCTCTCTCTGACCCTCCCCCGTTCATGCTCTGTCTCTCTCTGTCTCAAAAATAAATAAACGTTAAAAAAATTATATAATAAGGTGCTGTCTCACGTCACGTATTGAATACTGTACTGAAAGTGAGGGACAGAACGGTTGTATGGGTACAGAATGGTTATCAGTGTATGGGTTGTGACCCTCCTGATCTTGGGGCTGACTAGAAGCTTCGTCCTGCCACCGACATCACGGGAGAGCCTCGTATATCACGAGCCCGGGAAAAGATTCAAATTCACATTTCAAGGTAAAAGATCCAAATTCACAATTCGAAGTAGAGTTTCTACTGAATGTGTATGTGCTTTGCACCATCATAAAGTCGAAAAATCACAAACTGGACCACTGAAAGGCAAGGACTGTCTGTAACTATTTGCCAAAGGACTGACTTCTGACAGGTGGGTGAGACGCGTCTGGTTTGCCCTTACAAAAACCACATGTCCTCCCTTCACGGGTAGCAGTTTGTCAGGCTGCAGGGGTCCTGACCTCCTGTACAAAGTCTGCTAGCTTGTCCTCTACAAGGCAGTGGGGTGGAGATCAGGGATACATAAATGGAATTTCAGGTAACCTTTATCCAGGGGCCTCAGGTGGCTCAGTGGGTCAAACAGCCGACTTCAGCTCAGGTCATGATCTCGTGGTTTGTGAGTTCGAGTCTGGGTTGCTGCTGTCAGCACAGAGCCCGCTTTGGCTCCCCTGTCCCCTCTCTCTGCCCCTCCCCTGCTTGCACTCTCCCCAAAATAAACAAATAATAACAAACGAACAAAAAGGACATTTAATGTCTACAAAAATGTTCACAATGTGTTTGGAAAAGGGAGGCTATGAAACAGCTTATGCATTATGAGCCCGTTTATTTATTTTTATTTATTTAGTTATAAGCATAGAAGAAAATTTGCCAACATATTAACAAATTGTTGAATGAGAGTTTTATAGATAACTTTTATTTTATCTTTTTTTTTAAGTTTATTTATTTTGAGAGAGAGAGAGCACTCAAACACATTTGGGGCTCAAACCCATGAACTATGAGATCATGACCTGAGCTGAAATCAAGAGTCGGGCACTTACCCAACTGAGCCACCCAGGCACCCCAGATAACTTTTGTTTTATTAATAATTATTATTAATTAATACTTTTCTGGACTTGCCAAATTTCCTACGTTGAATGTACATTCCTTTGTAATCATATATATGTATATGTCTGTGATAGTTTTCAGGGTCACCTTGATTGGAAGGAGGAAAGTTAAACATAAATACCTTTCCCTCCGTAATTACATTTAACTTAGGCAATTTCAAGCCAGTTCTAGGACCTTTTTCGCCCACTTCCCATACTGAGACCCCCAAAATGAACAATGTCTAGCCCTTCCTCACCTCACCTCCCAAGTCGAAGGGGAAGGTAGATGTGGAGCAGCTGGCAAACAAGACAAGGCAGAGTGTGACACGAAGGTCAAGGTGTAAGCAGATCTAGGGAGGAAGGGGTTCATTGTCACGGGGGAGAGATCAGAGAGGGCGCCTTTGATGAAGTGGCTTTTGAGCCTGCACAAAGATTTCACGAGGCTAGACATTCAATCCTGGCTCGGAGCAGCAGATTCCTTCTTCCTCGTAAACTCCCTCTAAACCTGCTCCGTCCGCATAGTGTGGTGACCAAGACCTTGGCGCCAGTCAGACCAGGGCACAAGTAAATCCCTGCTGTACTACTTACTGGCGAGGTACTTAGCCTGAATCTCGGTTTTCTCATCTCTAAAACGACAGTAAGAATATCACTGTCTTCCTCACTAGATTAAAAATAATAATGGTGTGGGGCACCTGGATGGCTCAGTCGGTAGAGCATATGACTCTTGATCTTGGGGTTGTGAGTTTGAGCCCCACATTGGGCGTAGAGATTACTTAAAAATAAAAACAGTGAAATAAAAATAATAATAGTAAATGATAAAGTTTTTTGAACAATTTACAATGTGTCTGACCCTGTTTTAAGCACTTTGGCACATTTTACCTCATTTAATCCAGAAACACCCTAAGAGGCAAGTGTTGTTTTTCACTCCTATTTCACAGATGTGGAAACTGAGGCAGAGGGAGGTCAAAAGCTTTGCCCAAATTCCAACCGTAAGTGGGAGAACCATGGTACAAACCCAGCCTGTGACTCCAGAGTCCATACCCTTCACTACGCTCCTGGAGTTAACAATTACAATTATTATAAAAGCAAACACATGATGCTTACTATGTGCCAGTTAACCTTTACATTGTTTTTTAAAAGTCTTTTTATTAATTAATTAATTTATTTTAATGTTTATTTTTGAGAGAGACAGAGCACCAGCAGGGGAGGGGCAGAGAGAGAGGGAGACACAGAATCTGAAGCAGGCTCCAGGCTCTGAGCTGTCAGCACAGAGCCTGAAGCAGGGCTTGAACCCACAAGCTCTGAGATCATGACCTGAGCCAAAGTCAGATACTTAACCAACTGAGCCACCCAGGCGCTCCTATTTTTATTATTATTATTTTTTTTTAATGTTTATTTATTTATTCTGAGAGAGAGACACACACACACACAGAAAGAGAGAGAGGGAGAGGCAGAGAGATGGAGAGCGAATCCCAAGCAGGCTCCATGCTGTCAGCACAGAGCCCTATATGGGGCTCGATCCCACGAACTGTGAGATCATGACCTGAGCCGAAATCAAGAGTCGGAAGCTTAACTGACTGAGCCACCAGGCGCCCCCCTATTTTTATTATTTTTAAACTCTACCCCCAGGGCTCCTGGTGGCTCAGTCAGTTGAGCCACTGACTTTTGATTTTCTCTCAGGTCATGATCCCAGGGTCCTGGGATCGAGTCCATGCTGAGTGTGGAGACTGCTTGAGATTCTCTCTCTCTGCCCCTCTCCCCCACACTCTCTCTCTCTAAAATTAAAAAAAAAAGGGGCGCCTGGGTGGCTCAGTCGGTTGAGCGTCCGACTTCAGCTCCCGTCATGATCTTGCTGTCCGTGAGTTCGAGCCCCGCGTCAGGCTCTGTGCTGACCGCTCAGAGCCTGGAGCCTGTTTCAGATTCTGTGTCTCCCTCTCTCTCTGACCCTCCCCCGTTCATGCTCTGTCTCTCTCTGTCTCAAAAATAAATAAACGTTAAAAAAATTAAAAAAAATATTTAGGGGCTCCTGGGTGACGCAGTCGGTTAAGTGTCTGACTCTTGATCTCGGCTCAGGTCACGATCTCACCGTTCTTGAGTTGAAGCCCCGCATCCGGCTCTGTGCTGACGGTGCAGAGCCTGCTTGGGATTCTGTCTCTCAAAATAAATAAAAAATTAAAAAAAAATTTTTTTTAAACGTTTAAACTCTATGCCCAATCTGGGGCTTGAACTCAGGACTCAGATCAAGAGTTGCACGCTCTACTGCCTGAGCCAGCCAGGCTCCCCAACACTCACATTCTTACCTCATTTACTCCTCAACAGCCCTCAGGTAGGTACTACCATCAGGCCTTGTTCACAGATGAGGAAACTGAGGCACAGAGAGATTAAGTAACTTGTGCACATTTGTTTTGCAGAGCTGGGATCAGGAGGAGGTGGTCTGGCTGCAGTGTCCGTTCCTCATCACTGTAATACACTTAGACAATGATGCCTGTTCTGCTTACTGTCATTCTTATAATTCAAAGAGGCCTGCCCGAAATCAAATTAGTCTAAGACGTTAGATCTGGTCCATCCCAGCAATAATGATTCATGGAGGGGGTCGGGGATGGGGCAAGATGAATATTCCTGAGTCGCATTTGGGGAGCAGACCCACAGGTAAAGGAGCATCTGGGGAGGACCCCTCGGGCGGGCCGGTAAATGGCCAAGGAAGGAAAGAGAGGAAGCTGGCGCTACATCATCGGCCCCTGAGTGAGGCTCTGGGCACTAGTGGAAAGGCAGGAATGTCTTCTTCTTTGGCAGAAGAGCTTCCCTGGGGTTGTACCATGGCCAGTTCCAAGGTGGTGGGCAGGGGACCCTCCCTAGAGGGCTGAGTGATGTCTTTGAGGGAGATTCCACTTACTGGGTGTCTCTTTTATTTTTTAAGTTTATATTTATTTATTTATTTATTTATTTATTTATTTATTTATTTAGAGTGAATGAGCAGGGGAGGGGCAGTGAGAGAGGGAGAGAGAGAATCCCAAGCAGGCTCCACGCTGTCAGTGCAAAGCCCAACGTGGGGCTCGATCCCACAAACTGGGAGATCATGACCTGAGCAGAAATCAAGAGTTGGATGCTCAACTGACCGAGCCGCCCCTACTGGGTGTCTCTTTAAAAGGGAAAATAGAGCCCTCTAGCAGAGCTGAACCCTTGGGACAAGGGGACCCTGAGGCTGTGACTCAGTTTCCAGGGTCCAAGACCCTCAGCTCCAGGTCCCATACCTGATCCTGCAGGGCCTGCTTCCCTTGGGGCAGGAGGAGATAGAGGCCAGGGCTCAATTCAGCTCTGTTTCCTAATTAGGAAAGTGTCACATGATGGTGGCGGGTCAGAGGAGAGGCACAGCAATATAGTAGCATAGAGGGGCATAGCTACCACTGCACGGTGGGGTCACTGGAAGCCCAAACTGAGATTTATGCTGTTGTTTTTTTTTAATGTTTATTTATTTTTGAGAGAAAGAGCACAAGAAGGGGAGACACAGAGAGGGGGGGAATCCAAAGCAGGTTCCAGGCTCTGAGCTGTCAGCACAGAGCCCAATGTGGGGCTCGAACTCACAAACTGTGAGATCACGACCTGAGCTGAAGTCGGATGCTCAACAGACTGAGCCACCCCAGGCTTGGTTTACTGTGGGTTCGTGGATTATTACTTTCCTTCAATGTTATAATTTATTATCATTATTTATTTCAGTGCTTAGATTGTTCCTGATTTTGGCCATTTCCTTGCTCCTGTGTTCTTTCAGTATGTTCCCATTTTATCTGATACATTCCCATCTCTACAAACTTGTGCAAAGAGATGTTTACACCACCATGGTAAACCCGAATTAGACCATCAATGGATGCTAAATCTAGGGGGAAATTTTGATGCGGAGGATATTTGAATGGTCTTAAAGTGTTTTCCCATAGACTGCTTATTAGTTGCAAGGGGGAGAAAAGTAATCATAAGTGGAGAAACTGGGCAACACCTTGACTGGGTGATCTAAATTAACATCATCTATGGGGGACAGAGGGACATCATGTGCCTCAAGATAGGATATCCTGAGGACACATTGCCTCAGCAGTATTCCTGCTGAGAATGCGTTATCTCAATTTAACCATGGGAAAACATCAGATAAACACAAAACGAGGAATATTCTATTTTTTAAAATGTCTTCTCGTTTTTTAATGTTTATGTATTTATTTTGAGAGAGAGATAGAGAGCAAGCAGGTGAGGGGGAGAGAGAGAGGGAGACAGAAAATCAGAGGCAGGCTTCGTGCTGTCAGTGCAGAGCCCCATGCGGGCCTCGAACTCATGCACTGTGAGATCATGACCTGAGCAAAACCAAGAGTTGGACGCTTAAACGACTGAGTCACCCAGGCACCCAGAGGAACGTTCTATTAAAAAAAAAAAAAAAAAAAAAAAAAAAAAAGCAGGGGTCTGTAATTTAAAAAATAATAAGAATAAATAAAGGTAGTCCAGTTTTAAGGAGTCTAAAGAAACACAACAACTAAACACAATACCTGACCCTAGACTAGACCTTATACTGGGTGCCGTCAAGGATATAATTAGACCATCTGACGAAATTGTAATATGGATGGTAGATTAAATGAAACTATTATATAGATGTAAGTGTATAAAGTTAATAAGAGTATAAGAGTGTAAGAGCATTATCCATGTTTAGGAAATGCATACAGAAGTATTTAGGGATAAGGGCCGTGATGTATGAAACCCTGCAATAGTTTTTAAAAAATTAGAGAGAGAGAGAGCCTATATGTAATTAAACACGGAATAAAATGTTAGCAATAGGTGAATCCGGGTAAAGGGTATACAGGTGTTTCTTGTACTATTTTCATTTTTGCAACTTTTTGTAATTTTGAAATTGTTTCCAAATAAAAAGTGTTTGAAAAATATTTCAAGCTCACTTTACGTTTTCTGTGTCCAAGCCCTGCAATCAGGGTTTTCTCCGGAGGATTCTGGTAAGCAGGAATATTTAACCACATTTGGAAAAAAAAAAAAAAAAAAACAAAAGTGAGTGAGAAAAGCATTCCCAGCATATGGAACAGCATGACAGAAGGCAATGAAATGTGAAATGTAAGCGTAGGCGGAAGAACGGACTGGTTTCTAGCAATAGCGAGTCTTCTGAAAGGCCACCCAGCAAAGGGCATCCCAGGATGAACGGCGGCCTTCCCAAGGGCTGCAAAACGCAGTCCCCCCAGCTTCCCACAAGCCTCTCCCGACTCGCCGCACCTGTGTGATTTGGGTGCTGGCTACAATAAAGTGACAGCTCCGGCCATCCTTCAGGGGCCAACGCTATTCGGCGGCACTTCACCTGCGGAAGCATAGAGCTGCACTGTACCTATTTACATAGAAAACGTACAACTACCGTGCGGGGAGAAGAAAGTGAAGCAGCACTGGAGAAACTTCTGCAGGAGGACGGCTCGGCGTGAATGAGCACCCTGACTCGACCAATCAGAACGCAGGAGATTTCAACCAATCCCGGCTCGGCGGTGCTCCGGTGGGGGCGGGCCGTCACGCCCCGGGTTGGTGGCTCGCAGCTGCTCCCCGCAGCCCCGCGGTAACTCTGGTCGGCCCGGGGGCGGGATCGCGGAGGGGAGGCTGGCAAAGTAGATCGGGCCAAACGGTGGAGGGCACCGGACGCTAGGCATGGCAGTTTGGGGACCACGGGAGCTTGACCGATGCGGCCCTGGCAAAACCCACGTTTGCCTCGCTCTCTGCGGGGGGGGGCCCCCTCTCCGAGCGCGTGAGCCCCGGGACGCCTTCCTTCGAGAGAGCAGGTGGAGCCGACTGGGACTGACTCGGGAGCGAGCAGGTGTGAGGAAGCTGTCAGGCTTCTCTCCCCCATCCTGCCTGGGCAGGAGGCGGTGCTTCCTTTCTTCTTGAGAAGGCAGGAGGGCAGGCCCGAGCCAGACTTGCAGTCCACTGTAAGAAGAACTCACTCTCTGGTCAGGAGGTGGGACCGCGGATCTTGTGTGAATGTAGTGCGTGTGGGGGCAGGAAGCGAGATGGAAAGACTTCTCTGAAGCAGGATGCACCGTCCCCAGCTGGGCACATGTCATGACCACTTTTCCAGGTCTCCCAGCCCCGTGGTTCTTCCCTGGGTCTAACCTGAGCCCTGTCTGCCACATCTCCGGCCAGCCATCAGCTGCTTTTCCGAAGATGCGTCTTCCATCTAACTGTCTCATTCTTGCATGAGGCTCTGGTTCCTATGCTGGATGCCAGTCCTCAGAATCTGAGAGTCTGAGGTGGGGAAGCCATGCAGGAAAGCACCCGGCTCCTTTGTAGGTTTTAGGGAGAATGCAGTTAGTGTCTCTGAGCAAAGTGATGTTGCTGTTCCTGGGATAGGAAAATAGGAGGACCAGGTGGAGGGGGGGGGGGTCCATTCTTACTGTCATTCTACAGCTGAGGAAAGGGAGGCCAGAGAGGTTATGTATCTTGCTCAAGATCACACAGCTCCAGGTGGCACAGCCTGGATTTACACCCAGGCCTGTCAGATTCCAACTCTGCTTTTGATTGCAACCCTGTATTTCAGGGACAGTCTGCCAGGTCTCACCCTCCACTGGATCCTCTGGGGGCCACACTTACCTGTTGCTGTTGTTTCTGGTCTTGGCACTTGGTTCTTTGCTGTGTTTCAGGCTTCCCGGACACTGGGACTCATCGATACAGGGCAAAGTCAGTAAAACCACAGGCTGTCACAGCCCCACTAATTTGGAACCAGAGATTTAGGGGATGTGGAACCCACAGTCGGACTTAGAAACCAGAGGGTGCTCGCCTACCTCTACTTTATTTGGGTATCTGCCAACTTCTCCTGTCACACTGAGGAGGAATGAGCCAACCACCTAAAGTTACAGGGGAGGTTTCAGAGGGAGCCACATTTACATTGGTTTTGCAAGACCTCTAGGGGTTCATAATGGAGGAAATGGGAAAGTTGCTTGTGGGGAGGCCGTTCTAGGCCTAGGGAACAGCACATAGAAAGGTTCCACCTCCTTTGACTCTCTTTCCCCACCTCCACCCTTGCCCCATTCTCCCTCAGCGATCCTTGATGGCCACAGAGCTCCTGGTGTTGACAAAGTGGCAGAACTTCTCTTGTGTTGGACAGGCCACCGTGAGTCAGGGCCTGCTCTCCTGGGATGACGCTGTGGCATTCCGGGAAGGATGCCCACCTCTTCAGCTAGAAGTGGCTCATGGACCCCCACCATAGGGGGATTCCATACTAATCACTTGAATCTTGCCTGTTTCTTCAGCTACTGATTTCATCCTTTTTATGGCTGAAGACACATCTTTCCTGCCCCTTGACTGAAGCTGAAATGATCACAGCTGGCTTGGACTAGCAGCCTGTCTCTGAGGCCTCGGAGTCATCATGTCCAACCCAGGGCAGATGAGTGGAAAGGGGAGGGGACCGGGGTGAGGGTTACACCACAGGAAGCACAAGGACATTTTCTCCAAAATCTCTCTCCCTGCCCTGGGCCTCTTCCTAACCTCCAAGTCTCCCATTTCCTTCCTCCCTCTCCCCTTCCCCCCACTAAGCAAAGTTGATGTCTCTCTGGCTCTTTTCCCCGCTAACAAAGCGAGGATTCCTTGGCTCCTGAGCAAGGGCCTTGGGGATCCAGGCTCCAAGTCAGATCTCTGAGTGGATTAAGCGGACTCTGTAAAGACTGTGCCTTTGGTGGCCCCTGACTGCCCCTAAGATTGACAGAGATTTAAATTTGCATCCCAGTCTCTGAGGCTGGCTCCTCTCTCCATGAGCGGCCTCTAGAATTGGTACATCTGCTCCCAGTCTTGGACCTGGCACTGACTTTCAGACAGAGCTGATGGGCATGATGGGCAGCACGTCCCTTCCATTCCCCCTTGGTCTCCTTGTCCTCTCCATTTGCTTCTGCACCGCCCCCCCACCCCCACCCCCGTGCCAAAGGAATAGTTCACTGGCAGAACACAATGTTGTCCTCAAATTGTCCCTCTTTAGCCTGGTAGTTCTTGCTCCAGGCCCTTTCTAGATGTGTTTAGGGAAAAGTGACATACAGGTAACAAGGCTGATGCAGCCAAATGCATATGAACCTCACTTCTGAGAAAAACCCATAAAGAATATAAATTTACAAAATACTCCAGAGAATTCCTCCTGCATGGTTGGCAGGTACACACTCAGAAAGGATTCATTCCCATAAGAAGAGTGATTTTAAATTCTTATTTTACGTCCTCTTCAAAGAGATATTTAGGATTGGGAAGGAGATGGGATGGCAATTTAAGATAATCAAGGATGAAGAAAATTTCTGAAATTATGATGCAAGTCAGGGGTGATACAGACTCTTAAGTGTGAAAATCCCTTCTCTTCCCATGACATGGCAGTTTTTGTAAAGTGAAGTATACTTGACCCTCATGGTCCAGGGCCAAGATCTGGGTCAAGTGCCTGTTTTGGGAAGGGAAAATCTAACGAGCCAACCCCTGATGGGTTGCCTCAAGGAGAGGGCTAGATTACAGAAAAATCCAACAAAGCAAAGCCCTTGACCCTCTCTCCATTCCTTCCTTGGGAACCACATGGGTCTGATTGCCCAAAAGTGGGCAACCAAGAGAAGCTGGTGTCCAGATCAATGCACAGTCAGCCAGTCAGTCAGTACTGAGCCCTGAACCATTACACTGACGTGCTGCCCGCCCCCCCCCCCCGCCATTTTTACAAGACCAGGGGGAGATTATCCAGTAATCTGTCAAGGTCAGACCAGCTGTGGGGGAGATTTATAGGCCCAAATGGGGACAAATGGCATTTGTTCAGGCTACGAGACTCCTTAAGGAGGAAATGCAAAGACTGCAGGACTGAGGGCGAGATTTATTAGAGCAGGGAGGGGAAAGTGATTACATCCCATGAGCACACTGGACTTTTAGTCCAGTGATCCTCGAGGACACTTCAGGGAAAACCTTCACTATCCCCTCTCCATCCTGCACCCAGGTCTCTTTGGAGAGGACTAAACTGCAGAGTCCCTCAAGAAGAGCAGAGAGACTTGTACACCCAGGACTGTAAAGATTAACTAGCAACTCAGTGAAATAACACTTCTTGTTTCCGGACAAAAACACCAGGAACACTTTTCCTCCAGCTGTTTTCACGGAGTCCACAGAGACTAAAGCAATCGTCAGAAAAAGTTTGAAAAGCCTCGATTCTATATAAAACAGAATTTGGGTGTAGGTACCCAAAACTTTTTCATTAAATGAAGTGTCGGGTTCATCTTGATTTGCTATCTGGTGATACTGTCACTGGAGTACTTGTCATGTCTCTTAACAGCCTCCTTCAAGGTGGCAACCACATGGGAACCACCTTTACTGTCCTTTAGTGCCGGATGGTGTCTGGCACATTGTTGGCACCTAACGGACATCTGATGGATCTGGTTGAACACAAACGGGCCTAAGACCCTTTACAAGTAAAGAAATTGGCTTCTAGAGCATGAGAAATGTTCTAAATCCATTTTCTCTTTTGGGTGGAAGAGGGGCCTAAGCCTGGGCCACTGCCCCAAGGCCTGGCTGCCTAGACTTTCCTCAGGCGGACTGGCAGTACTTGTGGGGTCAGTCTGGTGCATTTCCACCCTCCCTTCTCTGCAGGAGCTCGGTACCAACCAGCTGGACATCAGTCCCTCCCCGTTCCTCCAGCCCCGTGCTGATGCGTACTACCTGGAGAAGCAAGTGCTTTCAACATTGCTCTACCATCACGGTGAACCGGTGAAGCTTCTGAGATATTAAGCAATCCATAACATTTGTGACCGGTTAACTTTAATTTGTCAAAATAAATCTGCAGTATTTTGCATGTTAGTAATACAGTGCTGGTATTGACAGGAAAAATCATCATCTGCTTACATAGAAACCTTCGTTTAGGAGCACACCTTAGGAGGGAAATGGGTATACAATAAAAGGCGAATGCAGGCCAAGCAGCGAGCCCTAGAGCATAACAGGCTGATGTCAGATTTGAGGATTATCTAATACAACTGTTTAGCTGCCAATCTGATAAAGGGAAGCTCTCAACCAGGTTACAACCAGAAAGGAAAAATAAACTCTGTTTTTCTCGTAGCGCGGTGGCCGTCGTGCCTTCAACACTTGGTTGAATCAGTTCATCAGCATCAAAACTCAATTCCAGTTCCAAGACACAGGAGAATCTTACCACACAACCTATCGCCACCCCCCCTTCAGTGGCCCGCCGCCACCCCCTTCCTGCCAACTCTCTCCCTCCCAAAAGAAGACACGACGTGGCTTTATTATTGCAGACAAGCTTCTTAAGTGAATAAAGAATGCATACAAAATAGCATTTTAACTGAACTCATACAATGAAGTCTCACTCCTGTTTATTATACAATGAATTGATAAAACAATCATTTCTAGTATATATCTTTTTTTTTTTTTTTTTTTTTTTTTTTTAAGAACTAATACTTTCAGGGTTCTGACGACCACACTCTAGCCTGGGGGTAGGGTCCACACCTGCCCCCACTGAGGACTGCTCCTTGGGCCACTGTGGAGAAAGCCTGGGCTGTCTGAATCACGGTGGACGGTGATTGCCAGCCCAGCCAAAGAGATGACAGGTCCCAGCAGGCAGAGCCAGAACCCAGTCCTGGGGCTGCATGCCAGGAAATTGGGCTTCCTCCAAATGTGGCCACCACCTGCCCAATCCAGGCCTCAGCAGGGCCATGTATGGGCCTTCCCTACACAAGTCCTTCCAGTAGTCCACACATAATGCTCTACAGATTAAAAACAAACCATCTTTGTACTGTGGATAGAACAGTTGTAACAAAGTCATAGCTACATATTTTTCTCTACATTTTGTTTATTGAGACAAACTAATTAAAAGGCACAAACATAGGGCATGTTTACATGGACATTATAACAAACATATACATTAAAAGTGTAGGAATGTGTTGCCTTCCTGCTAAACAGAAAGTTCCTAAGCTTTTATATATACAAAAGTTGTACAATTTAATGTCCTAAAGTACAAAAGATCATTTATAAAATTATTTTACACTAAGTACTATTTTATTTTTTACTACGTAGTTCAACCCCCTCGAACTGTTTTGTATAATGACACACAGATACCTGTCCCTGATGTAGGAAGTCTGCCTCAGATGTAAGGTGTTTGATGCTTGAACTGACACAGTGGGGTATAAACGGAAGTCATCCAGTTTGATAGTCAGTCCTGCAAACATTCTGCAAGATTAATACAACTAAATTCCACTTCTCTTAACTGCAAGATTAAAAAAGAAAAAAAAAAAACAAAACCCAAAACATATTGCAACTTAAAAAAATCACAGCGTCTTGGTTTTAGTAACTTTTTTTTTTTTTAAACACAATGCTTTCAAAACATGTGTGGCATGATGGTGTAAAGAGTATCTGTTTCCCTAACTTTTGGTTTCTACTTTATGTACAGAGATAAAACATCCTGCTAAGAAATAAAAAGCACATGTCTTAACGTGCACAATCATTGCTGGGTTTCTACAGGGAGTACAAATAGCTGTCTCCCTGAAAACACCACAAAGCTGATACAAGTGTTTTTTCAAAGAAAAAAAAAAAGTGATGTCCATATTTACAAAGTTGAACAAATCTGCACAATACTTGATTAAGAAACGGAAGGAGAAATTAAAAAAAAAAAAAAAGATACACTCTGCTGTTCTGAAGGGGCATACTACCTAGTTAGTGGTTAGAATAAAAACTGTATACAATTTAATATAAGACATAAACTCTAGTGAGCAACTAACACATCTTTCCCTGTTGTAACATCAACAGGCTCTGATTGGGAGAGAGAGGGGCATATCACAACCCAGTGCCTCCAGCATCTTCCAATTTAAAGCAATATATTTTAACTGTTCCAAAGTACTCCTTGGCTCCTGAAAGGAGTCCCACTGGCCTCTGTTTGTTAGGAGTCTGCCTGTCCACACACTTGACTTCTCCGCTGTCAGTTGAGGCCTTTTCTTACCAAAACACAATTTGTATATTTTGGTTGTTGTTGTTGTTGTTTTTTTAATTTTTTTTTTTTTTTTTAAAAAGTCAACTACAATGCTATATTCCATCAGGATTAATATGCTGAGCAATATTTACATCTCCAAATATCAGGTCACAATCCCTATTATATGTTGAAGTTAGAATGATAAATTATCATATGCTTTGCATATCAGAGCTGGTATCACCTTTCCCATAGGGAATGCTGCCTGAAATTAACATATTCCCAAAGGTAAAATGCATATTCTCTGAAATGCATTTTATTATGACAATGCATGTATTTACTCATAAAAACAATAAACACAGACAATTCTACACTAGCTCTCTATCTGTGGATTTAGGACTTCAGGTTAAAATCAGCCATCCACCCATCCACTTTATATGGGGAGAAGAGTTTTGCTAGTGTTTAGAATAAAATGATTTCTTGGGATTAGAAACAATAATGCTGTTTTTTTATTTTGAAATGGGTTTTGCTTTTTTATGATTGGTTTTAATTCTGGCATTTTATCTTGCCAACTACTATCCTGTTTAAGCAATGATGTCAGCTAAAAGGAATTTCTGATTAGACTAAAGTGGTCCAGTGATAAGTTACATACACACCCTACTTTGAATAATCCCAGCCAAATTGGAGAAAAATGCTACTACACTATTATTAACTAATGTAATAAAATCTCCCGATTTCATGGTTTACTTTTTGCTTTAATAAACTAAAAGTAAGTTGCTGGTAAATATTTACTTTAACCCATATTTTGATTTTATAATACTGTTTACCAAGGTGGTGATGTAGGCAAAGCTTGGGGTAAGAAAGGCATGCTCTCTACAGGCCTCATTGCTATATTGAGAGGGGCAGCTAACGTCATAGGTGTGGGCAGGTTCATTGGAGATGTGATCGTGACAGGGTGTGCTATATTCACTGGAGCAGTGACAGGGGTGGGAAGGTTGACTGGGGTAGTGAGTGTTAAAGGAGAGGTCATGGATAACGGACTGGTTATAGTTACAGGGTGCCCTATGTTCATTGGGCTGGTTATGTTAACTGCACTTGAAACATTTACTGGACTTCTCATGCTCATTGCAGCTGCCACTGTGACTGGGTTTGACATCGTCCCAGACGACACAGAGGACGTTATATTGAATGGAGTAGTGAGAGTCACAGGTGTCGTAGCAGCCGTGGAGGTTTGGCACAGGTTAGCAGCTTCTAAAATAAGAAGACAAAATGGCCTTTAGACTCCCAAAGCAACGAACAAAATTCACAGTTTCTGAATCAACTTTTTTTAATTAAAAGGACAAACATTTTATGAATGAAAATACAGTTTTCTACCAAGTGGTCATCAGGAAGGGAGGCTCTCTGAACACAGAACTGGGGGGGCGGGGTGCATGAATCTCTTTTCTGATGCTGTACCTCCCACAAGGACTTGGGTAACCTGTTCAGCCTGGTGCTTTTGGTTTCAAGTTTAGATTTATGTACCTACCTCACAGTGATGCTGGGAAGATCAGTTAATTTCTGCAAGGCACTCTGGGGGGCAGAGATAGCAAGCAGGGCTTAGTATTCTCACTACAGCTTCATGCAGGCAGAGCCAACCATCGGCAGGCCAGGAGAAAGAGCCTGTTTTACACAGCACTGGGCCAATGGTCACACAAGAACAGGTAATCAGAAAAATCTTCTGGTAAGGCACACTGTAACTAGCGGAGAGAGTTGTGCGTCCTCACTGCTATGAACTCTAAAGATTCAGAGGTGAAGCTACATTCTGTTAAGGTTTTAAAAATCTGTAAGTAGGACTGGTAAAAAGGCTATTTTAATATCATGTTTATTTCAGTCTTAGAAAAATTGTTTAGTTAAATAATCCTGTTTCTGGTTAGGTTTCCTAACTATGTTAAGACAAAATATCTCTCAATGGGTTTATATTCTCCTTCCCAAACTCCCATTTCTTGTGTTTCTGATGCTGACACAATTTTATGCCTAGTGTCATTTAATTGCCTATACACACACACACACACACACACACATATATAAATCAACCATATCAAGGAGGAATAATTAAGCAAGGAGCCCTTGCAGTGATTTGGGGGACCCTGGTCCTTGTTATCCAGCAATGCCTGGTCATTTCTTAAAATTTGCCTCAGAGGTGACCCCCCCACCCCACCCCTCAACAAAATTCAGCACCACCTGCTGGTGTGTCAGAAAACAGCAGTAAGAAGACAGGTGGGTGGGCTAGCTGTGTGTAACCTGGCTGTCAAAATGGAGAAATACATTTGAGACTAAAGATGGAGGTCTGCATACTCCCACACATATGGGTCAAAGCACCTCACACGGAACCTGGGGTCAATATGCAGCCCTTCCTTGATCAGTATGATGGAACTCCATACTCTCTGTCAAGAATTCCCAAACCTGACTGATCAAAATCATTTATCTAGGGAGCTTGAAGGAAACAAAGAAAAAAAAGGCCTCCCAGGAAATTCAATAGTGAGATTTACATGAATCTTGGAAATCTGGGTTTGTTTTTTTTTTTTTTAAATGTTTATTTGAGGGAGAGCGCACACACACACAAGTATGTGTGCAGGGGAGGGGCAGAGAGAGATGGAGAGAGAGTATCCCAAGCAGGCTCTGCAATGTCAGCACAGAGCCCGACATGGGGCTCAGTTCCACTAACCTCAAGATCGTGACCTGAGCCGAAATCAAGAGTCCGGACGCTTAACCCACTGAGCCACCCAGGCGACCCGGAAATCTGTATTTTTAAAAAGTTCCCAAGATGGTGATCTGATTGTCACTCAGGTTTGGGAACTTAACATTATCTTATTTAAAAAAGAGACACGTTGATTCAAGTTTACATTTTCAGGGCAGGAGTCTCCTCTGCCCCCAAATGTGGCATTTTACTAACATGAATATAGAAGTTTCTAACATCAGTGGTGGTTTCCAGAGATATTCATGCTACAAATGGGACTACAATAGCATTTTGTTTCATGGAGGTCAGAAGATGAGCTAAACAATCAAGTCTTATTGTGCAAGCAAACTGAAATACAACACCAAATGGAAGAGTGCAGAAAGAAAGAGAAAACCAACTCACTTTTGAGGTGATGGTAGCACTGCTAAGGATATTCTTGTTTATACCAAAGAGGGAGCTTTCACCCTCACATGCGCCACTTTCCCAACCCTGCACATTTTCCTTTCAGTCTGACATCATCCTTTTCCAGGACTTCAACAATTTTACTCTCAACTCCTTTAAGTAAAACATCCTCCGTAACATGCTGTCTTTCACTCACTGGGCAACTGTCATGGCACGTATACATGACACGTATACATTCCCCCCACCCCCCAACCCCTTCTCCTAACCATATAGCATTTTATTAGAACAATGACAAATTTTCATTTTCAAGAGAGGAGCAAGCGGCAGCTGAGGAAGGGTGGAAAGCCCATCTGGCTGCGATGCCAGTACATGTATGAGAAAGGAAGCTATTCCTTTTATCTTTATCCAAGTACAGGGTGTTTAGAAGGGATCTGTGCAAGGCAACAGCCGTACTACATGAAAGCGAAAGAGGGAAAAAACCACACAGCAAAGGATTACAAGAAGCCTACATCCAGGGGATTCCTTATGAATTTAAAATAAAACAGGAATAAGACATGGTAGGGGTCAGGAAGCAAAGAAGGAATTTCGGGAATCTCTCCCGTGGCTGATGGTACATAGACAAAAAGATTGATTTGAAATGGCTGCACAACAGTCTAGAAGCCAAAAGCTATAGGTATGAAGTTAAAAAGCTATGTTGAAAAGTGATGCTCTGATTCTTTAGAAGATACATGAAAGGAAAGGGAACCATTCTCAATTTTAGTAACAACTAAAGTTCCTGACAACTTGGTACATATATGTTAAGCTAATGCCAGCCCCAGTGACAGACTGAATGAGACTAAGGATAAGACCAAGAGAAAAGATTATCAGCACTATAAAGTCGGAAACGTGTAATGAATAATACAATACAGAAAGAACACTACAAAGCAGAAAATAGCAAAGCTTTAAGAAAATAAACTACAGAACGAAAACACTCCTTTAGCCACACTTGGAGCACTGACTGCCTCATCTTACCTTTCTTTCTTGCTTTGACAGCTTCTTCCCACAGTCTCAGTGTCTCCACCTGCTTCCCTGGCCAGCTCGTCACATGTTGCTGCTGCTGCTGCTGCTGCTGCTGCTGCTGCTGCTGCTTCTGGTTGCTGGTCTCTTCACTCATGCATGCTACTCCAAAGATAAACCAGAAACGCTACATTTACCTTGAAAAAGTGCAGCCATTTTCTTTCAAAACCCCAAACTTGGATACTTAGAGACTCCTCATGCTTCTCTGACCTTTATCATTGGACTTGATAGTTTTTACTACAGAGCATCTTCTTTTGCTGCTTCTGTCTATATTGGTCAAAGTAGATAAATTAAGAAAGGAATCTAGGAAACTAGGGAAAATCAATATAAAAGAAAAAAAGAATTCTTTGCTATATTGAAAAGCAAGTGTCTTTTGGAAGGGAACTTCGTTAACATTAGAATGGACAAATTCACACTCACCAAAATATCTAATATAGTTGGTTACTTGACCACAACAACATGCACTAGAAGTCAGTTTTTGTAAAGTTAACAAAGTGTGACATGCTAGATAATAAACCCAACGTACTTACAAAGAAGGAAAATGGATGAGATTAAAACACAATAAACGTTCTTTCCCACTCACTTTTGGCCACCTATTTTGAGAACTTAATGTTTCTGCTGCACAAAGTGCATATATAATGGGATACAGAATGAGAAATATACTTTCTCCTGGTGGTTAGGGCAATCTCAAAGAAAAAGCCTGGGTAGATGCAAGTATCAAGTTTTATCCACAAGTCCCTGAAAGAGTCTCTTTTCAATTCCGAATTTAAGGTGGGCAAAGCACTTACACCTTCAAATGGGTAGGATGTCCTATCTCTACAGATCTGGGTCTGAAAAGCAAACTTAATAACACTCCTTTCATCTTTAAGGTTATTAAGGGCATGTTATTAACTCAATCAGTAGTTAGGAGACATTGATGCTTGAGAATCTTCCTAACACTGAATAAAAACAATCAAAATTGCCCAGCATAAGATGCAACTTCCTAGTGTGGCTTCTGCTGCCGCAATCCTAAAACACTAGAGCCTTTTAGTCAAACTCCATAGAAGAAGGGACGCATTGAAAAACAGCTACGGGAAAATTATGCTTTTCTAACTTGGGTGTCGTTAGTAGACAAGCACAGGACTGAAAGCAAAATTAGCGGAGGGCTTGTCAGTGCTGTCTGTACATATGCAGGTGAGGTCTGTTTCTAACATCAGTATCTACTCTGCACTGACGTGTGTTTACGCGCTTTGGTGATGGGAGGGAACATGTAAGATGAACGTGAACGTACTGACAGCACAGTGAAAATACCTTCAGTACATTATCAAAACACTCAGATTTCACCAATCTCAAATGCGACAGAAATATAATTTGAAGTGTCACCTACTTTTACTGATGCCTTGTTTACATGTATTACAGTTGATACTTTGGCTCTGCCCGTGTGTCTTTAAGTGGCTGGTGATGTACGCTGCACTCAGAAGCTTCCCACAGATGTTACACGATACCTTGCCTTCGTGGCGCACCATGTGTGTCCGCAGTCTGTCTTTGGTGGCAAAGGCAGCAGTGCACGTCTGCATGAGGGAGGAAAACTTTTTTTAAATATAGACTATCCTGTTCTACTCATTTTAAAGTACGTTATATTCTAGGCATTACCCTATCCATGTCCGCAAGCAGACTGAGTTGAATCTGAACTGCATGTGTTACCTAGAATCGCCATCATGACAAAACACTCGATGAATTTTAGACCCTTACGTTTTGAGGGAAGAAAAAATATCAACACAGAGTAAGTACTGAAAAGATGTGAGCCGTAGAGTCAGTTAAACCTGGATTTAAATCCAGCTCCTTGATTCACGACAAGGTAACACTGAGCAAATTAGTTAACCTATCTGAATGTGTTTCTTCATCTGTAAAATGAAGGTAAATAATACCTACCTCACAAATTTATTGGTGGGATTAAGAGACTGGCCCGAGGCCTCGCACATAGCAGGCACTCATTCAAATGACACTAGCTTCCTTCCTCGAATTGGATTTTTCTTACAGTTCAAATCATTTACTTAATAAAGTCAGTCATTAACACATTTAACTGAAAGGAGCACAAAAAGACTTCCAACAACAAACTAAAATTACTGAGGTCTAAAAAAGTCATTTGATTTAGCAAGATTCCTAACCTTTTCATTATCACAACTTATGTGAAATAAAATCAACAGATTTTCAAACAACTAGAAAATACCCCAATTTGGCAGACAAACATCCGGTAAGTGATAACATTTGGGAGAAAATTCCTAGTTTTCTTCTATTACAGTTAAAACAACCTCAATCGTCAACCCAGCAAATAATTTAAAGCATTTCATTCATTTATTTCATTCATTCCAAACACATAATGACCTTTGCCAGACTATACATTTTTTTCTTATAACAATAAATACTGTTGCCTAAGGAAAGGGAAATGTAGCTTAACAAAAACAACACATTTACATTTTTAAATGCTCTTGCCTCACAGAAATAGAAGCTGTCATTTATCTCGTATAAAACCAGAATTCAAATGGACCACATTTACTCAAGTCAGTGATTTTAAGACTATTCAAGAACGGTGAGATTTGATTGGCTCAGACCTTTTGGATAATGTGCATTAAGTGCTACACTAAGGATAAGTCATTTTAACTCTTACTTGGCATTTGAAGGGTCTTTCTGTTGAATGGACATGTTTTACGTGACAGCTTAAGTGGTCAGGCCTGTGAAAGAGAGAGTTTCAACAGAAGATGTAATGGAACACACATTGAGAAATGCTACTCACTGTGATGTTTACATGCTTGGCAGCTTTGGGTGGGGGGCATTTTAAAGAAAGCTAGCCGAATTACCAACTCCCCCTCCCCCCAGTGCAAGCCTCCTTACCTCTCTTACCACAAACAAAAGTCTTAGTCCTTTACCTGTTAATTTTTCTCTCCTAGTCAACATCAAATCATGTTAGGTCTTGGTTCTTTAAATTATAAAATACCCAAAGTTTTAGTCCTAACACTTGCCAGAGACAGCTACTACTCTATTAACTTTAAAAGCCTTGAAAATGAAAATTAGTGAAATGTTAGTAACCACAGATACACGGAAAAACGTCCTCCTACAACTTTTACTAAGAGTATCCAAGGTCATCCCAACTTCCAGGAAATAAGTTTCTTTGATTTGCACAGTGAACCTCATATCTAGTCACCCGACTGAATTGGAAACTGGTGGTTTTGCAGTGACAAGAATTACTGATGTGCCAAATGAAGACCCCAGTCCACCAAGGCACTTCTCAGCTGAAATATTAAGCTAATCACTGTGTCATCGCTTGCCAACCACACCACACTGAAATGAGACCTGGAGGTGTAATACTTTATCTATCACCAATCTCCTCTAATAACACAGGCCTGCCCACAGCTATTCTCACATAAACCTTCTAGATGGCAAAGAGACAAAACTGAAGTTCACTGATACCATAATGAAAGCAAAGCAAAGCAAAATGCAGTACCTCGAGAAGCCTTTCCCACAAACACTGCAAGTATAGGGTTTGGTGATGCCTCCTTCGTGAGACCTCACATGGTAAGTCATCCGGTCCTTCCTCTTGAAGCGCTGATTACAAACAGGACACTCGAAGGGCTTTTCGTCCGAATGGGAGAGCTTGTGCCGGTTGAGGTGGTACACGTCTCGGAAGGCCTTCCCACACATCTCGCAGGCATGGTTCTTCTTGACAGGCTTACTGGGTTTCTTGACAGACTGGGTCACGGGCATAGCTGTGGTGCTGGCACTGCTGCTGGGGTTGGTGCCCGAGGAAGATGTAGTGACTGTTGATAAGATGCCAGCAATGGTTGAGACCAACGAAGTTCTGCTGCTGTCCCCAGCGATGGTGGAGATGAGGGGAACCACCGTAGTGGGAGTTTTCTTTGACCGGGACACCAACTTGATCCCTGTGTGGCAGGACTCGTGGCGCCTCAGGTGATAGCTGTCCCTGAAAGCTTTACTGCAGTAAGTGCACACAAATGAAGTTTTGGGTTTTTCTTTTTTAATCCCAATGGCATCCTTTAATGTTTCTGGTGCCGCTTGAGGTTTCTGAGTTATTGGTATTGGAAGCAATGGTTTCTGAT
Source organism: Neofelis nebulosa (assembly GCF_028018385.1). NCBI lineage: Eukaryota > Metazoa > Chordata > Mammalia > Carnivora > Felidae > Neofelis > Neofelis nebulosa. The sequence goes on from NC_080797.1 coordinate 46,926,089, forward strand.
CAGGGGGTTCCACAGCAGAGCTCAGGAGGGGCAGCAAGCTGTTCTGTGCTGCCTGCTGTTGGTGATGGGAGGCTTCATGGGCCTAAAACCAAACATTTACACTTCAGAAACTCAGCCTCTCACAATGGCCTTCAAAATTCAACATGTCCCACAGACAACAGAGACCAGAAGAAACAATCAAAGAGCCTGTAAGCTACTCCCTGCAGCAGTGAGCCAGCAACCACCTAGTGACCCTTAGAGCTTCCAGTACAAAGCATTAAAATCACTGTGCAGACACAAAACTTGTACGACTAAGTTGCTGACAGTGATCTTGCTTTCAAACAGCTGACTACACACCACCCTGGTTCATAAGGGACATACCAGCGGATGGAATCAGTTTGCATTAGTCTGTCAGTGCTGAAACCAAGTTTAAATAACTTGTCCAAAAAAAAAAAAAAAAAAAAAAGTCACACTCCAGACTAAGTATCTACGAGTACCTTACTGCAGTAACACACACACAACACATTCATACACATACACATGTATACACATAATCATCTATTTGTCTATTTTACCTAGGAAAAGAAAGGCACTGTCTCTCCCTTTCCATCAGAAAACTTAGTGCTGGAGGAAGGAGGCTGTTGCTAAGTGATAACAGGAATCTAGCTCTCTGAATACATACGTGGTTTGGTAAGTTTCCTTTTAAAGTTTTTACTTTACTTTATTACTAAAAGATTGACTGAAATTAAACCTGCTATTAATCAGCCTGGAAGGCATGTGTGAAGGTAGCCCACAGCAAAACACCTGTCAGTTGTTTCCCAGTTCATTTACTCTTACGCTAGAAATCTGCATCCTTTAACAACACTAGTTGTTCAAACCTGAAACTCTCAAAGACAGACTAGCAAGAGAACACAAACCGTAAATAATTAAAATTCCTTTCATTTTCATCTTCTTCCAGCACTTGGATGTTTCGTTAAAGTATTAGACATTTGCTGTTATAATGTGCTTCTCCACTCCAGAACTGGACGCTGTCTAGAAATTTTCTTTAGCTGCACTGAAACCAAAATTTCGTCGTGGATCATGTTCTTGGTATTTATGAGTAGTTACTCTCTTGGTTTTGCTTCTTTTAAAATTCTCCATACTGATAAACAATTAGGAAATGATGGGGAAAATTCCTGAAATAGTTCTTCCTGATACGTTGTACTTTTTACCACCACTATTTTTGCAACTTTTGATAGTGGGCTCAAGCCCCTACGCTTGAGTTTTGTAATCCTAAAAGGATACATGCATTCGAAGGCAGGAGTTCCAAATATCTTAAGCATACAACATCCTAGGAGGGCCCATCCCATCATCTTAGACACCCTAGCCACTTATTTACCCTTCTCACTCTATAATCACAAATCCTACAGTTAACTTGATTAAGAAGAAAATAACAAGGAGACAGACACACATGCTCAGAGCTTCTCCCCTGATGGATAAGAGTGTCTATCGCACATAGCTGTAATATTTACGTGATGGCAGCACAGCAGCTAAGCCTGGAACCAGTCTCCCCAAATCATTAGGAAGTGTGGTATCCACAGCTACCAGTTTCAATTTAATAATTTTGGTTGAATCACCCTTTCGGTCCTGGAAATACAGAAATTGTGTGCTTACTTATGAGTATCTTTCTGGACTCAGGGATCATACTGAATTACAGTCCACTTTTAATTTAATTTATGGAGCTACTGTAAATGTCAGGGTCTGCCCAGGAGACATTAGTAGAAACTTTACAGAATTTGGATGCAAATCTTACCCCCTTTCCAACCTGTATACCCAAGTTTCCATACAGTATACAAACAGTTAATAGCTGAAGATAGCTCACGATATACAATTTCAAAGGCTAACAGATCAGATAATAGAGAATGCAAATCTTCTGGCCAAAGTTCAGACTTATAGTGTTTAGAGGCATTTTTCAATTCTGAACAACCATTAGTTCGATGGAGTACTAAAAGCACTTACTGCCATTTTACCAATTCAGATGTCTGTGGCAACATAAAGTATTTTTACAGCATTGCTGAAGCTCACTCTCACACGAGGTCACACCAGGTCCCTGCTTCTTGGGTGAAATGCTGTAGAATGCCTCGATCACTATGGGAATCACTCTCTGAGGATTCCTAAGGTCCCCACACTTCTACATGAAGCCTTCTAAGAGGGGAACTGGATTCCCCCAACTTGTTCACTGAGGGAGAGACAGAGTAAAATAACCACCATGGCCTGCCTTCAGTTAAGTGATTAAAAAAAAAAAAAAAAAAAAATTCTGGGTAGACTTTTATTTGACTAGTATCATCAAACCAAAGCTTTCATTTTATCTCCCATCTCTTTCAACTTGAAGGCTTTTTTAACCCTGCCCAAGCTTTCCTTTTTCTGGGGTTGGCAAAAAACAAAACAGAAATGTTATTTCATCACCCAGGGTGATAGGATATAGCACCATGAAATCTCCAGTGCCAGAGGGCAAAAAATTTTGTACTGAAACAAATTAGCATCAGTGAGTCATATCTTGAATGCCCTGTTAGGAGAATCATCCATCAAACATCTTAACAGCTATGGCTTTCACTTTCCACCAGGTTATCTGGAAAGCAAGCAGGTATTAAACTGTTTTAAAATATAAATTCCACAGTATGCTCTAGGAAACAAACGAGAGAGTTTAACTCTCCCATTTCCCCAGGGAAAATTACTTAAAATTGAAACTGAATAAGTCTATTCATACCTTTCTATAGAAAAGACTGAAATATTCTCTTAACCCATTCCACTGTCTTTGGCTCTAAATTATTTTTCCAACAATTTTCACTGCACACATTGCCAAGCCCAGGATCAAATATTAGCTTTCACACTTCTCCATCAGGTGGAGAAAAAGATTTTAATTGCTGAAAAAAAAAATTCAATAATATAAAGTCTAATTAACAAGTTGATCAATAAATGATTGGCATTTGTCTTATCCAGGAAAAGAATAAAAGTATTCCAAAAAAACGTTCAACTAGCTTTCCAAAAATTAGTTATAGGTTTTTTCTTTACATAAAGAACTCTCCTTTTTTTCAATCACCATTAAGTTTACATACAGCAGATTTAATATGGTAAATCAAAAGCATTCTTCAAATGAAAATCACTTAGGTGGCCCATTAATCCCATGTTTTAAAAAGACCATTTGAAAGCGTTTTCTAGAGAGGGCATTTGCCACCTTTACACCAATCTGGATGCCAGGTAGTTATACATCATATCTTCCCCAATGCATTTTTTAGGTAGACTTAAAGCATGATAAAACAATACTAGATCAGGATGAGAAAAGAAGTTTGACAAATTTTGTGTGTCTTCAATTTTAAGAAGCCCGAATATATTTCAATAACTACTTACAAATCAAATTTACTCACATTTGAAAGAAAATATGTTTGAAAACAATATACCAGCTCTACACAATAGGTAATGTCTGAATTATCCAATTCCCTATATCATCTCCACTGGGATGGGTCCAGTGGCTGGGATGATTTTTTGAGAATTCTGCATCCATTCCTGGTTAGTTTCAAAGGTCTCCAGCGCCCAAGCAAGGCGTTTGGGATTTCACAAAGTTATTCAAAGAAGGAAAATAACCCAGAGAGGCGGGAAGAACGCATTTAAAGTGACAAGCTTCTTAACCTCCTCCGGTTCCGAAGTTTTCCCGTGAGCTCATCACTACTGCCCACTAAGTGATTCGTTTGCAAATAGAAATGAGGCAGGGAAAAAATAAGTTCCAGCCTAGGTCTTCCCAACAGGGGTCCCCCACCTAAAACAGACGGGCAAGAGGAGTGCCAACGTATCGGCTACAGTCACTTTTAAGTTTCTTGCAGAAAGTGTAGACCAACACCCCAACGAATGACTCATCTGGGGGCTTTGTAAGCGGACTTTGTTTGCTGTCTCCACTTTCCGTCTCCCCCACTCGGTAGGAGGAAACGTTCTAGGTGGGACGAGAGGGAAAAGCGCTCCGGGAGAGAAGGTCGGGCCTCCTGGAGTCCCGGCCCCCACCGCTCCCCCCGCCCCGGCCCGGCTGGGGGATTCCCCGGGCTGAATGGGACGGCGGGAGAGCTGGACAGAGGGAGAGGGTGTCAGCTGCCAAGGTTCGGCAAAGGCTTGCGAGAGAAAAAATGTAATCCAGTGAAAAAGTTTGGGGAGGGGAGACTCACTCAGAACACCCCCCAACAGGGTAAACACGGGGGGGGGGGGCGGGAAGGGGGAGTGGCGGGGAACCCAGGGATACCCGCTATTCGCGGGGATGGGGGGGTCAGAAAGTCAACACACACACAAAAAGAGGGGAGGGAGGTTAAACGGCAGGACAGCGAAAGATGGATGAAGTGTGTGTGTGTGGGGGGGGGTGTCTCAGAGTAGGACCTAGGGACCCCCCCCTCACCCCACGGTGCGGGCCCGGGCCGAGCGCGCGGTGGCCAAGCGGCCCGCGCTATCCAGCGGCCCGGCGCCCTCCTTTCTCTGGGCCGCGGGTGGTGACAGCGACCGGCCTCCTCCCTTCCCCTTCAGGGCGGGAGGGAAGGGTGTGTGCGTGTGCATGAGTGTGTTAGGGGGGGCCCGGGGTTCACCCCGAGGCCTGCTCTCTCCCCCGCACCCCGTGAGGCCGCCTCCTTTCACCTCAGCAGCCCCGCTCCGCCGGGGCGGGCGGGCGGAAAAACAAAGGGGGATTAAGGCCGGGCCGGAGAGCGGAGCCGGGAGGGAGGGGAGGAGGAGCGCCCGCCCGCCCGCCAGCCCGGGGCCCGGCCCCCCTGTCCCCCCCGTGCCCCCCCCGGGGGGGCCCCCAGTACCTGGAACAGGAACGCGGTCCAGTTGGCCTCCATGGCTGCGGCGGCCGACCCCCCTCCTCCCCACTCCCCCCGCTCGGGGAGCCTCCTCAGCCGGAGGAGGCGACAACAAAGCGGCGGCGGCGGCGGCGGCGGCAGCGGCAGCGGCGGCTCCTCAACATGGCAGCGCCGAGCGCGGCCACTTCCGGTAACCTCCGGGACGCACCACCGCCGCGGCGAGCGCGGGCGGGGGGGGAGCCCCGACCCGGCCGCCGCCGCCCCCAGCCGCCCGGACCCCTTCTGGGCGTCCCCGCCGCAGACTCGCCGCCTCGGAGCTCAGCCAGCGCCAGCCGGCGGTGGGGTCAGGGCCTCCGCGGGGGGGCTGGGGTGGGGCCGGGGGCGGGGATGGGGCGCGGCGTCCCCCCCCGCGGGGGTGTGTGGTGCTGCGGTCCGCGGCTCAGGCAGCCGGAGCAGGGGGAGCGCAGGAGAGAAGATGGAGGACGCCAGGGTCTGGCGCGGACTCGCTGGGCACTGCGGCGCCGTCTCCCGGGACTCCAACGCGGTGCCCAGCAGCGTCGCGTCCCTGTCAGACCCTCGGCGGCAGGCGCAGGCCACGGCGGTCACCTGGCTCTTCAGTCCCGTATGCGCCGCACTACCGTGCCTCCAAATTGGGGGAAGCCCCCAGGACTTGGAGTGTCTCTCCCGTCTGGTATTTCATCCCCAGCGCGCTAACCCCTCCGCACTCCTGCTTACGATGTGCATCTACCTCGGAGCGGCCCTCCAGCTCTAGCAAGGAATCCCACTGGGGTGCAGCCTCAGATCCTCCCAGCTGAGGGAAACACTTCCCACGCGTAGAGATGTCATTACTGGCTTATTCTTGGGCGAAGGGCTGAGCTTTCCCATCCTCCCCTTAACGCCAGAGAGGATAGGAAATTTTGCCCCAACATCCCCCTCTCCCGCCAAAAAAACAAACAAAAACAAGTGAGGAAGTATAGATAAGAAATTATTTTTGTCTTTTAGTACAGTCTTTCTCGCCCCACAGAACAAAAATCGAACTTGTGGTTGGACGGCGTCAGATGTCACTGAGGTGACCCCAGCCTCTGTTTGCAGTTCCAAGTCTTCCGTGTAGGCGTCACTGCTGCTGGAACTTTGTAGGATGATGTCCTGAACGTTTGCTATCCTCTCCTCAGAGAGGTAGCTACTGGGAATATCAGAGACAAGCTATTATTAAACCAATGTCTCCAGTCCGAGAAGTCTCCTGTGGCGGGCAGTGAGGGGGCAGGCTGTATTGGTGATATTTTTATAAACTCTGGCTTAAAAAAATTCCTCAGATGGTCACATTATTTCAGGACTTCAACATCCTTCATAACCAACGGTCTCTTATCTCGCACACTCCATTTATTCCTCTCCAGACATATTCTAATCAAGGTCACCATCTTGGACTTCCCCTATATTGACACAATAGTGATAGTATGGTTGCAGAATTCTATTCTAAAAGAAACTGAAGAGAGATAGTAATTTGACAGTCTGTGTTTCCCTTCCATCCACTACACATGTATACCCCCCTCCCATTCTTTCCTTCCCTCAGTCACCACAATGAAAGGGCTGCACACCTTTTTGGTCTGGTCTGGTCTGGTCTGGTTCCTTTTAGAGTCGATTCCCTATTGGACATTGCTTGGAGGCCTTGGGGATGAATGAGAAGTCTGCAGTATGGGTCGGTAGCAGAAGCAGGTAGCACATCAAGGGACAGATCAGCCTAAGACAGGAGAGGACAGAAAATGAACAGTTTCTCATACGTTCCTCAGCTAAGCTGCTGCAGTGGCCCCTATGTCTCCTATAAAATTAGTCTTATTTGGGGAGAAAAATAAAATGGCTCAGTAAGCCTAAGTTTATATGCACATGCAAGATAAGGAGGGAACTAAGATGTAAATCTAAGGAATTAACTAGGTAAACTAAAACCTTTCAGTTCTGACTGTAGACACTGCCTGTTCTTTCATTTTCATTCAGTGACTCCACGTCTCTGCTTCTTGATCACAGATTCACCTCAAGGTCTATGTAATTTATCTACTAAGTTTTCCTCCTCCCCAGTTTAGCCTTTCCTACTTTACAGCCTTTCAAAGGGTGTTAAAAATGAAGCTTTAGGATCATGAAAACTAGTGCTTATGAAGACCATTATTCTAATGACAATATTGCCAGACTCTTGAACTTATTCCGAGATCTAGAAACCCTTCTCCAGCAATTTTTCTCACAGCACCTCTGTTTCCCACCAACAGGAAGTAGAGGTCAAGTGAAAACAGTCCAGTTCTCATTAATGAAGAGCTGGGATTCAGAAGTATCACTTTTCTTGAGGAAAATGGCTAATTTTATCTCTATCCATGAGAGGAAACCCAAATTCCTGATTGCTCCCCAAAACCCTCCCTTAAAAAGAAAATTTAACAACTTTTTAAATTCAGATGAAATTTTAAACCTTGGGATATTTTCCAGAGGGAAAATATCCAAAAGTTTGGAACAATTACTCAAAAACAATCAGGTCCAAATGTTTTGAGGAATATAAGGAGGTTAACCAATAAGATTAAAGACTCCATCCCTAGAAGGGGCATTTCTACCCTTAGGACAGACAATATCCTTAACCACAAACAAATGAGCCTCTCCTCAAACCAGCTTCCACAGACAGTACTGGAGAAAGTGAAAAGACTAAGGATGTCTAAAGACAGTAAATTCATCCTGATTACTGTGAACAACTTTCAGTGGGTGAATCAGTGGTGTTACCTTAGAATATGATAACTGAAATGTTTGGTGTCTAAGCAAAAAAAGAAAAAAAAGTGTGCCTACATCCACCCAAATAAAACTCAAGATCCCCTCCTCCTCATCTTATTCAGGTTCTTCTTTCCCACTTCCTCTGCCCCAGCTTATATAACCTGTCATTTAACCTTCCAGGGATTTATTTCCTCATCTGGAAAATGAGGACAAAATAAATGCGTTATCTCACAGTGATGACTCATGAATTAAATGAGAAATGTATGTAAAATGCTTAGAACATTTCCTGTAATATAAGAAGTCCTAAGTAAATATTTTTATTGGTGCTATTAGTTGGTTCTAGATTAATTTTGGGGCTGTGAACTCCACAAAAACAGTTAATTATTCCTCTCACTTTCTTTCAAAGTAACAGGTTTTTCACCATGCCTCATCCCTCTCTCTTTTTAAGAGCTCTAATGTAAGTTGACAAAAGGCTAATGACACATGACAAAGGAATATACCTATTAAGATCAGCTTTTCTAGGGGGTGCCTGGCTGGTTCAGTTGGAGGAGCATGTGACTCTTGATGTGGGGGCCATAGGTTTGAGTCCCACGTTGGTGGTAGAGATTACTTGAAAACTTAGATCAGCTTTTCTAAAGACAACTTTTAGCAAACATTAGAAAGTAACAGGATATTGCCTTCCTATTTCGGAGAGAATTTTAAAATCCTGTGAGTACATTGGGGTTATAATTAGATTTAGAATCCCAGGAATAGGAAACATCTCTGCTGTTGTCAATTACCTGTCCCCAAGTAAGACTTCTCAGCAAATTGAAAACAAATCAAATCCAAAACTTTCAGTAGGGAATATCTACTCCAAAGAAGTTAGAAGAGGCTTCAAATCTGTCAAGTTAATGGACTTATTCTTCATGCAAAAAAGCTAGAACTGACAACAAATCTAGGAAAAGCCAAGAATGGAATATTTGCAAATACCAAAAAGACATTGGCCAGAGAGAAGTGTTTACCCTTCATTACCAGCCTCAATGCAATCAAGGAGGAAAGGAAGAACATTTTACCAAAGGAAGCACCCCGCCCCCCTTCTCCAAACCAAACCAAAACAACAACACCCAGCCAAGCTTCTCAGGAGGAAAGCAGAAGTAATCTCCCCACCCCCTTCCAGTCCACCCCAACTTCATAACCACACTAAGGGCTTAAGCCAATTGCCTGTGGCCCATGTGGTCAGAAGCTGGGTTTGTGTTTCAATTCTACCACCTAAAGTGTCATCACTAGTTATTTCTGCTTTAACTGGTAAGGTGAGGAAGGGGAAACAAGGGAGAATTTTTTTCTCTGAATACCTATTTAAGTTCCTTGACAGCTAGACAATCACAGAGAACAAAGGTAAAGGAAATAAATCCACTCATTTTCCTGGTAGACATTTAGTTCAGCTAGTAGTTGAGGGTTCTAAAACACTTGTTTCTAAGAAGGGTCTCATCCCCAAGATGCCAAAAACAAGTCCAAAGCCATAGAAACACATTTATCAGTTTAACTCTTCTAGAAAGAAGCTACCAGAAATCAATGTTAAACCTATCAGTTCCATCCACAAAGCATTTAAGTAGAAAAGCTAACTTCCGTTTCACAACTCCTAAATGACAGAGAACATCTAACAAATAGCCAGCAAAATAGCATAGCACATAAGAAGGAAAGAAAGTAAGACAGGTCAAAAATACACCAAGTAAGAAATTCAATACAACTGGAAAACATACTCTCAGGCACCAAACATTTCTCCTTTGGCCACCTGTTCCTCCCTGCCCTCAGATGCCCCAAGCCCCGGGTAATGAATGGCTCAGCTTGGAAAAAAGTTGATACCTAACAAGTCACACAAACTTGGTGGGCCTAAACCCAACTAAAAGCTTAGCTCAGTTACATCATCATGCTAATAGTCAAAAACATAAATTAAATCCTTACATGAAGCTATTCTGGTACAGAGGTAAAACTCTTTTCAGTGGCTTTAGCCTCCACCCCACACACATTCCACTAGTTAAAAGATGGATGTAATGAAACTGAACAGCATTGTGCTGTTTCATCTGCATTACCAGAAAAGCACTATTCATTTGCAACAAGAGATCACTACTTATTAATGCCTGTCCAAATGTCGTGAAGAGTAGGGGCGGAGCAAATACAGATAAATCAAATGAATATTCTTTAACCCGAACCCTGATAGACACACCTCATTGATAATTTCTTCACACCAGATTTAGTAGTCCAGAATTCAGGAAGGATTGTTTCTCAGAAATCTCCAAAGAGTTAGCATATTAATTAATACAGGCGGATCTTATGGTTCCCTCTTTCTGAGTCCGTAGTCCTTCCTCTCCCTTTCATGGACCTAGAATTAAGAAAAAGCCTCATCGGGTCAATCTGATGTTCTGCTGTAGATCCCTCCATTCCTGGTAAAAAAGGGAACAGGGAATAATGAAACAGGTGTTGAGGAACTGATGTATTATGTTCCCTGCATGAGGGAAGTGAGCAGTAGTGACCTAAGACACTGAAGCGGCATCACAAGACTAGCTAGACTAAGCTTTAGGAAGGCTGCTCCACTCTAGAAAGTAAGCCAAGAGATGGCAACACAAGGCCACGACAGCATAACATCTGGCTAAGGAGGGAATTCACTCCTTTAAAGATGTTTCTTGACCCTGAGCAGTCCCTGAACTAGACACTGCCTAAAGCTCAGTCATTGGGTCCAGGCCTACAAGCAGGTGCAGGAACCTGGCAAGCTGTTAAAGCTCAACATAGGGACAACAGCTGTACTCCACAGTTGCTCCTTAAGCTGTGAATAAAACATCAAGCTTACAGCTATCCACAAATACTACTCGAAACATTGTATCCTTGATTGCCTGAGCAGAGACAACAGGCTCTTTGCTAGAACTGAAGAGGACCAGAATCCCTAGAAGACAGTGTAGGTTGACTTGATGAACAATTTACTCTGGTAAACAGGGAAGATGGGAGAATCTAGATTTTTCTCCTGAAGTTATCTTTTCAACAAAGCATACAAATCTCTACTAGTTGACAGAATTAGCTCTCTAGCCCCAAGGCCTGACCCTGTCCTCTTCTTTTTGTTTTACTGACCTTACATAAGTACCTCCCACCCCCCTTCAGCTCCCAGCTATTTCGTCGTTTTTCCAGCTTACTCTGCCTGCCCCACCTCTCCTTTCACTTTCTCTCACCTTTCATTCAACACTTAATCACAAATAGTCAATCTAAGCCGGTGGAAAAGTTTCTGGGAGCATCAGGTAGGTATAAAGTAATCCCAGAAACAGGCATTCTGGGGGTTAGGATACACATTTCTGCCTTTTAGTAGTTTGCACTTTAGATAGGAAAGGCAATATACTTACTCTTCATATATGGAAGTGCATCTTCAGAACAATCTATTAATGCATTTATAGAATTATAATTAAGGGATGAAAAAAATCCTTTAGTGATGCTTCTCAGGAACACTGGAACTAGTAACTTTTATTCCCAATTATTCATCCAGTCCCCTACACAGTACACTCAGAAAAACTCATGAAGCTTGAGGAAGCCCCCATATGTTTGATATGTTAATTTAGCTCAGTTATTCTGATCACTTAGGCAAAGCAGACAGAAGGGTCCAAATTGGTACAGTAATCTGTGATTAGCCTCTCACCAAAGACATGAGAAAACTGAAAAGGGTGCTGGACTACTACAGATAGGTTTAGGATTTATTCCAGTTATTTCCTTAAAACCACAAGAATTTGGGGATGGGGGCACACTGGGAAGACAGGCAGCAGTTAAGGGAAAAGGGCACTACCAACCCAACATCTGCCATCAGTAATGTTTAACTTAGTAAGCCTATCCCTGTAGCTCTAAGAGCCCTGGTGAACACCTAATCTTAGAGATATTGCATGGTTAAGGTCAAATTCAGGCTGTGCTAATTTCTACCCAGAATGACTTATTTCATTCATATTTTGCAAGGCAGTCCAGGACCTCTCAGGGACTACTTTCCCACTTCATAAAGGGTTGTAATCAGCTTAAAGACAAATCAAAGTGCTCACTAACTCTCTCCTTACAGAAATGGCTCATGTATAACCATCCCATAGCTATTATGGAAGTTTTGCTATTTCAATATATAAGTATTAATTGAGCACCTATTAAATGTCTGGAACTGTACTAGCCACTGGGCATACTTTTATGGAGCTCCTCCCAGTAGAGAAATTAAAACTTGAAAAGAATCACAGACATTTGTATGAAGTGCTTAAAAAGGATTGGAAGGAAAAAAAAATTTAAAGCAGGCATTTGATTTCTTTACTACTAAATAGACTTCACCTCATTAGTTCTCACATAAATTATAGCTTTAACACCAAAGATCATCATAAAGGATTGTTAAATATCAACACGGATGCCTAAGAAGTTGTATACATACTCAGGGCTAAGTGTAATGCAGACTATTACTGAAGTCGCCATACATTGGCTTTTAAAATTCATCTACCTCGAGTAGTAAAGCAATTCAATCTTTCTGTAGTGGATCTCTTTCACTAATACAAATTTGTGTTAAGTGTATATTCAGCTACTAGAACAAATGCATGTTTGTGGATTACCCATTCACAGGGTCTTTTCTATCTTACTGTCCTTTGTGGCCTGCCCCCAGTTAGGAGTGGCTAGCCAAGCCCTGGTTGTGCCCTGAGGCCAGCCTGACTAGTAGGAGTTAAAAGAGGGCGAGGGCATTTCTGATGCTGGCTTTGCACTGCATACTAGAAAGTCAGGGATCACCTGACCTTCCTGCTGCTGAGCTCTAGGCCACAGCCACTAAGACTAAAACATGGATCAAAGACAGCACCATGGGACACCCTGGTGGCGTCAGGTGGATATTACAGGTGATTTTCACTTAAGCCCCTAGAAACCACCACAGAAAAAGGCAGGCTAGCTTTAAAAAAAAAAAAAAAAAAAAAAAGCAATGTGGTAGTAAAATGAACAAATTTTCACAAGATTCAAGTTCTGGGCCGGTCACTTTTAGTATCTTTCAGCCTATTATCTCAACTGCAAAATGAGGCTAATACCACTCCAAGATTAAAATGAATCAAAGTATTTAATGGAATAGTTAACTACTACTTTCATTGAGAATAAGGTATTTAATGCCTTTGCATTTTTCCTTTAAAAAAGGTAGCAAGGGCATGAACCCTTGAAGTCACTACTTTGGAAATAAGCCCAATCTGATTTAGAGGACCATACTACTTAAGCCATCCAGTGCACCTGTATAGGATTTTATGAACAGATTTATTCATAAACATTAAGGCATTAGCATATGAGCATCTTGGAAGTGTCAAAAAGTTAACAGTGCTTGCTCAGTTTACTATGTAGCCAGGGGAAATATATGTACACAAAACAATTATACAACAGATTAAAAGCAACATGCAAGCGCATACATCATATGCAACAATATATAAATGTGAAGAAAAGCAAAGCAGAATTATAGTGCAATTAATTAGTCCAAGAATGCTTAAGTCTTTAGCTGATCATGAAGGGGTGGTTGAATGAGAGGCAAAAGGAACGGGGATGCTGGTAGTGAAGGAGAGGTTTATTGAGTCTCTTGGCTTTGAGACAATTAACCAGGGCAGGGTCCCGAAGTCATGTTAAGATTCTCCCAAACCAAGGAAATATATTATCCATTTCCTAAATTCTATATAAATCTTCACATATGAATGCCTTTTTGGATAAATAACCACCAAAAGAATCCAACCCCAAAGGGAAATCTGCAGGAATTCTCATTGAGGTATGACCACAAAGTCTGGAAGTAATTTAAAGCTTCTTCTGTTAAGAATCATGACTAAGAATGATATAAAAAGGAGACACAGGAAGAAGCACCAGGAGGGAACCATTCTACCCTTAGGGAGACAACAGCATCAATTCTTGATGATCTATTCTCAGAGTGTGCACAGCTTACCAAAAAAACAAAAACAACTTTCTTCTGGACTTTGTAAGACTGATCTTGGGGCAACATTATAATGGGAAAAGTTACTTGGATTAGGTTAGAAGTTAAATTTGAATTTCCTAGTTTCACATCTGAGGAGCCATTATTTGATGCAGTGTTAAGAACACAACAGTTTTCTCAATCCAACCAGTTAACCCAAGTTTGTGAAATAGACTTCTATAGTGTGTTGCTTCTAAGGAATAAAAGTTCTTTCAGCACTGCATTTGGCTGAATGGGAGATACAAATACTTCTACAGAAACCTCACTGGGTACTAAAAAACCACAAAACTTCCAATAGTAATAAAATAAATTTGTGAGATTAAATGCATCACAGAGAAGAAATGTGAAGTTTATAGTTTCAGGAATGAAGTTTAACAGAGGATGATCAGGACTTGGAAGCTTCAGGGTGACTAATGGGGAGGGAAGGAGAAAGGTCTACAAACACACAAAAGTAAAAACAAGCATGGTCCGTTATTTACCAAATCAACCAGAGCAAGGGAAGATGTGATTGAGAATAGTGATAAATTGGAAAGGTAGACCTATTGTTGATTCGTATTAAGGGAGTTGACATGAAATCAGCTAAAACACTTCAGTCATGAATTTGGGTGTATAGATAAGGATGCTGGTATGGCAAATGGAGATGGAACACAAAACTGAACAGCATTTTGAACTGTATCTGGCAAATAAGCTCTAGTTCAAGTTGTAGATACAATGGTACTGGGCTAAAAACTGGTTACACAGAAAGTGGTATGCAATTCTACTACCTAGTTTTAGAGGACAAAGGAACCATTTTCAGTTGTCTTTGTTTTAGTGCCAGCCAACATTTCACGCCTTAAAACGTGGATGTCACTTTTGGTTTATTTTATAACTCAAAAAAAAAAAAAAGTCTCCAAAAATAATTAGAAACACTCCAGGAGGTCACAGAATGGAAAATGATATTTTAATGTTACATACAAATATTTAGCTTCTACTACTACACAATCAATAACAAAGATTTATTCCCAACTTAGACACAGAAAAAATATAGACCTATATTTACTGATTACTTATTCAAGATACTCAGAATGGGAAATCATTCAAATTTCTAGGTTTCTCTTCCAAAGCAATTGAATGATTATCTTGAGTGTCTATTCAGTGCATAGCTATTTTGTGCTATACCTGGAAGGGGGAGGAAGAAAGGTTATGACCTGTTAGAAAAGACAGATACATAAACAACTCACTGATAATCAAGACAGAATGGCAAAAGTTAAGATACAGTAGAAATACTCTGTGGGAACAGGGGAAGGACCAATAGTGCTCATTCAAATAAGTTTATTTAGTGACTATCGTGCCAGACACCACCTTGGTTCCTCAGGAAATTAAAATTCATGAAACAAGGAAGTTGAAGTAGATGGCTGGATAGTGCAAGCAAGCTAGGTGACCTAACTATACTCAAGGTACACACACACAAGTCTGTGTCCACACACAAAGGAATGATTCTGTCCGTATGACGGGCATTAAGTTTCCAGGAGGTGATTTTTGACATACTATCCAATGTTAAATCTCTCTAAATGAAGAGATGGAAGGCACTGCAGGAGAAAAAAAACACTAGGACCAAATGCAAGAAATGCTGGGGAACGCCACGTCCTGGGATATGGAGCATTATCAGGGGAGGGCTAGAGATGAAGCTATAAAGGTAGGCTGGGGGCTAGGTTACCAAGGGCCTCAGGTGCCTTATTTCTAAGACTAACCTCCAAGCAATGAGGTTTCAAAATACTCTAGTAGGGAGTGACAGGATAAATTTTTCATTAAAAATAAATAAATAAATAAAAATAAATCACCCTACCAACAGTGGCTGGTGGACAGTTGGGGCTTGCGGTGAGGATACTAATGAAATTCTAACCACACTTAAAATTTACTGACCATACAGTAGATGTTGTTAACTCAAATTTCCAAGTAAGCCACTTTAAGGGCAGGAGAGATTCAGCCCAGTACTTCCAAGTCCTATTTAAAGGCTGTCGGTTGTCTTTTGACCGATACAGCAGTCCATTCCTAAGTTTTACACCTTAATCGTTGCCACAACTTGAAAACTTATCCCAAACTTTATGTGTTAAGGCTTCCCTAATAGCACCTCAGCACATAATTCTACCATGCCTCTGGCAATTTACAATCTCCAAGTTCAGCTTTTTTCTTTTACAAAGTCAATTCTGGAGTTCCAATTGTACAATTTTGGTTTCAGAGTGCTTCTTCACAAGTTCGGCTAAGGAGACCCCATAGCTAACACTGCTAAGATTAAAGACACAGGCATAACCAACCTAGAGTCCTCTCAATCCAACCTGCACCAAGCCTGCTAGTCAGCAACCACCTTCTGTGGCTACACTTGCCACATAAAATGTTAGTTAAGCAGGCAACCTCTGTGTAAACTTGATTCTGCTCTCTCTTGAAAAATACTTTTATTTGCTCTTTTAGAATCTTATTCTTCAAAGCATACACGTTTCTAACATCAATGTTTTAAGGTGTGTGCTCCCATACCCATTTTCTTGAGTAAACTGTATCATCGACTGGATCTAAAAATTTTTAACAGTATTTTTATAGTGAATTTAAACAAGAGTTAAGTTTGTGTCCTTTGAGTTTTTTTTGCAATATAAGGTTATAGAGAGGGGAATGATGGGAATGACGAATGCTGAAATTTAAGCTTTCTTAATATAAAATGGCATTAAGTAAACATGACAGAACTATGTGTACAGACTTTATGGTCACAAGATACTCTGTGTCTAGTTAAGCAAAGCCTAGAGAACAGACAAATGTAAACAGTTAACCTGATGAATAAGCAGGATTTTAAGACACACTAATACTCATTAAGTCTTTCAGTAATGCTAAGAAAGAAGATTCCAGAAACCTGTTTCACGCCATATAAACAAGCAATAAAGGTCCCAGAATACATATTTGTTTTTCCTAGTATAGGACCAATTTTATGCCTAGATTGCTTTGTGTAGCACATCTACTCCTGTATCCAATTCTTATACTTCTGGCCTTACTGATCTATACCTGTAGGTGTACAAGGGAAACAGGGAAACAAGCAAATTCACATCTACAGCGTTTTCTCCTAAGTCCCCAAACCTAGACATATTTTTCTCTATAGGTTCGTTCGGTACTAGTAAATCTCTATTCAAGACCTAAATGGATTCCTACTCAACAGATGGGAAGGCAAAAGGTAAAGTTATAGTAAGGAAACTTACTCAAAAAATCCCACTTAACTTTGAAGCTAATAGGATTAAGGCAGTTGCTTTCCACCTTGCTTTAGGGATGTTTTACAGTAGGGATAATTTCCTGGTTGATTTTGTGTAATAGCCCCCTCTAGTGGCCATACGGTTTTCCCTAGCATTTATTCAAACAGGAGTGGAATATTAAAAAAAAAAAAAAAGAAAGAAAGAAAGAAAGAAAATTAGACATCTGGCATCCCTACAAGTGGTTTTGTTCATATTTGGTGAAGATGAATATAGCATTCTATAGAGGCTCTCAATTTCCATTATCTTCACACCGATAGTTCTATCAATAGTTGACAGATTACAGTCCTAAATTACAGGAGTTAAGACATTTAACTTTGTTGACCGTTAACTCCTTTGTGCTTAAGAGATAAAGACAAACACCCAGGATCTGCAGAACTCAAGATCTTAAGTATTGTTTCATCTATCTGTTTTGCACACCTACCTACAACTGCAACCACCTTATGCAAAGGTATGCGTTAAGTGTAAATTTTCTCTCCCCAATAACCCAGCTGCAGAACTTATTAGAATGTTTATTATGAGGTTATTTCTGCCTAAATTAACTTCTACATGACAAATTTATTCAATTTATTTTTTCAGAAGCATCAAGTGCTTTTTGTAACAAAAATTCGATTCCTACAAAATCACAACCACCTTTAATGTAAGCCTGTCAGGTATAGCTTTTGAAGTTAATCAAGAAGCATACCCAAAGTCCTCAATCACGGGAGTAAGTCTAACTTCCTGGGCCTCTTTTTAAAGTTTTTGCCAGGATTGCTATTTGTTCAATAGGCAATCAAAATGAACACAATGAACAGATGCTTCCTTATAATCTCATTACTTCATGCCAATCCCAGCTTCTCATATAGGATCAGACTGATCAATGTAAAGTCCTGTAAAGTACTGAAAAAAATTACCCCCCAAGAATAAAATGTACCACTACATACACTAGGATGGCAGAATTTCCTTCAGTGGAGTACAATTGTTGAGTCCACAACAGCGACAGAATATAAAGAAATGTGGGTCATACCTTTTTTCTCGTGGCTGCTTCAGCCTAAAAAGATGGGGAACTTACATCTCAATAAAGGATCCACACTTAACAGGTTTTTCACTCACAAGCCCAAAGTTATACAGGTTTAGCTCTTCATTCTATTAGTTCTACAATCTCTTACCCAAACTTGTGGAGGCAAATGTATTTGAAATTTAGAGTCATTTTCACTTTATAATATTAAAATATATGGTATATAGCCCCTGTATCATGTAACACCCTCAGCAAAGCCTAAGGTAACTGTGTAACAAAACACCAATATTTCTGCAGAAGACAGCGTAGCCCCAGAAAGTGCAAAATGAAGGCATCAATTCTGGTCAGGTTTTACATTCAACAACAAATTTTGTTTTCAGAGTTTTTTGGGTAAGAGATTGTGAACCTGTTTTCTGCCTTTGCACTCTATACCGGGATAAAACTAAGTGAAACCAAAGGATGGTTATGTAACAACAGAACTTCAGCCTAATAGCTTTTACTACTACTTATGAAAAATACATACATAACTTAATTTGTAATTTCAGCGCTTCATGTACAAAGTGAAAAGACGCAGTTCATCTACACAGAAAACTTGAAAAAAACAAAAAAACCCGTCAGCCCTAATGAGCAAGATGTTTCAAAGACAAAACTGAGAAAGCTGAAATTCTAAATCAATCTTATTCAACTTAAACACTACAATGAGTGTCCATGGGAACACTCAAAATTTATAAAAGTATAAAACTTAGGAGAAAAAACATTTTAAATGAGGAAAATCGGTTATACAAAATTTAAAAAAATTATTAAACAAAATTTTAAAATAAAATTCAGATCCCAAACAATTACGAATCAGAAAATGGGTTTCTTACCTTTTGTTTCCAGAAGGATGTGGGCTGAACAGCAAGGTGGGTTATTCAATCTGACGTTATGAAAAATAATTGCTTCTTAGAAAGACTTAGAGGAGTTTTTCCTTGGTTAGAAAATAACAAACTAATTATAGGTTCCCTACACTATTCTAAGGAGACACAAATAGGGAGAGAAAAGGGGAACAATACAGGGCAGCTTTTTTAGTTCTAAAACAATGTGACTTTCTTCTAGTAGCTGCCAAAACAGGAGAGGTTTAGGACTCATTTCCTAAGACTGGAAAAAACAAAACAAAACAAAAACAACAAAGCCTACATCTCCCCTCACAGCTTCCAGCAGTCTGGACCCGCACCCCTCTATCTTTCATAAATATGCAGTCAAGTTCTCTCATCTTCAGACAGCCTATTTATGACACATTTCCCATCTCACTTCAATTCTGAGGTTGGAACTACTACGATTTTTAGTAGAGTACATCTTTCAACTCAGGTTTAATGCACTCAATCTTGAGTGAAGGCATTTTCATCTTGGTCTGATTTCCAACACATTCAATGAACACAGGCTTAAGCCTAGCTCACATTAACCTTCCCAAAATTAGTTGTTTAAAATACTTATGTTCTACACATAAAACAGAACTTGTCAGTTTTAATAGTAAAAATCTTTCCACTTCTTGAACATTGGATTTTAAATTCTTGCATAAGAACTAGTAATTTTCTTAGTCTATACCAAGCTCTTTACTTAAATAAAGAATCTGTTTTGAACTTAAGATCCCTTCCCTTCCTCCCTACATTCCACAAGGTTCATCTACTTGTTTTGGTTAGGTGCCCTTATGCAAATCTCTCTCGGGGCCCATTTCCTCTACCACCAAGATCAGGTCTAGTTTTTTCTAGGTCTGAAATTATGTCACCTGCATAGTGGTCTTAAATTCAGCTTCCAACTCTGATTAGCATCCAAGGCAAATGTTAAGATTTAGTTATTTCTTTTGGGTGCAAAAAATGTGTTTTGATGGTTTTTGACTAGCTATGAGGAAATCAAAAGAAAAAGATCAGGGATTTTAACTAAAAATCTACTTCCCCAATTCACTGAAAATTTAGCACCAAGGCGCTGTCAAGTAAAAAGACACAAGAAATAGCAGACTAAGCTATAAATCACTGCTTTGGTAGGTTTTGGATACAGAATAATCTTATGGTTGACAAGGGTTCACAGGCAAAATTTTAAAGCCCAGCTTTTTATTAACAATAATTCACTCAAATATAAGCAGTTAATATTCTAGTGTAGTATTCACATTTCAAAACAAAGTAATTTGTTTTTAATCTGTGAATTGAACATTTAATACTTACCAATTTTTGAGAAGAGCTTGACAATCTCCAACACTATCCCCAAGTTAACATTAACTAGTCACTACCCAAATTTTGCACAAAAACCTATGCTGTCTAGATTATCACCAAAAAATAAACATCTATAAATTTCTAATCATTTTTGTCAAAGTATGGGAAACTTATCTTTCAGAAACTAGATCATCCCATTTACCATATTATATACACCAAATTCCTTCTTATCTCCCTGAAGACTTTTACAATTAACATTAAGAGATGGCTAATACCATTTATTAGAGATTACCTTTCAAGAAGCTTTAATTTACTAATACATAACACAAGAATCAGTATCTTATCAAAGTATTAACGGATAGTCACCCACTTAAAATTTTACATGAAGAGGAAAAAGGACAACCATGCATAGTTTTTTAAAAAATGTTTATTTTTTTTTCAAAGAAAAACGGCAATAGCCAATTGGAAACCTACTTATTCTTCAACTCCAATTTTGTTCTTTAAATTTAGAAGTGACTTACTGATTTACTATTTTAAACAAACCCCCCCTTTCCCCTTTAAATGTTTACCATCTACTCGTGCTGAATCCTTCCAAGGAGATTGCTCCAGCGTATTATCTCCAGGTCCTCGCTTTGCTCCTTTTACCAAAAAATGCAAAACACAATTCCATCGTGCATCTTAAGGGCTCCAATCGTCAAAAATAGGAAAAAAAAAAATCTTTGGAATAGCCAATTAAGTTGAATAAAAAAAAAAAAAAAATCCACACGAATGCGGTTTGGTTGGGGCAGGAATCCACTCCTATGTTCCTGGTAATCTGATCCCGCTCCATGAATCCTTGTAATTCATCCTCCCTATCCTATCCACATTATGATTTGAATCCAATGATCCAGCTCCAAGGATTGGGATCCAGTGAGCCCTCTCCAATCCAAACCTTTATAACCAGCAAAACCAAAAAAGAGGAGGCAAAATGTTAGATACTGTAATCAAAAAAGGTTTCTGGGGAATGATGAGTTATGTCTGTCATCAGTTTAACAGATGTACATCAATAACTATCAAATTCCCCAAAACAAGTTTCTGAATGGTGTTCAGATAAATTTTAGAAACTTAATCATCATAGAGACTAATTGGAAGAAGCATTTTATATTTACAGTTCAACTGATAATGCCAACACTTGTTACTGTACAGCGTATTACAGGTTTTGTGGTTGCAAAAAGTTATGTAGTTGAAAAGTTTACTGGTATTGCTACCCACCCTAAGTCTAAACTAAACCTAATGCTCCCATCTGCAATTTAATTTGTAAATTAAAGTGTTTTAAACGAGTCAATTATGAATATTAGTTAAAAGGGGAAGGTGAGACTTAAAAAGTATTCCCAACTAGATTATCTACACCAATACATTGGAATTCTCTATTTTGCTTTCATTTTGTCTTAAAAAAATGAAATAGCAACGCTATATCAGTCACACAGAGGACATGCAGATTTAGCAGTATTGATATTATACTCTATCTGGTTGGAATTAAAGACACCCTGTACCCACATGTACACCAACAGCAGGTCACACATTAACAGTTGTAACTAAGCACTGTGACAAATTAGCCAGTTCTTCCCACATTAGTCCCTATTAAAACAAAAAAGGGGGGAAGGGAGCAAAATAAATTGTTACAAAATGGGCAATGTAACATTTGCCACAATTGCCAAGGTTTAAAGAGCAAAGCAATTGTAGCTAAAGATAACTGCATAAGATGTTTGCAAGTGTTTTAAGGTAGATGTATATAATCACTTTAAACCCTTGCCTTTTAGTATAAGGTCAATACTGCCAATTTCATCTGTGACAATAGCACTTGGAGTCATACCATTGCCTCCATTATTGATCTGATCCTCCTCAATCCTCCTTTTGACAATCCTAAAATGATTGAAATGTGCTCCACAATCCTTAATCCAAAGCATTCTTAATCCATCTCTTCAGATATGTCTACAGAAAGACACATGAAAAGCAAGATAAACATAAGAACTTCCCCAGGTAAGATAACCACAAACACCCCCCAACATCCCCAGTTCACACAAACCAGAGCAGAATAGACATTTACACAATATCACAGTCTGAAGAGCATGGAGAGTTAACTAAATTTAAACAATCCTGTCTATGACATCACTTAAAATACATTTTATCAGACATGAGGGGAATGTAGATGTTAGGAGCAAGGGGATATTACACAAGAATGCAATTCAACACTTTAGCCCATTCTGAACAAAACAGTTTGAATTAAAAAATGAAAAGATTGTACTGAGTAAAGGAAAACTGTATACAACATGGGTTCTACAAAAAGTGTCACCAATCATCTTATGTACGAGAGCGAGATCTGCTATGACGGGGAGAATAGCGTGGTGATCCTCTGCTTCTCCTTGGGGAATAACTGCGACTCCTGCTGTTGCTTCTGCTACGGCTTCTGCTACGACTACGGCTTCGAGATCGTGATCTTCCATAACTTGGACTTCTGGGCCCATCAACTTTAACCCGGATGTAGGCAGTTTCTCCCTATTGAATAGACAGAACTTTCGATTGAAAGATCTAAGCTTTCACCTGTCTTCAGGCATGCTGAACGAATACAATGTAACTAAAACCAGAAATCTGGTACTTTACTTGGACACCCTTGCCTGAATCTTACCTTCAAATTCCACTGTTAAGACCACTGTTTCCAATTCTGGCCAAAGAAAAGAGTAAGTGTAAAAAACCTACCTCATGGGATCTAAACTTAGTGTTATCCAGTTTTCGAACTGCATAGGTCATATCTTCTTTCCGTACAAACTCCACGACACCAGTGCCATCTCGGTAAACATCAGCATAACATACATCACCTGCTTCACGCATGTGATCCTTCAGATCCTGCCAGCTTCCACTTGGAGGCAGTCCTAAAAAGGTATTTTTTCAACACCACTCACTCTATATTTATTTCACATTAAACTTGAAATTTACACTAGAACAAAAACTACTTTAAAATTAATTAGACTCAAGATCCTAGGTTAAGAGCTGCTAAGATCCTGGAATCCAGAGTCCAAACTTACTTGCAAAGCAAAGATGTTCGTATTCTAGGTACTCAACCTAATAGTAAATAACTACGTGGTAACAGGTATATCTCCACTACAGTGTTCCTTGTTACTAAATTTACCCGAGCAACTAATTTTAAGACCTATCACAAAAACTTGCATTTGTCAACACTGCTCACGCAAAGAAAAACTTAAAAGTGGTTTCTGTCCCTTCTCAACAACCCACACGAACAGTAAACTCACCAGAGACAACCACTCTGTTTTCAGAACGCCTGGATGGGGGGCCATAGCGGCCTCGGGGAGCCCCGCCACCTCCACCCCCGCCGCCGCCTCGGCCGGTGCCACGGCCGCTTCGAGGAAACTCCACCCGCAGACGGTATCCATCGTAATCATAGCCGTCGCGACCATATACCGCGTCTTCCGCGTCTCTGCGTGATCATAGAAAGCAAAAGGCGTAAGAAAAAGGACCGGGAGGGGCAGCTAACTCAGTCGGGAACTAGCGGCCCCCCGCACATGCGCACCCAGCATGGAAGAGCCCACATGCGCTGCATAATAGGAATGGCCCCTCCCCCACCCAGAAGCACGCCAGGTTCCCGACCACTACACCAGCCCTCAGCGCCTCAGTTTCCCGCTCCGAGACCGAAAGTCCGCTCTGGGGACGTCCATGGGCCCAGTCACCAGAGAAGCCACAGCGACTCGGCTCCTTACTCGACTCCTGCATGGGCGACATCGTCTTACCCCCAACCTAAGAGCCCACCTCCCCATTCTTTGTATCAAGGCCTTTCCCAACTACTCCCAACTTATTGCCTCAAGGCCGCAAGCCCCGGGCCGCCTCACCGAGGGTCCTCGAACTCAACGAAGGCGAAGGGCGGTCCTCCGCGGCGATTCTTGAGATCGATGTCACGGATAGCACCGTATTTGTAGAACACGTCCTCAATGTCCTTGGTTCGGATGTCTGGAGGTAAGTTACCCACGTAGATGCGGCAATCGTTGTTCCCTGCCGGGCCACGAATCACACCACCTCCCGACATGGCGGCGACAAAAAGCGCGGACTCGAGAACAGGCCTTCCCACCAAGCCTAGCGCACGGCAGAGAGAGCCCGCAGCGACACCACGTCTCCCGCGGCCCCTCCAAAATGGCGCCTTTATCAGCTCGGCGCACGGATATGGGGGGAGGGAGGAAGAGAAGCGGAGGGAAGCAGCTATTCGATCTCAGTACGCACGCGCAAGAGCGTAACGGGTACTGCGATAGGTACGCTCACGCACGTGCGACGTCACCCTCCGCGCGAAGGGAGAAAAAAGTTCCCCGCGTTCCCGATTTGCGGAGTGGCTTGCCAGTGAAGTGACCAGTCGTTTGGTAAGAATTAAACACAGATCCATCGGTAAACGGGCTACTAATCCCTGACGAGTCTTCAAGGATAGTCAACCTTCCCAGGAATGAGTCCCTTTTAAAAACAAGTCCGCGCCTTGAAAGCCTTTGGTGAAACCTAGCCTTGAGCTGTGTCCCACAATGCTCTGCGGCGTTAACGGCCTTTGGCGGGAAAGAGTGCCGGGGGCGGAGTTAAAGGGGAAGGGACCTGGCCGTTGCTCCGTAAACGCGGACATTCTCGGAGAGTGCGGCTAGTCCAGGAGTTCCGCCGCTTGTGATTCAGGCTTGTGATTCAATCAGGGGCCGAGGCTTGACTTTGTATTCCCGCCCCTTCTCCTGCGCTCAGGCGGTGAGCTGCGTAGACAAGCGTCTAATTTAGGGCAACCCAGCTTGGACTCCTTGGTAAATACTTTGCACCAAGTACCGTTCCACCGTCGGTTTAAAACTTAACTTTGTATGGCTCAATTCAGCACACCTTGATGTAGTGGCGGTGGTTTGAGCTGTATTTAGTCAGCCAGGACTCAGACCTCAGCTTCTCTTTAATTGCCTAGCCCTACCGCAGAGGAGAGGTCCAGTGAAGGCTTGAAGAGTGACGTGCCTGTTATGCATCCAGCCCTTTGAAAGAACGAGAAAAGCGTGTGTGTGTATGCAAAATCTTGAAGTTTGTTCCCTTTTATGAACTCCTTCCGGGCCTCTCCGGTAATATAAACGAGCAAAATGGATGTGTGAGAACTGTGACCACTGGAGACCACTGTTGCTGCTCAGGACTGAGCCCTCTTGCCTGCTGGCCCAGGGAGTTAGAACTTTTTTAGAGAGACCTCTGAAGTCTGGATTTTTATGTGAAGTGTTGGGATTTTAAAATATTAGTAATGAGTTCAATTTTTAAGAAAACTCTGCAGTCATAAATATGCTAAAACATCTGCACCCTGTGTTTAAGGATGATTTTCTTCATATTCTGTATTTGTTTGCAACAGTCCCCAAGGATGTGTGTGAGGCAATTTACAGAGATACCATAACACATTATTAGAACTGGACCAAGAACTCAGGGCGAATGGGAAAATAAGCAGGGAGGGATTAAGGTGAAATCAGGGTGAGGTTACTACACAAAATGCCAGCAGTAATATCCTGATCGGTTCCTAAAGATGCACTGCAAGTCTCACTCCGCTCATTCCGGAAGTCATGATAAAGAAGGGAACACAAGTATATTCAAAAGTCTAAATGCCTTTGAAATTAGAAAATAAATAGGTTGTTTAGGAGAATGGCAGTTTTCTGAGTTCTAAAAGTTGACAGTGCATTTTACAAACGTCTGAGTGATCCCAAAATACAAATTCAATTTGATCCTCAACGGACCCATAGAGGATCTCTGGTTGTGTTTGAACTCTCTGTGATGGTTTCCAAAATTATGTGTATATGTGCATGTACTTTTTCTTCAAAGAGGATTTGAAATTGTAATCAGATTCTTAAAGGGGTGTCTAGATTCTCACAGGGGAAAAAGAAACCTCTGAAAATTTTAGAGGGAAGGACAGATTATCTTTCAGACCGTCCTTCACTGAGTATCCTTCAATGATATTCTTTGACAGTGAGCTTTTAATAAAAACAAAAGAACCTGATCATTTTTAAAATGAGAAGCTGACCAAAAAAGACACTATTTCAACAAATTGATTCAGTTTCTAGCCCTGTCCTATTCAGTTAGTAGCAGAAGAGATGAGAGTTTTTTAAAAAGTTGCAGGCATATCATGTATTGATTGGTTCGTTCAATAGTTATTTAGTTAGCACACTTTGTTATTTTATACCTCCACTTAAGAGTTATTCAAGTTCATCTGTTGAATAATGTTAATGATAACTGAAGTGATTTAAACATAGTTGCTTTTAATTTCAAGACATTTTTGTTCCAGAAAAATAAGAAAATTGTGAATTGGCTTTGATTTATTCTTTTCCAATTTAATGCAGTCATTTCTGATTTTGTTCAGTTCAGAGGAATACAAGTAGAATTTTTTTTTTTAATTTTTTTTTTCAACGTTTTTTATTTATTTTTTTGGGACAGAGAGAGACAGAGCATGAACGGGGGAGGGGCAGAGAGAGAGGGAGACACAGAATCGGAAACAGGCTCCAGGCTCCGAGCCATCAGCCCAGAGCCTGACGCGGGGCTCGAACTCACGGACCGCGAGATCGTGACCTGGCTGAAGTCGGATGCTTAACCGACTGCGCCACCCAGGCGCCCCTAGAATTTTTTTTTTTTTAATTTTAAAAAATTTTATTTATTTTTGAGAGACACGGAGTGTGAGTGGGGGAGGGGCAGACAGAGAGGGAGACACAGAATCCAAAGCAGGCTCCAAGCTCCGAGTTGTCAGCACAGAGCCCAACGCGGGGCCGAACCCGCAAACGGTGAGACATGACCCCAGCCGAACATGACCCTGACGCTTAACCGACTGAGCCAACCCAGGCGCCCCAAGTAGAATTTAATATAGAGTGAATGAGACATTCTTGTTCCTCTGTTGGCTCCTTTTATTGTATTTGAACGTAACCAAATTATAGGTTCTGGGGTCCATGATGAGTTCAGGATGTAGCAGGAAAAGTCTGGCCGTTTATCGAGATTTCCCAGGATGACATTAGTTTGGTGATTATTACAGTTCAGGGTGTGATAGTAATATCAATGTCCCAGAGTTGATTAACATATTTTAGTCCACAAGAACAAAAAATAAGAAAATAAACCAAGTCATTTGTTCATTTGTTGGGGACAGATTAATTTTTGGTAGCCAGAATGCTCAAATTATACAAACCAAAGATAACTATTTTGGCGGGTCTGGAAAGCATATCAGACAGTTGCTTAGTAAATGAGGAATCAAAGCAAAATGAGACGAATTGTTTTGAGAGATTTCATTCAGACAATGGCGAGGCCTGAAAAAATCCCTGCCCCATCTCAGAGTATGCCTCATCAAAGACAGGAAAACTCATACCCCCATGGGTTTTGTGGGTCTGTTTCCTGACAATGCTGGGTAAAGATTGGCAATTCTCTTTCTGTAGGCTAATCTGCACATAAACTTTGTCTAAACAGTATACTAGACAATGATTAGATTTCTGTGGACCAAATTACAGCCACTTCCACCTTGCCTCCTGAGATTATATCCTCATCTTTCTTGTTTGTTTGTTTGTTTGTTTTCAACGGTTTTTTATTTATTTTTGGGACAGAGAGAGACAGGGCATGAACGGGGGAGGGGCAGAGAGAGAGGGAGACACAGAATCGGAAACAGGCTCCAGGCTCCGAGCCATCAGCCCAGAGCCTGATGCGGGGCTCGAACTCACGGACCGCGAGATCGTGACCTGGCTGAAGTCGGACGCTTAACCGACTGCGCCACCCAGGCGCCCCTGTTTGTTTGTTTTCAAGTAGGCTTCATGCCCAGCGCAGAGCTCAGTGTGGGGCTTGAACTCAGGACCCTGAGATCATGGACTGAGCTGAGATCAAGAGTTGGGCCACCCAGGCACCCCCATCTTCATTTTAATTAAGGATTCAGAGTGTTTGTAAACTCCTCACTTACACATTCACTGGCAGTTTTATGGATTGCTCCCACAACCAACTAATCTACTAAGTATAGATTTTACTAGCTTAATTCTCAGAAACTGCCTTATTTTCAGCACTGTTGCTATTTATGAAAACTTCCTCAAAAAATTTTCAAGCCTTTTGATTCAATTTACTAAGTATATACTAGTGTCAGCACTATATTTTATTCTGGAAATAATTACTTGAAAAAAAAAAGAAAAATTCAAAGAGTTAATTACCATGAAAGTTGAAATTACAAGATGCAGGTTTTCAGTGATTTGCCAAACACTTAAATCTCTATACCTTTGGTGATAGTTATGAAACTCTGTAAACATACTGGAAATAATTGAATTGTACACAAAGCGAATGAATTGTATAGTATGTAAATTATAACTCAATAAAATTGTGTTTTTTTAATACCATTTTTAGTTTTTTAGTACCATTTCTCTAAGGGCATTGGGGATTAGGAGTGTTCTAGAGTAATTTGCACTGAAATACGTCTTTCCAAATCTGGAAATCCTGTTTTCCATACACACGTGTCAATCCCTACTGTCTTCCTTGGGGATAACTGTTATTTTTCTGGGCGAAGAGACCCAAAGATTAGGAGCACTTGATTCTGCTGTGTATAGGAGTTCCCTCCAGGAACAGTTCATTTGCATGACTCTATTCCCTTGTTCCGCTTGTTTCAGTGATAAAAATATTCTCTGAAAAAGGAAGAAATAGTATATATCTTTTTATTTCATTTATATTTGTCTCCTCTTTAATAAACTATATTGAGGACAGATTTCTACTATAACTTCCTACCAGTAAAATCTCTGTTAAAATGAATATTACTGACCATTTGCTGACTGCTTTTTGAAAGAGGTGGGGCATTAGATGAGCAGAATTAGATGAGAAGGTTTCTATGGAAACCTCGTCATGTTGCTACCAGTGGGTAGACCCAATGGGTACAAGCATTATTTTTCATTTCACAGCATAATAATGATGGCCACTTTACAGGCCCAAATAAGTCATCTAATAATACAGTCTTGGTAATCTTATTTTTTTTTTTAATTGTTTATTTTTTATTATTCTTGAGAGACAGAGAGAGACAGAATGCAAGCTGGGGAGGAGCAAAGAGAGAGGGAGAACAGAATCTGAAGGAGGCTCCAGGCTCTGAGCTGTCAGCATAAAGCCCAACACGGGGCTTCAACTCATGAGCCGTGAGATCTTGACCTGAGCCGAAGTCTGGTGCTTAACTGATTGAGCCACCCAGGTGCCCCTTGGTAATCTTATTTTAGGACTGGCTTCCCTTATTCTTTGATTCTTCTTGTTTTGTTTTTGGCTAATTCTTCCCATCTTTAAGGTCCCATTATTAATAACAATAGAATATGATTTTGCCAGAAAACAGCTCTTAAAATTGTCTGTTACAAAGATATATTTTCACCACGTCTTCTTCCTGTTACTATTATTACTCCCTTTTCCTGCTTAGTTCTTTCTCTTAAAAATTAAAACTCTATTCATGTTGTACATTCCCTAATTGGGGTAATTGGCTCTTTAAGGAATTTTGTTAAAAAAAATATGGCAGACGGGCACCTGGCTTGCTCAGTTGGTAGAGCACACAATTCTTGATTTGGGGGTTGTGAGTTTGAGCCCCATGTTGGATATAGAGATTACTTAAAAATAAAATCTTCAGGGGCACCTGGGTGGCTCAATCGGTTAAGCGTCCAGCTCTTGATTTCAGCTCAGGTCACGATCTCATGGTTCATGGGTTCAAGCCCCACATCTGTGCGGATGGGGTTGAGCCTGCTTAGGATTCTCTCTCCCTCTCTCTCTACCCCTCCCCCTGCTCACTCACTCTCAAAATAAATAAACGT
Source organism: Neofelis nebulosa (assembly GCF_028018385.1). Taxonomy (NCBI): domain Eukaryota; kingdom Metazoa; phylum Chordata; class Mammalia; order Carnivora; family Felidae; genus Neofelis; species Neofelis nebulosa. The sequence continues at coordinate 46,955,829 of NC_080797.1, forward strand.
AAAAAAATCTTTTAAAAAATAGCAGATATGCTTTATTTGCTAGAAATGCTACCCTTTTTTGACAAATAGTGTGAGTCCTATGTAAATATTAGCTATGATTATTAGTAGTAATAGTAGTATTATATGTTAGTGCTGCCAAGTATTATATTGGAAATAATTTCTTTTTAAAATTTCTTTTTAATATTTATTTTTGAGAGACAGACAGAATGGGAGCTGGGGAGGGGCAGAGAGAGAGGGAGACACAGAATCCAAAGCAGGCTCCAGGGTCCGAGCTGTCAACAAGACCCAGTGTGGGGCTCAAACTCACAAACCCTGAGATCATGACCTGAGCCAAAGTTGGACGTTTAACTGAGCCACCCAGGTGCCCCAAAATGTATCTTTTTAAAAAATGTGTATTTATTTATTTTTGAGAGAGCACCAGTGGGAGAGAGGCAGAGAGAGAGAGAGAGAGAGAGAGAGAGAGAGAGAGAGAGAGACATAGAATCTGAAGGTGGGCTCCAGGCTCTGAGATGTCAGCATAGAACCTGACGTGGGGCTCAAACCCACGAACCATGAGATCATGACCTGGGCTGAAGTTGGACGCTTACCAGATGGAGCCACCGAAGCGCCCCGAAATAATTTCAATAAAATTTTTTATTTGAAGTTTTGAGAGTATGACTATTTTTTCTTTATTGTTTTAAAAGATATTCCAGGTTAGCTGAAAACTCTTAGAATTACTTTTCTAGACTTACTTGCAGAGTGGAGTAGCTGCAACATAGACTCCGTGGCCCACAAGCCTAAAATATTTACCATGTGGCTCTTTACAGAAAAAGTTTGCCAACCTCTGACTGAGAGGAAAAATAACCTGCTTTTGTTATTTTTTTTAATACTTAAACCTAATTCAAAAATTCAGTTTTGTCATGGTCTCTCTCTCTCTCTCTCTCTCTCCCTCTCTCTATAGTGTTTTTGTCATGGGTAATATCTTACTTACATTGCTAATATTTGTAAACATAAGTAGTACGCTTTTCAAGTGACTCATTGTTTACTCACGCTTCATCAGCCATTACTGCAGTTTAGGGATAGGGTACCAAGACCTGCTGGCAACCAACTGCCCTGCCATTTGGACCAGCTTTGAAGAGGAGCTGTTGCTCTGCTTCTTTGGGCTACATTCTTTTGTAGCCTAGTGGACTCAGGATTGCCAGTGCAAGAGTGCAGGTCTTTGGAACCATTCTTGCATGGAAGTAATGTGACCTGCAAAGAGTTCATAACAGGCTTTGGTCTAAGGAAGTATCTGTTAATGTCCACTCACTGTGGGGTTTGCAGATGAAATTTCTAAAAGTTGCAGATCGTCTTCTACAGTTCTAGGATCCCACCGGCTTTTAGGCTGGTGTTGGTACCATCATGCTGGACTTCTGGGTAGTCTATAATCTAGACCCATGCCCATGAGGTTCTTCCTTGTCTGGCTCACACCTGCTTGCATGTGTCCAGGAGCCACTCTGCCTCACCAGCTGCGATTTCTTCCAAGTTACTATCTACTCTCCATAGAATCCAGACTGCAGGGGAGAAAAATTCTTTCCCTTGGCTCAGAGTCTGCATTTCCTGTCTTGGAATCTGTCTTTATATAAGATGATTGAGAATGAGAACGTTTGCCTTTAGAGGAACTTCCTCTCTTTTCTGCAGAAATATAACCTCTCCCTCCAACTCCACCAGAAAATTTCATCAGGTCATAATGGGCTGACATTGATGTATTTTCTGAAGTCTGGATTGTTCACAATTTAAACCACATGTAGGACACTCTCAGTACATAGGCAAGGACGAACCTTGCCAGCCCAACATAGTCCAGTACATTTTTCCTTTTCCGGTTCCTCTAATAAGAGCTGAAAAACAGGTCTCAATAGCCTTTATGTAACCTTTTGGATCTCAGTTTGGACAGTGCAAGCAACAGCTTAAACAAGCCATCCCCACAAAAACATATCTACATTAGTAATGAGGTAAGAAGTATTTCTATCCATACGTTCCTAAGCCTGTATAATAATTTTATAGAGGCATGGCACGAATTCACCGAAAACAATTTATATGCCCAAGCAGTATTTTCAGCTTCTCAGTCTAAAATATCTGCATTTAGAAAAAAGCTTTCTTTATAGTTTTTCTCAAAATGAGCAAGTGGGTGTTGCTTTAAATTGGTGCAACTAGAAAGCCCCATTAGGTAGGCTTCTTAACACAAAAGAAACAGTCTAAAAGATTACTCAGATCTTTCACCTTTTTGGATACAATAACTGCTTATCACTCTAACGTGGTTTTTTAAGCCTCAACTAAATCCAGGTTTTAAAAAAATTGTAGAAATTTCTTTTAAAAAGTTTATTTCTAAGGAATTTCTACACCCAGCATGGAGCTTGAACTTTAACCCTGAGATCAAGAGTCTTATGCTCTACTGACTGAGCCACCCAGGTGCCCCTAGGCATTTCTTCTAATACTGTTTTCTCAAGTCACAGTTCCAGAAAGTTTCTTATAAACTCTTAGTTTGCAAGTACACATAGGAATATTTGGGGCTCCAGTTACAATTCCATGTGACAATGTATTCTTCAAATACTCTAATTGCCCTTCCAACAATTTATTTATCTAGATGTTGATGCAGCAATTTATATTCAACTATTTGAATGCCAAAGCCATACTGCCACAGATTCAGTCTTCCCTGTGGAGTGCCGATCATTTTTGAGCCTTTCTCCTAAATCAAAGGAGGTACTTGGGGATAGTATAAAGTAACAGAGGCTCTCACTAAGCATGATTTGCACAGTACCAAGTTAGTAAATCAGTTTCCAAAGTTTACACCACTATAAACAAACAGTAAATAAACATGCTTCAACCAACTTCTGTTTGGTAAGGCTGCAGTAATACAACGGTCCCAGAAATTTCAGTGGCTTAACAAAATAACCAAGGTCTCACTTGTTACGTAATGGCAACCATGGGCAGGCAGTGGCATTACTCTCTGTGTCCTATTCTGGAATCCAGGACTCTGGTGTGGTGGAAAGATGGGCTTCTGTTGAAATCCCCTGTACTATTTACTAGCTGTGTGATTTTGCACAAGTCCCTTAACGTAAGCCTCTGTTTCTTCATCTGTAAAATGGGGATAATAATAGTACTTCCCAGCGTCGATGTAAAGATTAAATGTGATAGCATGTAGAAGTCAACTAGCAGTAGAATGCCCTTCACACAGAAGTTCCCACTAATTTTACAGGGGTTCATATTCAGGCTCTGAAGACCTATGCCCTTGGATTATCACCTTTTGTGGTTCAGTTGGTGGTCCCCTGTACTATTCTTTGGGGAAGGAATAAGTGAAACTCAACTCTGTTTTGCGACTAACTTGATATTGTGGGTATATAGCTTAGTGGAAAGTAGGTTGAAGTTCTTGTCTTAATTAAATTTCTCTGTTTGTTTTCAGGGGGGAGATATGGCCTATGCTGTGGGGGAAAAAAAAAAGTTCTGAAATTCCCTCCACATATCACATAGAGAAACAAAAGTGTCCCTGGCCTCTAGTCAGATGCAGGATGTAGCCTCTAGTGCTAACCAAATATATAACTGGAGGGAATGTGATGTAGCTCTTTTGCCTTTCTATGTTTCTGAAGAATGTCTCCCTTGTGGAAAAGCTGACAGGATGATAAAAACCTCCTGATTAACGTAATGCTTTTCTCTGTTGCTCGGGGCTTGTGTGTGTGTGTGTGTGTGTGTGTGTGTGTGTGTGTTTTAAAACTAACTAGTTGGAAAAACATCTTCGGTTTCTCCTTGCTGATCTGTTTCTGAGCAGTGACATGTTCTTATAACAGTACGGACTTTGGAGGTGAGCAGATTTGAATTTGAATCCTGACACCTTCACTTACTAGTTATATTATCTGGACTAATAAATAAATGTCCTTTTGTTCACTTATTCATCTGTTCGTGGATTCATTCTCATTCTGAACACTTATGGAACACCCTTACTCTGTCAGGCCCGAGGCTGGACTTCAGGGGTACATGACACTTATCCTGACAGTGTGCCTTTGGTCTACCACGGCTACAAAGTTTCCTGACCACTCACACCATCATTAAAACATTTCTGAGCACAAATCTCTCACGTATGTATGTTTTTATATATTATATGCATGACTTTTACACTATTGTGTACATAATAAGACATTTGATTAAAAAACATACAGTACTGGGCCGCCTGGGTGGCTCAGTTGGTCAAGTGTCCGATTTCGCCTGCGCTCAACTTTTCACCTTGGTTTTGGCGCAGAAGGAGCTATGCTCTGCTATGCTGTGCTATAGCTATTGCTATAGCAATAGCTATGCTATTTCATTCTTCTTCACCATTTTCCCTTGCGAGGGAGACACCATAACAGGGCCCGTATTTACCAGTGATTCCGACCTTCTTGGTGCGTTTAGCCCTGTCCCCACAAACTAGGTTTGAGCCCACAGAGGAAGAGACATAGTTGAACTTCACTTTCTTCATCATGAAAATCGTGGCGATGAAATCTGTCTCATGTTATTGTTGCTCGTTTATTCTCTCAACAGATTTCATTGAACACTCTCCAATATTAGATTCTGAGGGACCGGAGAGGTAGTGCTAAATGTTGTTTTTAACATCTGAGGGGAGATTTCTGTTGGAAGGGGTTACTATTCATACTCACTTATGTTTCAGTTGATATTCAACATATTAAAATTCTTAAGTTTTTTTTATTTTTAATATATATATATTTTTTACCGTTTATTCATTTTTTGATAGAGACTGAGAGTGACTGGGGGAGGGGCAGAGAGAGAGGGAGACAGACTCTGAAGCAAGCTCCAGGCTCTGAACTGAGAGCACAGAGCCCGACGTGGGGCTCCAACTCACGGACCATGAGATCATGACCTGAGCTGAAGTCGGACGCTTGACCGACTGAGCCACCCAAGCGCCCCTTATTTTTTTATTTTTTTATTTTTTATTTATTTTTTTATTTATTTTTTTTTTTTATTTTTGGGACAGAGACATAGCATGAATGGTGGAGGGCCAGAGAGAGGGAGACACAGAATCGGAAACAGGCTCCAGGCTCTGAGCCATCAGCCCAGAGCCTGACGCGGGGCTCGAACTCACGGACCGCGAGATCGTGACCTGGCTGAAGTCGGACGCTTAACCGACTGCGCCACCCAGGCGCCCCTTATTTTTTTATTTTTAAATGTTTTTAATGTTTATTTGAGGGAGAGAGAGACAGAGCGTGAGCAGGGGAGGGGTAGAGACAGAGGGAGACGGAATCCCAAGCAGGCTCCAGGCTCCGAGCTGTCAGCACACAGCCCAATGCGGGACTCAAACCCATGAAGTGTAAGATCATGACCTGAGCCGAAGTCGGACGCTTACCCGACTGAGCCATGCAGGCGCCCCCCAAAATTCTTAAGTTTCAAAGTTTAGTTTTTCTTAAGTCTTTAAGATCAACCTTAGGTTGATAACATCCATTATTTTTACTTATTCTATGACTAACGTTCAATTAATATTTATATTTAAAAGATAAAATCCTCAACATTTTGCATGCTAAATAAGTAGTTCATCAACTTTTAAAGTAATTATATATCGAGGTGCCTGGGTGGCTCAGTCAGTTGAGCGTCCAGCTTTGGCTCAGGTCATGATCTCATGGTTTGTGAGTTCAAGCCCCACGTCGGGTTCTGTGCTGACAGCGTGGACCCTGCTTGGGATTCTCTGTTTCCTCTCTCTCTTCCCCTCCCCTGCTCACACATTCTCTCTCAAGAATAAAGAAAACATTAAAGAAATTAAAGTAATTACATGTTTAACTGATTCTCTCAAACCCTTCAGATTCCTAATGTTACTCCTACATCAGTTAGGATTCAGTGCAGAAAACTGAAACACTCTGGGTGTTTTAAGCAGAAAGGGGTTAAATACAGGAAATTAGGTACTTGCAAAATTGTTGGGAGCAATGGAGGAGTGGGTTCAAGGCATACCTCTTGGTGTGATTCCCCGAGCATTGCAGAACCCATCAAGAATGTTGCTTCCCCCGCCACAATCAGGAAAGCGGAGACAAGGAGGCCAGAACCTGAACTACTGAGACACAAAAAATCCAGCATCCTGCCTAGGATGCCATTCGGAAGTCATAGTAGCCACCATCACATTGCCTTGTCACTGAATTGTGCTATCTGACTGACACTGATGCAACTGCTTCTCAACACTCGAGAAGCTAGAGACTGGACACTGGCAACCTCAGATTTTACCAGCACTACACACTGCAAAGTGTCTATTAGGAAGATGGACCTTGCCACACTTCTATCTTCTGTCTTACTTGGTCGTTGTCACTCAGGGGTCGGTCGTGATTCTTCTAGTAAATTGAAACCCTCAAGAGGAAAGGTGTCATGCCTTCTTCTTTTCAGCCTGTAGCACAGGCACAAAGAGGTTGCCCAGTAAATACACACCGATGCTTGGGTATTCAGTATATTGATATTTGATACTGTCATTTTGATGTCTTGCCTTTGACTGATTATCCCAATCTTCCATCTCCTTCAGCTTAATTTCTGGTATGCCAACCATAAGCAACTGAGCGTGTGCAGTAAGTATTATTGAAGTGGGAGAGAAGAGCTGGATCATTTCCATTGGCAACTGGTCAGAGACCTTCAGTGTGGACATTACTATGTAGCTATTTTGCTGCTGATAATAGATGTTTAGATAATAGATGGTTGTCTGTAGCAGAAAGTTTTACGGTTTGTTGTATTAGGGCTTCAGTACATCTAATTGATATAATTCATTGAACCCAGAACCCTGGGTGCAGAAGTGTGCTGGGAATGGTACCCATATATACCACTTATGGCCATCATGAAAATCTAATACAAAACGAAATTTCCTAACGTAACACTCCTTACCAACCCAATAATTATACAATTCCATGTAGAAAATTAACCAAATTCTCTTCCACTTTTCAGATTAAAATCATAAATATTAAACCTTTCTAAACAAGCAGGATTCCAGAAGACTCCAGATTTTCAGACGGTACAGTATGGACATTTTGGTCCCATTCTCATCTCAAAAAACATGAGGATAAAGACCAAATACAAGATCAGTCTTGGATAAAACGTACAAGACATCTGAGGCCTTAAGCCATCCAGGGAAGTAGAAAGTGGGAAAAGTAGAAAATAGAAAATGGAAGGGGGCAGTAGATGACTCAGCAGACTGGTAGAGTCCCAGAAGGGCAAACCTAAGCACCTGAACCACAAGCCAAACTCCCTCACACAACCCATGAAAGAGAAACAGGGTACCATGTTCGTAGGTGGTAGAGGCTGACACCATGATAGAATCTCTGGAAAATTTCAGTTTGACCAAAAGCAGAAGAATTGTAGCCAGTTCTTCCTACGGTCAAGTCCTACTCATATATATGCTGCTTTCAGTCAACTATGTGGTGCCTACTTATAAATATGAATGGCCAGTCAAGAACTCCCAGATGTTTGTTTGTTTATTTATTTATTTATTTATTTATTTATTTATTTATTTTTATTTATCTTTTAATATGAAATTTATTGTCAAATTGGTTTCCATACAACACCCAGTGCTCATCTCAACAGGTGCCTTCCTCAATGCCCATCACTCACTTTCCCCTCCTCTCCACCCCCCCCCCCAACCCTCAGTTTATTCTCAGTATTTAAGAGTCTCTTATGGTTTGCCTCCTTCCCTCTCTGTAACTTTTTTTCCCCCCTCCTCCTCCCCCCTGGTCTTCTGTTGAGTTTCTCAGGATCCACATAAGAGTGAAAACATATGGTATCTATCTTTCTCTGCTTGACTTATTTCACTTAGCATAACACTCTCCAGTTCCATCCATGTTGCTACAAATGGCCAGATTTCATTCTTTCTCATTGCCAGGTAGTATTCCATTGTATATGTAAACCACATCTTCTTTATCCATTCGTCAGTTGATGGACATTTAGGCCCTTACCATAATTTGGCTATTGTTGAAAGTGCTGCTATAAACATTGGGGTACAAGTGCCCCTATGCATCAGCATTCCTGTGTCCCTTGGGTAAATTCCTACCAGTGCTATTGCTGGGTCATAGGGTAGATCTATTTTTAATTTTTTGAGGAACCTCCACACTGTTTTCCAGAGCGGCTGCACCCGTTTGCATTCTCACCAGCAGTGCAAGAGGGTTCCCTTTCTCCACATCCTCTCCAGCATCTATAGTCTCCTGATTTGTTCATTTTAGCCACTCTGACTGGTGTGAGGTGGTATCTGAGTGTGGTTTTGATTTGTATTTCCCTGATGAGGAGCGACATTGAGCATGTTTTCATGTGCCTGTTGGCCATCTGGATGTCTTCTTTAGAAAAGTGTCTGTCCATGTCTTCTGCCCATTTCTTCACTGGATTATTTGTTTTTCGGGTGTGGAGCTGGTGAGTTCTTTATAGATTTTGGTTACTAACCCTTTGTCCAATGTGTCATTTGCAAATATCTTTTCCCATTCCGTCGGTTGCCTTTTAGTTTTGTTGATTGTTTCCTTTGCAGTGCAGAAGCTTTTTATCTTGATGAGGTCCCAACAGTTCATTTTTGCTTTTAATTCCCTTGCCTTTGGGAATGTGTCAAGTAAGAAATTGCTGCGGCTGAGGTCAGAGAGGTTTATTCCTGCTTTCTCCTCTAGGGTTTTGATGGTTTCCTGTCTCACATTCAGGTCCTTCATCCATTTTGAATTTATTTTTGTGAGTGGTGTAATAAAGTAGTCTAATTTCATTTTTCTGCATGTTGCTGTCCAGTTCTCCGAGCACCATTTGTTAAAGAGACTGTCTTTTTTCCATTGGATATTCTTTCAAGAACTGCCAGATGTTTAAAGAAAATGTCCAACAAGAAAGAGGGAGACTAAAGAAAATAAATAGGAAAGAAGGAGATCATGCATGTATATATGGTGTATATATGAAACAATCATGGAAAGGAACACTTTTTTTTTTTTTTTTAAGTAGGCTTCATGCCCAGCACAGAGCCCAACATGGGGCTTGAACTCATGACCCTGAGATCAAGACATGAGCTGAGATCAAGAGTGTGGCAGCTAACTGACTGAGCTACCCAGGCGCCTAAGAAAGGAACACTCTTGAAACTTCAAAGTATGATAGTAAGAATTAAAGAAACAAAACATGGGGCACCTGGGTGGCTCAGTCGGTTAAGTATCTGACTTCTGCTCAGGTCATGATCTCATGGTTCACAAGTTCAAGCCCTGCGTCAGGCTCTGTGCTGACAGCTCGGAGCCTGGAGCCTGCTTCAGATTCTGTGTCTCCCTCTCTCTTCCCCTCCCCTACTTACACTCTGAATTTCTCCCTCCCTCTCTCAAACATTAAAAAAAAGAAGAAGAAAAAGAAACAAAACAGAAGAATTGAGAGATAAAATCAAGGAGACCTCTCAGAAACTAGAAAAACAAATAGATGACAATAAGGAGAGAAAAGGTAAGAAAATCAGAGAATTCAAGCAGGTTAAAAAGTACTACTGAGTGTCCTCCCCCCACCCAAAAAGGCAAAATGGTAGGGAGAATGTTATCGAGATAGTACAAAAACACTTTCCAGACTAAAAGGTATGAGTCTTCAAATGGATAGAGACCACCAAATGCCTAGCACCATGAACAAAAAGGAAACTCTTACCAAATTATATCATTGTGAAATTTTAGAATCCTATAGATAAAACATTCTAAAAGCTTTTAACAAAAAAAACAGGTCACCTACCCCCACTCCCAGCCCTGAATCGGAACATTATTAGATTTCTCATTAACAACACTGGAAGCTAAAACAACAACAATGGAACAATTCCTTGACGTTTCTGAGTAAACATTTGTTTTCAACGTTCAATTCTTTACACATCCAGACTCTTGATCATGAGTGAAGCCAGAATTTTCAGTGATATACCTTCCATTCATTATTTCTCAGCAAGGTGCCAGAGGATATGTTTCACTAAAAGGAGTAAACCAAGAAAAAAGAAGACATTGGTTGCAGAAAACAAGAAGTTTATGTAGAAAGAGACAAAGGAATTTCCAGCATGATGTCAGAGGACAAACCCAGGAGGACAATTCTGCAGCTCTTTTGAGGACAGCTAGTTTAGATTGGAGCAGGACTGGAAAACTGCTGGTGTGGTGTCTCTAACAGGAAAAAAGTAACAGATCATCTAAAAAACTTGACCATGTTAAACTTCTACTGAAACATTTCAGGTGTGCCTTGGTGGCTCAGTCAGTTAAGCATCCGACTCTTGGTTTCAGCTCAGGTCATGATCTCGAGGGTTATGAGTTCGAGCCCCACATCGAGCTCCGTGCTGACAGTGCAGAGCCTGCTTGGGATTCTCTCTCTTCCTCTCTCTGCCCCTCCCCCACTCACTCTCTCTGTCTCTCTCTCTCAAAAATAAATAAACAAACTTAAAAAAAAGAAAAAGAAACATTTCTTTTTTTTTTTTTTTCAACGTTTTTTATTTATTTTTGGGACAGAGAGAGACAGAGCATGAACGGGGGAGGGGCAGAGAGAGAGGGAGACACAGAATCGGAAACAGGCTCCAGGCTCCGAGCCATCAGCCCAGAGCCTGACGCGGGGCTCGAACTCACGGATCGCGAGATCGTGACCTGGCTGAAGTTGGACGCTTAACCGACTGCGCCACCCAGGCGCCCCGAAAAAGAAACATTTCAATACTGAGGAGTATTACAAGATTTAATGGTAAGTTCAGAGAAATTTAAGTGCATGAAAAATGAGATTTGTGTGCCTATACAATGGGTGTACCTATACAGTGGGATAATTTAATTACAATTAAAAGAAATGAGCTATGAAAAGACATGGGTGAGTCTTAATGCATACCGAGAAGGGAAAGAAACCAGTCTGAAAACACTAAATACTGTATGATTCCATTTATATGACATTCTGGAAAAGACAGAACTACAGAAATGATAACAGATTGGTGGCTGTCAGGGGCTCAGGAGGAGGGGAATGAAGCTATTAGGGTGATGAAACTATCCTGTATGATACTCTAATGGTGAATATAAGACATTAAAACCTGTAGAACTTTTTCAAAAGCCCATAGAACTTTATAGCATAAAGAGCATAAAGTTTAATGCATGCAAATTTTAAATATCACTTAGGAGATTGAGGGAACCCAGTACAAAATGCAGAATCTAACAAACGATTCTAAATATATTGCAAATATATGAAGCAACTTCTCTGAAGGTGGTGGGAGAATGAAGATCTGACCTAAGTAACTTTGGAAATGAGTGCAGTCTGTAAAACTAAAGACAAAAGGAACTGTACATAAACTAATTGCTTCCCAGGTTAATCATTCTGAAAAAAACTGTGTGTGTGTTGGAATTGAACCAGCAGGTAAGTGGATGGCTGATAGTGAGAGCTATGTTGTCCTTGTCAGAATAGGAGCTTACAGATAAGCAAGGGGAAGAACTAGAATGATCCCTGTGGTAACGGGATAGAGTTGGAGATGGTATGAACTCATGTTTATATAGCTACATAAAAAATATTTATAGATATGTATGTATACATGGTTTAGTACACCATGTGTATCTCCTATCTCTGTCAGCTGAGAGGGCCTAGAAGCAAGACACCCCAGTGGCAGTGAGCACACCAAGCATCCAGATCTCGGCTTCTAATACTATTCTCCAGTAGAAGGAGCCGGGACTCGTTAGGGAAACGACTGATTCCAGAACTGGAGCAGGAAAAACACAATATGAGCCTGTAGCATTTTCTAGTGCCAGAAAGTAAGAGAATGCTTTAAAAAAAAAAAAAAATCTTGCTACGATGGAGATATGTCAAAGGAATACAGGTGGTACCCGACAGAACTCCCAATGGCCAAGCTGGGACAATTTAAACAATAATGAAAAAAAAAAAAAACTTGTAATGGATTATAACCCAAAGTATAAAAAATATATATCCACGGGGCCCTGGGTGGTTTAGTCAGTTACACATCTGACACTTGATATTGGCTCGGGTCATGATCCCACAGTTTGTGGCCCTGTGCTGACAGCAGGGAGCCTGCTTGGCTCTTTCAAAACAAATAAATAAACTTAAAATATATATCTGTGAGTCCATACTGTACAAATAAATGATTGAATAAATGGGGAGAATAGATACATCTCCCATATAGAAGAATTCCAAATAATTTATGTAAAGCTAACTCCTCATTCATTAAGTGTGGGCTGAACATAGTGACTTCCTTCCAAAGAGTACAGTATAGAAATGGGGCGGGGGGAAGAGTTAATGTTATAGCAGTAAAGCTGGTAAATATTCCCTTAAGCCAGGGGGTCAAGGTTAATGCCAACATATCAATAACATGATATGCTTGATGATAACATACTCTTGGCATGATGTGATGAGAATGGTCTTCTTCCCCAAAATAAATTACCCCGGCCTAATCATAAAAACATAAGACAAATCTTAACTGATGGTTTCCTACAAAATACCTGGCTAACGTTCCTCAAAACTGTCGAACTCATAAAAAGGAGGGTCTGTGAAGCTCTTAGGACCAGGAGAAGTCCAAGGATACAGGATTCTGGAACAGAAAAAGAAAATTAGGGAAAAACTGAGGAACACTGAATAGAATATTAAGTTTAATAATGCATCATTACTGATTCATTAATTGTGACAACTACACCCTAGTGTAAGTAATGTAAGTTGTTAATAATAAAGGAAACGAGGTGAGGGCTTTATGGGATCTCTCTGTTATATTTTTGCAATAGTTCTGTAAATCTAAAACTGTTCTAAAATAGAAATGTTTATTTTAAAACTGAGTTAATTATTAATTCCAGGAAAACCAAACAGACTTACAAGAGATGAAGTAAAATCATTGTATACTATTGGATCAGCCTTGAACAATATTTACATAGTCATGGTAACTAAAATGTGAAATGTGGATCCGAGCAAAAATTGTGATTTTACTATATTTGGAAGTTGGATAGGGGATGTAAGAAAGTAAACACTCTCATACATCATAAGAAGTCACTGAATATCATCTGCAACTGATGAGTCAAAAGAACAGTATATCACAGAAACGTGGAGGCAATTACAAGAAGAGCTAAAAGAATGGAAAATGTTTACTACTGGAATTGACCAGGAGCAATTGTTTTTTGTTGTCTCAAGTTGCTGTTTCACTTTTTAAACTACGTTTAAAAACATACTTTACATTGGGGCACCTGGATGGCTCAATTGGTTAAGCGGCCAGACTCTTGATTTTGACTCGGGTAATGATCACAGGGCTGTGGGATCGAGCCACACATCGAGCCCCATGTGTCTGTCTGTCTGTCTGTCTCTTTCTCTCTCTCAAATAAAAACAAACAAATAAAATTTTAAAAAGAGCATAGTTTACACTGCAAAGCATGGAATACTTTTTTAAAAATTTATTTTCTTTTGAGAGGGAGGATTGGGGCGGGGGGTGGGGGGGGGCAGGCCGTGTGCTGGTGCATGCACCAGCAGAGGAGGGGCAGAGAAAGAGAGAGAGGATCCCAAACAGGCTCCATGCTGTCACCTCGGAGCCTGATGCCGGGCTCCAACCCCATGACCCGTGAGACTATGATCTGAACCAAAATCAAGAGTTGGAAGCCACCCAGGTGCCCTGGCATGGAGTACTTAAAAAGAAAAAAAAATTTTTTTTAACGGTTATTAATTTTTGAGAGACAGAGAGAGACAGGGCATGAGCGGGTAAGGGGCAGAGAGAGGGAGACACAGAATCCGAAGCAGGGTCCAGGCTCCAGGCTGTCAGCACAGAGCCCAACGCGGGGCTCAAACTCACGAACTGAGAGATCATGACCTGAGCTGAAGTTGGATGCTCAACCGACTGAGCCACCCAGGCACCCCATAGGCATGGAGTACTTTAATAAAAAATTTAAAATATCTAATGACAGGTTTGTGAGATGGAGCCCCACGCTGACAGCAAGGTGCCTGCTTGGGATTGTCTCTCTCTCCCTCTGCTGCTTTCCCCCGTGCTCTCTCTCTCTCGCTCTCTCTCTCTCTCGCTCTCTCTCAAGATAAATAAATAAGCTTAAGAAATATAACTTAAAAAAATCCAATGACATTAAACATTTCAAATTAAAATCACAAATTTGATAGGTTAAATTCTCTAATATGTTAGCTTTTCTAAAACGTTTCAAACATCTACATCCTCTATACCTTTATAGGATGGTAAGATCTCTTATCTAAGAGAAGCCAACCGACCAGACTTATTTAAAGACTGAGGACCACAATATGGTTATAGATTGGAATTACAATAAGATATTCTGTACTGAGACATTGGTTCCTAGTTACTAATTCCACAATGATTCTACCTAAACTTCAGGTTTTCATGCTAATCTCTTCCTGTCCCAGGAATGCGGCCTTCAGACACAGGCAGGAGAGGCTCCTGCTCTAGTCTCAGCACATAGCACAAATACACATTTATTTTAAAAACACAGGCACCTTGGGGCACCTGGCTGGCTCAGTCATTAGAGCATGTGACTCTTGTTCTTGGGCTTGTGGGTTCGAGCCCCATGCTGGGTGTAGAGATTACTTTAAAAAAATCTTAGGGAGGTGCCTGGGTGGCTCAGTCAGTTGAGTGTCTGACTTTGGCTCAGGTCATGATCTCACAGCTTGTGAGTTCGAGCCCTACGTCGGGCCCTATGCTGACAACCCAGAGCCTGGAGCCTGCTTCTGATTCTGTGTCTCCCTCTCTCTCTGCCCCTAACCCATTCGCATTCTGTCTCTGTCTCTCTCAAAAATAAATAAACATTAAAAAAAATTAAAAAAAAAATCTTAGGGGCATCTGGAGGGCTCAGTCAGTTAAGCCTTCAACTTCAGCTCAGGTCATGATCTCACGGCTTGGGGGTTTGAGCCCCAGGTCCAGCTCTGCGCTGACGACTCAGAGCCTGGAGCCTTCTTTGGATTTTGTGTCTCCCTCTCTCTCTGCCCCTTCCCCACACGTGCTCTGTCTCTCTGTCTCTCAGAAATAAATATTTTTTTAAAACTTCGAAAAAATCTTAAACAAAACCACAGGTGCCTCGATTTTGTTATGTAGATTTTACCAAGTATTAAAAAATCCCTTTTCCCCTTAGGAAAGGGGATATGCCTATTTTAGGCATAAACAGGCCTCTGAATGTGGTAACTTTCTTTCTTTCTTTCTTTTTTTTTCCACATAAGTGGTAGTACCTGCTACATATAGAAGAAGAAAAAACCAAAAAACCCCATGAGTGCCTCTGTTACTCTCGATTCTATGCTCAGTGTGGAACCAGCATGACTTCTAAATATCGACCCTCGTGTCAGATGCTCTTCAGGCCCCAGATTGGCACTTCTCCACAGCTTCTGCCCAGTGTCTGTGAAACAGAATGGGTTGTGCTGCTCTCTGTGTTGGGGACAGAATGCTGTGGATTTGAGTGGCAGAGGGTTTAGGTAAGAGAAAAGACAAACTAACTTGTTAAGTCCTTTCTCTCAGACGGCATAAATGCAATAGATTTTTACATAATGTAGCATTTCCCAGTCGTGCTAAAGATCCATTTCTCTTGCTTCATGTTCCTTTTGTGGTTCACACTGGTTAGTGTGGCATTTGCCAAAGTTACACAGAGGGACTGAGAAATATGTTGAAATATTAAACAACTCCTATTACTCTTAAATGGGCATGTATGTAGGTAATATGACGTGAAGCATGATAAAGATAACTTACATTATCACTAGATGGACAATTGAATGCTAGAATTGAGAACAGTTTTATTTTTGTAAAAATATTACAGTTTGACACTCCTGGCTGGCTCAGGCAGGTAAGCCTCCAACTCCTGATTTTGGCTCAGGTCATGATCTCAGGGTCGTGAGATGGAGCCCCGCATCAGGCTCCTCGCTGGGCATGGAGCCTGCTTGGGATTCTCTCTCTTTCTCTCTCTCTCTCTCTCCCTCTCCCTCTTCACCCTTTCCCCCACTCATGCTCTCTTTCTAAAAAAAAAAAAAGGTTTAATTAAAATTTCCAAAAAAATTAAATTAAAACATCAGTTTGAGTATTTTAATTTATTTAAAAAACATTTTTTTAATGTTTTTGAGAGAGAGAGAGTGTGAGCAGAGGAGGGGCAGAGAGAGAGGAAGACTCAGAATCCGAAGCAGGCTCCAGGCTCTGAGCTGCCAGCACAGAGCCTGATGTAGGGCTTGAACCCATGAACCGTGAGATCATGATCTGAGCAGAAGTTGTATGCTCAATCAACTGAGCCACCCAGGCACCCCTAGAGTATTTTAATTTAAAGGTTGGTGTTTATTTATCATAATTTTAATTAAAAAAAATTTAATGTTTATTTTTGAGAGAGAGAGAGGCAGAGAAAGAAGGAGACGCAGAATCAGAAGCGGGCTCCAGGCTCTTAGCTGTCAGCACAGTGCCCAACACGGGGCTCGAACTCACGAGCTGTGAGATCATGACCTGAGCTGAAGTCGGACACTCAACCGACTGAGCCACCCAGGTCCCCAATTATAATTTGGATTTGAATTTCAATGGATAATTTTTAATTTTTAGAGGAAACTCCGAAACATGACTATAACTTTACATTTTAAATATTTGACATTTACTTTAACATTTTTGATGAAATGTATATATTTTGAATACAATTACATTTTGTTTTTTAATCTTTTTTTTTTTTTAACGTTTTTTATTTATTTTTGGGACAGAGAGAGACAGAGCATGAACGGGGGAGGGGCAGAGAGAGAGGGAGACACAGAATCGGAAACAGGCTCCAGGCTCCGAGCCATCAGCCCAGAGCCTGACGCGGGGCTCGAACTCACGGACCGCGAGATCGTGACCTGGCTGAAGTCGGACGATTAACCGACTGCGCCACCCAGGCGCCCCATGTTTTTTAATCTTTTAAATTGAAAGTTGGCAAGGCTTTTCTGTTTAAAGCCAGATAGTAAATATTTCAGGCCTAACGGGGCCTGTGATATCTGCCGCAACTATTCAGCTGTGCTTTTGTGGGGAAAGCTGCCATAGACGACAAATAAATGGATGACTGAGGTTGTGTGACAGCAAATATTAACTTACAAAAACATACGGTGGGCTGAATTTTCCCAGTGGGCCTAATTTGCTGACCCTTGCTTTAGATCATTACTGTCAATACAATGTGAATTGTGTGAAAAATATGGATTATAATGATATAACTCATGATTTTGCTGACATAAAGGCAAGAAAAATTAGTTTTATAGAACAAAGATATAATAATGCATTAGTTAACTCTGTCTCTATTTTATAATTGACCCAAAATTGCCACACATCAGCAGAATGCCCAGAGAAACAAATGATTATCTTCGTGACTCTTGGTTGGTTGGGCAATGATTTCTTAGCTATGACATCAAAAGCACAAGTGATAAAAGGGAGAAAATAATGAAATTGGACTTCATCAAAAGCCAAAACATTTGCTTCCAAAGGACAACATCAGGAAGGTGAAAAACCCTACAGAATGAGAGAATATGTTTGCGAATCGTATCTTTGATAAAGGAGCCTGTATCTAGAATACATAAAGAACTCTTACAACTCAGTAAGAAAATGACGAATAACCAAAATTTTAAATTGTCAAAGGATATGAATAAACATTTCTTCAAAGAAGGTATATAAATCGCCAATAAGCACGTGAAAAGATGCTCAACTTTATTAGCATCGGGGAAAGCAATGAGATACCACTCCACACCTACTAGGATGGATATAATAAAAAGGTCAGATAACAAGTGTTGGCAAGGATGTGGAGAAATTAGGAGCCTCCTATACCACTGATAGGAGTGGAAAACGGTGCAGCCGCTTTAGAAAACAGTCTGGCCCTGCACCACATGGTTAAACATCGGTTATCCATACAATCCAGCTCTTCCACTCCTGTGTATGTATTCTGGGACACAGGAAAACATATGTCCACGTAAAAACTGGTACATGAATGTTTATAGCAGCGTTACTCACGGTAACCAAAATGTGGGCTAACCCAAAGGTCCATCAACCGGGGAACAGATCAACAAAATGCATATCCAGACAATGGAATGTTACCTGGCAATAAAAAGAAATGAGGTAGTGGGGAGCCTGGCTGGCTTAGTCAGTGGAGCACATGACTCTTGATCTCAGGGTTGTGAATTTGAGCCCCCTGTTGGGTGTGGAGCTTTAAAAAAAAAAAAACCAAAAACCCTTAAAACTTAAAAAAAAACTATAAAAACAAAAGAGATGAAGCAATGAAACTTGAAAACATTATTGCTAAGTGAAAAAAGCCAGTCACAAAAGACCACATATCTTATGATTTCACTGACATGAACTGTCTAGACCAGACAAACAAGACAAAGTAGATTTGTGGTTGCCTAGGGTGGGGATTGGGCCAAAATGGTGTTGGGGGCATGACTGCCTATGGGTATGGGATTTCTTTTTTAGAGTGATGAAAATGTTCTGGAATTAGATAGTGGTGATGGTTGCACAACTTTGAATAAATGAAAAACCATTGAATTGTATATTTTATTATTTTAATTTATTTTTTAAGTTTATTTATTTTTTTAGTAATGTCTACACCAAACATGGGGCTTGAACTCATGACCTCAGATCAAGAGTTGGAGGCTCTTCCAACTGAGCCAGCCAGACGCCTCTGAATTGTCTATTTTATCTCTGTTTCTTTTTTTTAATAAACTTTTTAAAAAGTTTATTTATTTATTTTGAGAGAGAGAGAGAGAGAGAGAGTATGAGGAGGGGCAGAGAGAGAGGGAGAGAGATCCCAAGCAGGCTCTGTGCTGTCAGCGCAAGCCCTACTCGGGGCTCCATCTCACAAACTGAGAGGTTATGACCTGAGCAGAAATCAAGGGTCAGATGCTCAACAGAGCCACCCAGGCACCCCCTGAATTGTATATTTTAAGTGGGTGAATTATACGGCATGTGAATTATATCTTATTAAAACTGCTATTTTAAAAAATGCCATCTATGGGGTGCCTGGCTAGCTCAGTAGATACAACATGTGACTTTTTGTATCTCAAGGTTGTGAGTTCGAGCCCCACTTTAGGGATAGAGTTTACTTTAAAAACAAAACAAAACAAAACAAAACAAAACAAAACTGTGCCTGGCCTACGGTAGAGGCTGAAATAAAAGTTTGTTGTGTTTTTTTTTTCTCTTTCCTCTTCCCCAAACTTCCCTACCCAGGTTATCCCTGAAAGAACTGTTAGGTTATTTCACCTCTGACAGGACTTTTACCCACCACCGTCTAGGTGATCAGGGTTTTCTCTCTCCAGA
Source organism: Neofelis nebulosa (assembly GCF_028018385.1). Taxonomy (NCBI): domain Eukaryota; kingdom Metazoa; phylum Chordata; class Mammalia; order Carnivora; family Felidae; genus Neofelis; species Neofelis nebulosa. Next base: position 46,974,994 of record NC_080797.1, read on the forward strand.
CACATGTCATACCCTTTAGACTTTGCCCTTCCTTTTTTCGATACCCGCTGGCCACCAGTCAGCAAAGGAATTTCCCAGGATAGGACAGGCTTTGCTAGCACTCATTTGATTGCTAAGGAAGCAGCCACACAGACTAGCTTAAAACAGCTTTATCCCCCAGGCTCTACAGGGACTGCTTCTGTGGACCCCTCTCCCTGGGGTCACTTCACAGTTTGAGCTGGAGACTTCCATGACTCATGCCTGCCTCACCTTCACCTCTCTTTCCATTTCTCCCCCCAGCTCCCTTCCTGACTAAATGCTCTTTCTGTCTGGACATCAGGTAGGCCCACTGGTAAAAACTTACTTAAAGTTGAATACAACAACAACCACCAGTAAATATTAATTTCTTCACAACTGCCTAAAACTTGATGGGACAGTGTTTCCCTGAGTCTGTAATTTACCAAGATCTCCCTGAATCAGTTCTGTTGTTGACTCGGTGTTAGACTTTGGGCTTTGCTCATCTGTAAAGAGAGGTGAGTGGAGGGTAAATGGAGTCCAGATTCTCTGAGGATCCTCCAGTTCTTACGTTTCATCTTCACGTACTCGCAAACTTTTCTAACAGCGACTAATAATAGCTGATCATACTGCTGCCTGTATGTTACTTCCGATTTTTATAGCATTGGTGCCGGATGGGAGAGCCTTGGAACTCATGTTGAAAGCAAGGAGATGAGGGCAGGAATAAGAACCTGGGCTCTGTTCTCTCGGTGCATCTGTTGTCACCCAACCCCACTCTGGAGCGAGCACAAAGCCAGGTGACCATGAGCCCTTGGTGTGGTTATTCATGTTATTGTAATATGAACCACCAGGGCCAAGCATAGTGCTAAGAACTTCACAAGCATTATTTTATTTAATCCTCAATATAATCCTAATGTTACTTCTCATGTTATAGACAACAAACTGAGGCACAGATGGGTTAAGACCCTAGCCCAAGGGCAACCAGCTGGTAAAATAGCTGTCTAGGATTGGTACCCGGAGATGCTAAATCCTTAAGGCGAATGTTTGCATGTCTGAGGATTAATGTCCATTCTGATGATCCTATGTCCATCTGAAAAGGGCTTCTCAAATGGGTTTATGTTTGGGAAGGAGAATAGGTGTTATGACTCTTGATACTCAGAGTGGGACCCAAATAGTCACTCAGTAGCAGGCAAGCAGGCAATCCTAACATCTGTTGGCAAGATGCCTGGAATGTGGGGGTCTCCAGCCTTTCTGTATATTTTTTAATGCTTATTAATTTATTTTGAGACCAAAAGCGAGTGAGCGGGGGAGGACCAGAGAGAGAGAGAGAGAGGGAGGAGCAGAGAGAGAGGAGAGAGAGAATCAATCCCAAGCAGTCTCCATGCTGTCAGCACAGAGCCGGACATGGGTCTCAAACCCACAAACCTTGAGATCATAACCTGAGCCGAAATAAGAGTTGGACACTCAACTGACTAAGCCACTCAGGCGCCCCCTCCAGCCTTTCTTGAGTGATGAAATTTCAGTCTGGTTTGAGTTTTGAAAATATCATTGCAACTAAGTAACTAACATACTCTTCTTTAGAATCCTGTTCTGGTGGCCCCAAATGAACCCAGAGTCTTTTGTGTCCAGGTAAAGCTTGGAAAGCAGAACCTTTAAAATACTTGAACCATTTGAAGCAGGGCCTCAAGTCAAGTTGTTGCCATAAAAGCATAAATATTGGGACCCAGAAGATACTAAGGGAAAAAAAAAAAAAAGACGAAATTTCATTTGCTGTAGAGATGCTCGTAAAAGCAAAGCCAGCCCATCTCTGGCCAGGGCCCAAGAAGATAAAAATGTACATAAAGGGTAACAGAGGAAAAGTGATGACATGTCATTAGATTTAGGTCACTCGAGCCTGGGAATTACCTGAGAGGCATAGGTTTGCGTAAAAGCCTGGTAAATGGGAGAATCACTGAACCTTGAGCTAGGGGGAGAAAAAACAAAACAATGGTTCAAAATCATTCAATTTAGTAATTTTGTGACAGAAGAAAGGAGACTCGCTCAGAGAGTGAGGTGATTTCCTGAAGGTCATGGATCTGAAGAGAGGCAGTGGCAGAGCCAGAAGTGGTGGCCAGGCCTCCTTCGGGCTCTATTGCTAGCAGCTACCCACCAGGCTGACCAGGGGAAGCCTGGGAATAAGTAAGGAGGAAAGGACAAAGCATCCTCGGGGACCAGTAAACACAGAAGAGTAGCCACAGAAGGAGAAGGGTTGTGTGGAAGCAAAGTGCCATAGGAGGTTGAAAAGGTAGGTGATTTAAAGCCCTTCTAGGTCTTGGACTGGAGCCGGAAGTTATTGGGAGGAATCTGGGAGATTCACGCTTGACGAAGGAGTGAGGTCAAAAGGGGGAGGAAAAATCTTAGTCTGGTGAAACTGTGCAGGCTGCCTTTGAGGAGGGATATTTTAAGGCAGGGAGGCCAGTGAGGATACTGTGGAGGAAGGTGTGTACATGGGGCGCCTGGGTGGCTCAGTCAGTCAAGTCCTTGATTTAGGCTCAGATCATGATCTCACAGTTCGTGAGTTTGAGCCCTGAGTCCGGCCCCTCGCTGACAGTGTGGAGCCTGCTTGGGATTCTCTCTCTCTCCCTCTGTCTCTCTGCCCCTCCCCCACTTACTCCTATCTCTCTCTTAGAATAAATAAAAATAAACTAAAAGAAAAAAAAAAGAAGGCGTGTGCTAGAAGTCCTTTTACTTCTTAAATATACGAGAGAGACAGAGAGAGAGAGACGGAGAGGTCTCAGCCTCACGCTCAGCTAGAATTCAGACTTGTTGGGACATGTCTGATGAGTGGTTTGGGCTGCCTTCCAGAAGAATGACTTCTAAACCCCTTGAGGAATTTCCAGATGGTCCGTTTCCATCCTCCCCTGCCCACCTGCCTGCCTCCAGTGGAATGAGTCCACTTTACCCCAGGCACTCAAATGTACGAAGAGGTCTATTGATGGTACATTGTGAACAAGGGAACAAGTGGCAACTGCCCAGTGCCCCCTCTCGCCCAGCCCAGGGTGGGATTCCTCCCACCTGGACACTTGGAGCGGATTCTGTGCTCTTGGGCCCTCCCGCACCGAGCCTCAGCTGCATGACCCTCCACGTCTCCTGTCCCAGGAGAGCTGGTGGAGTCTTGGGACTCAGGGCGTCCTCAGAATGGGCTGGCAGTGTTCCATCAGCTGCAGACTGTGACCAGGGCCCGACCGTGGGTACCAGTTCCCCCAGCTCCACTCTGTAGATGCAGGCCTACCCCTGACTGGATGGTTCCCGAGAACAGAGGCCTGTCTCTCATTGGCTAATCTCCCCACCAACCGCCGGCCACCAGTCTGAAGAGCAGGGTCTATTTATGAATGGCATAAGTGTTTCTAGCTTTCTTAGGGAAGCAATTTAACAAATCAGTACATTTTTTGAGCAATTGTTAGGTTAAATAAGCACAACTGATGAGATGTAATTATAAACTTGGGTTCTCTCTCTTGTTAACCGTTTAAATTCAGTGGGGCTGTAGGATTGCTGCACCTGGATAAAAATTGAGACAGTCCCCATAATTTTCTTGTTTTTTTTTCCTTTATTTTTTAATGTTTACTTTTGAGCGAGAGAGAGACGGAGTGCAAGCAGGGGAGGGGCAGAAAGAGAGGGAGACACAGAATCTGAAGCAGGCTCCAGGCTCTGAGCTCTCAGCATAGAGCCCGAAGGGGGGCTCAAACCAAATTGCGAGATCATGACCTGAGCCGAAGTCGGACGCTTAACCGACTGAGCCACCCTGGCACCCCTCTTTTTTTCTTCTTTCTTTCTTTCTTTCTTTCTTTCTTTCTTTCTTTCTTTCTTTTTTTTTTTTAAGATTTTTAAAATTACGTTTAAGTAATCTCTACCCCTAATTTGGGGCTTGAACTTACAACTCTGAGATCAAGAGTTGCACACTCTACGGATGGAGACAGCCAGGTCCCCCTCCTGGGGCACAAAAAATTGTAGTCTGTGTTCACCCTAAATCTGAATATAGATGCAATTCGGTGACGAAATATTTATATAATCATTAAAATTCCAAATATGATGTAAAATTAAGGCTTTTCCCCTGTCCTTTAGGTCAGGTTGGACATACCTGGTCAGCAACCCTTTTGTCCCTCCTCTCCCAGCTTTCTGGCTGTGGTTTCTGATGCTTACAGTGTTGGAATGGACAGAAGCAGGAAAGTTTCCACTTGATTGGTCCTGGCATGGGGATCTGGCGTTGGTGTTCTCTGCACTTGGCAGGTGTTTTAAGCAGATACTTTTATGTACTTTATATCCCTCTCTGTCTTAATCAGTTAGGGCCACTATAACAGAGTACCAATGGGTGAGTTATAAACAACAGAAATTTCGCACAGTTCTAGAGGCTAGAAGTCTGAGATCAGGGCACCAGCAGGGGTAGGTTCTGGTGAGAGCACTCTTCTGGGTTTCAGACTGCTGACCAGTCTCACTGTATCCTCAAGTGGCAGAAAGACAGAGAGCTAGCTCCTTGGCCTCTTCTTATGAGGACACTAATCCCATTCATGAGGGCTCCACCCTCATGACCTAACTACATCTCAGAGGCCCCACCTCCAAAATACCATCACATCCTAGGTAGAATTTCAACATAAGAATTTGGGTGGGGGGCTCCTGGGTGGCTCAGTGGGTTAAGCGTCCGACTCTTGATCTGGGCTCAGGTCATGATCTCACGGTTCATAGTTTGAGTCCCCCCTCTCCCCCACCCTGTCTTTGAGCCCCTCGTCAGGCTCTGCGCTGACATCGAGGAGCCTGCTTGGAATTCTCTCTCTCTCTGTGTCTCTCTCTATCCCTACCCCAATCATGCTTACTCTCTCTTTCTCTCTAAATAAATAGGTGAACTTAAAATTAAAAAAAAAAAAAGAATTTGTAGGGGACACATTTTGTTCGTAACACCCCCATTGCTGGGGACCTCTCACCTCTGGTTCTCTTCCTTTGGGTGATGCATTTACCTCTGGTTCATTGCTTACTGCTTTATCCATCCTTAGAAATCCAGCCATACCTCCAGGTTCCTGCTGAAATCTCTTTGCCCTTCTCGGCTGCCCTCTTAGATAGCACCTTTGACTCTCCCAGGCCAACCATCTGTCTCACTCACAGCTCTTCTTCTGCCCCAACAACTGTGAGGATAGCTACTTCCCAAGTATAACCCCTACTGTGCCTCTTGCCATTTTGGTTTCTCAGACTTGACACCTGTGAGATGGGGGTGGAAAGGAACTCACAGCACAGCTTTCTCCATAGAAACTCTCATCTAAAATCTTACTCTCAGCTTGTTTATACCTTAAATACTCTTTGCCACTTACTTTGTAAATCCTGGTCTAACACTTCATTTTGGAAATTGGTATTTCTTGTGCTTCGACTAAAGCTTCTATTTTAATTAATCAATTTATTTATTTATTTATTCATTCATTCAGAATATAATTTGTCAAATTGGTTTCCATACAACACCCAGTTAAAGCTCCTATTTTAACATCTGATTTTGTTTCATCTAAGACACGTCTTGAACCAAAATGCTTCTCTTATCTGAATCCTGAGCATTAATATGATATTTACTTCTACTTAAAAAATTTTTTTTCATCTTGATAAGTGTACTCTTCAATCCCCATCATCTACTTCCCCCGCCCCTCCACCCACCTCCCCTCTGGTAACCATCACTTTTGTTCTCTACAGTGAAGAGTCTGTTTCTTGGTTTCTCTCTCTCTCTCTCTCTCTCCCTTGGCTCATGCATTTACCTCTATTTTTCAAGCAAAGGATACTGTCTACCATTTGGATTTATTTCCCCGGCTCCACCCTTATAGATCCAAATCTGGATTATAGTGTTCTAGTGAGAGAAGGGGGCTCTAATTTAAAAGAGAGAGAGAGAGAGAGGCAGCACTTCAACCAAACTGTAAGGCCCTTGGAGGGAACACTTGTATGGTCCTCTAACTCTGGAGGAGAGTTGCTCTCCCTCTCGGATTTCTAGCATCTCTGGGATGTGGCGAGAGGTGATAGAGAAGTGGCAAAGGGAAACGTCTTCAACCGAAGACTGAGACACTGCTGGGGATTCCCTGCAGGAACAGGCATGAGCAAAAAGCATTCAGAAACGTAGGGCATATATGACCTTGAGCAAGTTAATTCTCTAAGCCTTGGTTTCCACCTCTGTGGGATGAGAATAAGACTCTCTGTGTTGCTGAGAGCCAAGAGCCTATGAAGTGCATCTGAAGTTGAGAAGTGGGTCACGAGTGTCCAGAATTGGTATCGACAGTTAGACTCGATTTAGTCTCCCATCTCAGACCGTGTGGACCTTGAAAGTCAGGGCCCATGTCAAACTGTTTTCCTTCTGTCTCAATGGGAGCACAATTTACTGGATGGAATTGTGGTGCTGTTGGCCTGGATGTTTGTGGTGTGGATTTGCTCTACAGAGCCACATGTTTCTTTCCCGTGTGCTCTCCATCAGGCCGAACCTGCAGAAAGTGAGTGAAGGACCAGTAATTACCCCAGCTTCATCACATCCCAGAAAGCCCACTCCAAAGCCCCTTTAATGATTGATGTGATTACTTTGTTTCCTTTTCCAAGATATTTTTTGAAATGTTGAGCCCAATTCTCTTTGCTTCTGCTTTTGCTGCAACTCAAGGTGTATTTCTCGAGTTTCTTTGCTTTTCCCCCTATTCTCTTAATAATGTTCTTTTTACCTTCACCTGCCTCTGGGTTTTTAGTGTGCCCTGTGACCTGTATTCATTTGCTCAGACAGGGGTGTGGAGAAAGCGTAGGCCAGGAAATCCCAGCAACCTCCAGCTAATGCACAGAGTCTTTAGTTTGGTGATTACTACAATTGTTGCCTCGTGGAACAGTGAGCCATTAGCTGGTTCTCACCCCCCTATTAGTATTACCCTGTAATTTAATCACAATTAGACTCCTAGAAACACAGACATAGAAAACAAGTGGGCAAAGGAGGGAGATGGCAGAAAGCAACAGCAGCCAGGGGTTCCAGTCGAAGGCACTGTTTTCAGAGGGTGCAGGGCCAGAGAAGAGGGAGGTTTGGGCTCAGAATGAGGTAACTGGGCAAATGATTAAAGGGACTTCACGTTTTACTCCTTGGTATTGGGGTTGGGGTCTACGGGGGCATTGATCTGATGGACTAGGCTGAGCTGGGCTTGTTTGACAGCAATGGGGATTGAAAGAGGTCTTAAGAAGTGACCCCATGTCCCCTTCACCTTCTCTCCTTGGAATCTGTGGGAGGAAGGTCTCAGAGAGGACCCCAGAGGAGGTGTTTCTTTGTCTCATCTGGCTTCCTCTCTTGGGGCCCAAAGCAAGCTCTTGAATATATGTTGAAACCAACCTACTTTCTGAGGGGCTCACAGAGATGTGGAGATACCATTCCCATTGGCTATGTGTCCTACCGGGAAGTCTGGATGTAGGCAGTGGACACAACCAGGGCTAGAAGTAGGAGGCATCGTGAGGTAGAGGAGATTTGAGGAGGGTGTCCTTAGACCTTTCCACAGTACTGCTGTCCTACTTAAGCCTCAGAAACCTGGAGTGCAGTGTAGAATGGAGGAAGCCCAGTATTGAGCCCCCAGATGACAAGGAAACTATTATATCACACTCTGACGTGGATTGATCCAGGAAGAAAAGAGCCAAGTGTGCAAGTTCAGCGCAGCCCTGTCCCCTCATTCTTAAATAATAGCAGCCGCCTTTGGCCAAAGTCAAGTTGCACAGTTGACTGAGGGCACGATGAAGATATGGCAGCGGGCAGGGGGAAGGGTGACTGGAGCAAGGCAGGGTGAGCAAGAAGCTGGGAGCCCAAACATGTGTGAGCAAAATTATAAAATGCCTCGGAGGCCTCCCAGTTCCCTTTACCCTACCTCTCCTCTTACAGTTAGGATCCAGTCTTCCTACAAATCCACTAATCTGTTTAATAACTGAATATCCTCAAGGGTATTAAGAGAAGTTTCTGGTACTCCAGAACGTTCTGGAAGTCCAAGGCTCCTTTCCCCAAATCAGGAGGCAAGACCTGGGTGCATGGGAAAGAGGACTTCTTCCTTCTGACTCTCTTGGTATCAAATTCTCCAGTTCTCATGGTAAACTTGCGATCCTAAGTTGGAGGCTTTCCAGGACAGTTCTAGTTTTAAATATTGTATCCTATTGTCCTCACAAGTACTTGTGAGGCCACATGCCCTGATTTTGTTATGGAAAAAAACTGTAAGTACAGTTCTAGCTCAGAGCATTTCCTGTCCAGCTGAGTCTACATAAATCTTGCCCTTCCCTGGCACCTAGGCGTAGTGGCGTTTGTTTAGCAGACTCGCTGGAATCCCAGCTAAGGAAACATTAGCTTGCAGGTTGGTGTAGGAACAAACCTCCCATTTTTTGAAGCTTGATTCTGAAGCCCCCCAAAATGGATGCAAAAGCCCACCCTCATTATGGATGACGATTAAGACTTGTTTTCACCTGTAAACCTCAGATGTGGTCATGTGGCTTTCAGCTTTTCAGAATTCTCTCTCCCCCTGGCTCCCTGATACAAGTCCCTTTAATAGAGAACAGAGCCTTTTACTCTCTAACGAGAGACGAGAGTTAACTGGCCTCTTCCTTCTGGGGCACCGTTCTTCACACCAAAGGTTTCAACCCAAGGTTGGGTCATGAAATCAATTTAGTGGGTCCTGACCTTTGGCAGCACTTCAAAACTCTATCTAAAAATGGATATAGAGGGGCGCCTGGGTGGCTCAGTCAGTTAAGCGGCCGACTTCGGCTCAGGTCATGATCTCACAGTCTGTGAGTTCGGGCCCTGCGTCGGGCTCTGTGCTGACCGCTCAGAGCCTGGAGCCTGTTTCAGATTCTGTGTCTCCCTCTCTCTGACCCTCCCCTGTTCATGCTCTGTCTCTCCCTGTCTCAAGGATAAATAAAACGTTAAAAAAATAAATAAAAATGGATATAGATATAGCTCTACATATAGATGTGGGTGCAGAATGGAAGGGAGAAGGGAAAGGAACACATTAGTACACACACTTGATTCGGGTAAGTACGGCTTCATGAAACGTTTGTTTCTGTTTTATCTACCTGTATGCATATGTATGTGTGTCTTACATGTGGGTCACTATGTAAAATGTAGTTTTTCCCTGTGAGTCACAGTAAGAAAGTTGGAGACCACTCTCCTAGGAGAGGTCACCTTGACACTGAAACCGCTAAGGCAGACCGTCCCCGAGAGCTGGTTCCACCGGGAAGGCAGAAAGAGTAGCAAGCTGCCCAGCACCTGTGTGGGAGGAGCCTGGCCAAGGGCAGGGGGACAGAGGGTGCAGGAGGAGAGAGGAAAGGGCCTGAGCCAAAGCCCACTCCTCGTCACCTCCGCCAGAGCAGCCAGGATGCACTGAGTGCCAACAGCGCCCCAGGCGCTCCGCCAAGTGGCTTAAGTGAATTATCCTTTTCAAGTCTTACCACATCCCCTAAGGGAGATGAGTACTGTCCTTACCATCCCCATTTTTTTTCCTATTTTTAGATTTTTTAAAGTTATGTCGATGCCCAAACACAGGGCTCGAACTCACAATTCAGATCAAATGCTCTACTGATTGAGCCAGCCAGGTGACCCTACCACCCCCATTTTAGAGATGAGGAAACTGAGGCTCAGGAGGCTCAATAACTTGCCTGAAGACACACAGCTTGTGCCTAGCAGACAAAACTTGGTCTCACACCCGGGTGTGCCCAATTTTTCAGCCCACGCTCTCTTGCAATCAGAGCAGGCGGTTCTCTCTGGCCTGAGGAAGGGGTCTGGTATTGGCCCGGTATCAATGATCAAGTTCTGCCAGCCAGGGGCCTTGGCTGTGGGCGCAGGGCAGGCGGGGCCAGGGCGTGAAGGAGCTCAGGCTTGGGAGCCCCGGGGCCAGGGGCTGGTGGCTGCGAGGGTGGCGGAGCCCTCCCCCAGCCCCGCTCCTGCTGGCAGTAGGCTGCAGCTTTGCCGCCGCAGAAATCGCTGCTAATTATAACCAAACAATGAGCAATCACAGCCTGCTGGCGGTTAAGCTCTCGTTAGAGGTCTGGCAGGCTTTTCATTAGAACCTCCCGGCGGCCTGAAGGCGGCGGCAGGAACTCTGGGCTCCAGCTCCCTCCTCCCCTCCTCCCTTCCTCCCAGCCTGGGCCCCCGGTTGCAGTGGGGCTTAAGCTAGCTCCTGCCCCGTGTGGGTGCTGTGTTCAGTGCTGCAGGGCGTACCGGAGGCAGAACTTTGCTCTTGGCTTCAGTGAGTTCACCGTCCCCCCAGCAGTCTTGTGATAGGAATCAAAAAAAGCCAGGCCCACTTGAGCCTGGCAGAGAAGAGAAAGGTTTTGGAAAGTTTTGTGTCCTTGGCCGCTTCTATCTTGAGGGCCTTTCTTGGATGCTGCGAAAATTTATTTTCTGCTGTTCAATAATGTGGAGCACAAAAGTGCTTGCTCTGGGTAAAGGATGTCTAGTGGTGCTCATTTCTACAGGACGTCCCAGGGAGAGGGACTCTCAGAATTTTGGGAAGTGTAAAGTGGGGTCAATAAAAGAGACACATGGAGGCACCCGGGTGGCTCAGTCGGTTGAGTGTCCTACTCTTGGTTTTGGCTCAGGTCAGGTCATGATCTCATGGTACACGTGGGACTGAGCCCTGCATTGGGCTCTGCACTGAGTGAGGGGAGCCTGCTTGGGATTCTCTTTCGCCCTCTCTCTCTCTGCCCCTCCCCCGCTTGCACTCTTTCTCAAAATAAATAAACATTTAAAAAAAAAAAAAGACACACATGGAGTCATTATAGGCCTTGGAACCCAGAAGAATTCCTCAGATGCCTAATTTGAGGGCTCAGGACTTTGGGAAGGGTGTGAGGGAACAGACAGCCCCAGATGGTGGAGCATCTGCTTCTGGTTGGGGGGAAGTTTACGCTGTTATCCGGTCCTGGGCTGAATTGTGGACAGGTGGATCTTTGGCCAAACTTCAAAGTAGATCAGGTTTATCTTTTGCCCCTTCATCCCCCTCTTACCTTTCCTGGTATCTAACTTCCCTCAGGTGTGCACTGGGGACCATCCTTCCTGCCTCCATATTAGGGCTTCCTTGTCCGCTATCAACCAATCACGCAGGTCTCAGCTGAAAATTCATCAAGATATTCTCCCTCTGGGGAACCATCATGGATGTTCGGGATACTCGGGTCCCATTCCCCGAGGAATCTGTAATGCCTCCCTAGCAGAACACCTGCCCAGAGCTGTGTAGCATGGTACATATTTACGGGGTGAATGAAGGAACATCTGAGAGGGACATGTGAGGGCCTCTGGTCCTCATTTTGCAGGTGAAGATCTAAGGCCCAGAGCTGGGCGACCAGCTGTCTCCATTTACCTGTGACTGAAGGGATTTCAGGACATGGGATTTCCACTTTTAAAACCAAACTAGTTGGTCACCTTGTCAGCAGCGGTGATAAGTAAACCAATGTGGGCAGAGTAGGAAGCCAACAGGAATTGGCTGGATTTTGTTCATTAGAAAGATGGGAAGCACCAGAGAGAAGCCTGTGGGAAGGCAATTCTTTTTTTTTTTTTTAATGTTTATTTATTTTTGAGAGAGAGAGAGAGAGAGAGAGAGAGAGAGACAGAACTTGAGCAGGGAAGGGGCAGAGAGAGAGGGAGACACAGAAGCAGGCTCCTGAGCTGTTAACACAGAGCCAACATGAAGCTGGAACTCATGAACCACAAGATCATGACCTAAGCCAAAGTCAAATGTTTGAGCTGCTCAGGTGCCCTGGGAAGACAATTCTTAAAAGAAGAAATAGATGCATCCAATAAACACACAAAAAAGTCTTACTGGTAATATCAAAATACAAACTAAAGCAATTTTCATCTATGTGTTAAAGATTTTAAAATATATGAACACCTTGGGAAACTGGAAGTCTCATTGCTGATAGAAATATAAACTGTTTTGATTTTTTAAAAATATTTTAAATAATCTCTACACCCAATGTGGGGCTCAAACTCACTGCCCTGAGATCAAGAGTCACATGTTCCATGGACTGAGCCAGCCAGGCACCCCTAAACTGTTTTGATCTTTCTGGAGGGCAATTTGGTGCCAGGTGAAAAAAAAAAAATGTCTTTAAGATAGCCATGCCCGGGGCGCCTGGGTGGCGCAGTCGGTTAAGCGTCCGACTTCAGCCAGGTCACGATCTCGCGGTCCGTGAGTTCGAGCCCCGCGTCGGGCTCTGGGCTGATGGCTCGGAGCCTGGAGCCTGTTTCCGATTCTGTGTCTCCCTCTCTCTCTGCCCCTCCCCCGTTCATGCTCTGTCTCTCTCTGTCCCAAAAATAAAAAATAAAAAATGTTGAAAAAAAAAAAAAAAAAAAAAAAAGATAGCCATGCCCTTTGACCACATAATTCTATGTCTTAAAATCTGGTCTGAAGGAAATAGAGATATAATCAAAGTCTTGGGTACGAGGATGCTTATTTATTCATGATGGCTTCATAATAAAGTCAAGTTGGAGGCAACCTAAAATTTCCTCGTAGGAAACCAAATTATTAAAAAAAAAAATTCCTCTTGATTTTTAAGCAAAACAATTCAACTCCCCTTTTGCCTTGCCCTCAATTTCCAGCTTATGTCCAAAAGCCCGTATTTTAGACTCAGACAATTGTTTCTTAAAGAGGAATTTTGTCATCGGCCAGTACAATATTTTTTTTTAGCCACTCAGAGCTTGTACCACTCACATAGACTCTTCTGCCCCTTGGTGTAGTTACTCTGATCAGAGCATTTTTCGTTGTAAATAACAGAAACAAGCTCAAGACTATCTCAAGAAGAAAAAGGAGGAGGAAGGGGAGAAGGGGGAGAGAGGCAGGGGAGGGGGAGGAGAAAGAACGGTAGCAGGGAGGGTTTGCCTAAAATCCTCTGCGTAGGCTGCATTTCCAATAGGTTGTCTCTTTCTCTCATTTAACATAATTCTGAGTTTGAGTCCCTAACTCTGGCCCTTATTGGCTATGTGCCCATAAAGTTACTTAACCTCTCTGTACCTTAGTGGCTTCATCTGTAACAAGGGATTACTGATACCTTATACAGCATTTACTACATGGCGGGCTGTGGTATAATAAATAAGTACCTGGTTGTGGCACAGAGCTCCTAAAAACCATGGAATTTCCCGAGTGATAGGAGTGTGTTATGTTATTCCTAATGAGCCCTTTCTGACCACTTCTGAGTTTATGCTGAGATGGCTCAGGGTGGGGCCCCTAGATAGCTTCAGGATGGAGGCTGGCCACCACCAGTAAGACTAACAGGTATGATTAGAGTAAGGAACTTTCAGCTCCACCTCCCAATTTTCAGAGAGGGAGGAGGGCTAGAGGTTGTTCAGGATCAAAACTCTTGAACAGCAAACTTTGAAGAACTTCTTGGTTGGTGAATGCACCATGTACGGGAAGCATGGTGCACCCCAACTCCACAGGGACAGAGGCACTTGCATTGGGATCCTTCCGGATCCACTCTATGAATCTCTTCATCTGACCGTTCATTTGTATTCTTTATAATGAACCAACAAAGCATTCTCCTAAGTTCTGTGAGTCATTTTAGGAAATTACTGAACTTCAGCGGGCATTGTGGGAACTCCCAAGTTTGTAGTCATCTGGGCAGAAGTGTGGAAAGTCTGGGCACCCCATTCACCGTTGGCATTTGAAGTGGGGGCAGTCTTGTGGGACTGAGCCCTTTAACCTGTGGGATCTGATGTTAACTGCATGTTGATAGTGTAAGAATTGAATTGTTGTACACCCAGGTGCTGTTGGAGAATTGGTTTGTGTCAGAAAAAAAAACCCACACAAGCACTGTCTAAACATGAAGTGTTAGCTCAGTTAGTCCTTTTTTTTTAATGTTTATTTATTTATTTTGAGAGAGAGTGCCCATGAGCTGGGGAGGGGCAGAAAGCAGGAGGGAGAGAGAGAATCCCAAGCAAGCTCCTCAATGTCAGTGCAGAGCCTGACACAGAGCTCAGTCCCGTGAACCATGAGATCATGACCTGAGCCGAAATCAAGAGTTGGATGCTTAATCAACTGAGCCACCCAGGCACCCCACTCAGTCCTTTTAACAACCCTCTGAGATATGTACTATTATCTGGTTGTTTGTGAGTGTGTGTGTCTGTGCTCAAATCCTGTTTCTCCTCCTCTTCTGTCAAGCTTTTTCGGAACCTTGGCTGTGCACTTGGCTCCTTAGTAGCCACTTCAGTACTAACACCACAACCCTTCCCCCAGACTCTCAGACTACAACCTGAAATGTCCCTTTGAGTCCCACCTGCTGTCAAGTTCTGCCCCCTGCTACTACCCTCTTCCTCATTACTCCCCATTCATTGAAGACCTTACGCCTGGTTCACTGTGTTTCTCTCCATCCCTATACTCGGTATCATCCTGGTCCCTTCAGCATCTCTTGAATGATCTTTCCAACATTCTGCCTCTCTGCTAATTAGTCTTCTTGCCACCAAAGATCTTTCTTTTCCCTCTCACCTGAGTCACCTCCTTCCATCATCTCATCCTAGATCTTGTCACCAGCATCAGCTGTGCCATGTCCAAAATCTCCATTTCGAGTCACTATTTTCTGGCCACTACCTCATATCTGTTCAGTTGCTTCCCATTCCTACATTTCCCTACCCACTCAGGGACTTCTTCCAATCAGTGATTCACAATAAACACATTTGCACATACCCTTGTCCTTTGTAATATTAAGATATGTCTTCAAGTTCTTTGACAATTGTTTAGACTTCCTCGTGCTGCCATAATGAAGTATCATAGACTGGATGGCTTCTACAACAGAAATGTATTTTCTTGCCATTCTGGAGGCTAGAAGTCTAAGGTCAAAGTTCTAGCCAGTTCAGTTTCTGGTAAAGGCTCTCTTCTTGACTTGCAGATGGTCACCCTCTTGCTATGTCCTCACATAGCTTTTCCTTCTTGTGTGCACATGGAGGAAGCAAGCAAGCAAGCTCTCTGTGTCTCTTCTTATACGGACACTAATCCTATCAGATCAGGGCCCCACTTTCATGACCCCATATAACCTTAATAACTTCCTTAGAGACTTCATCTCCAAATACAGCCACACTGGGGGTTAGAGAGTCTATGTATGAATTTTGGGGAGACACAAACATTCAGTCCATAACAATACTCCTCTATTCAAAAGGTGGAGTCAAATTCTCCTCCCCTTGAACATGGATTGGTCTTGGTGACTTGCTTCTAAGGAATGGAATGTGGCAAAAGTAATGCAGAGTGACCCAAGTCAAGGTCATAAAAGGACAGCTTCTGCTTAGTCCTTCTTTGGATTGCTCGTTCTTCAGGAAGCCATATGTCAGGTTGTGAGGACACTCGAGCATCCTTTGGAGAGGAACTGAGTCTGATTGCCAACAACCACCCCATGACTCTGCTAGTCATGAGTGTACTATCTTGGTAGCAGATTCTCCAACCCAGTCAAGCTTTCAGATGACTGCAGCCCAGTTAACATCTTGGCTGCAGCCTTATTAGAGATGCCAAGCCAGAACTGCTCAGCCAAGCTGCTTCCAGATTCCAAGTTGTGTCTCAAAGAAACTATGAGATAGTAAATGTCTATTGTTTTAAGCTACTAAGTGTTGGGATAATTTGTTTAACAGCAATTGATAACTGCAACCATCTTGACCTTTTTCCCTCCCAACCTAGAAGTAGCAAAACCCCGACATGGATCAAATCTTTTACCTCTTCCACACCTGCACCCCAGCTGCTGAATGTGGTGAAAGGTATCCCTTTAAACTCATGAACTTTAACCTCAGGAGGACCACATGCTGCCCAGCAATCCTATAATCTGTCCCTGAGGAAGTCATTGTCCTTGGGATAACTGAGTCTTACTCCTCCCTTCTCAGGCCCTCACACAACTCCCCCTGCTTCTCATTTTCAGCCCTTGATATTATCTTTTCCTCACTGAGAAAACAGAAACTGGGGTCGGGGTTGGGGGACAATCGTTATCTTCCCACCACCCAAAATACCAACTTTCCTGATTCAGGCTCTCATAATCTACCTTCCCTCCTCTTATGATGAATGGAGAATCCATGTGTCTGAGGCCAGGCCCTTCCCTTGTGCACTAGATCCCTTCCCTTCTTGCTTATTAAAAGGTGTCAATCCAGTAATTCTCTGCTTTCTCATCTGCATTGTTAAATTTTCTCTCTACTGGATCATTCCCATCAGCAACTAATGGGACATAATTCTCATCTTTAAAAAAATAAATCCTTGGCTCTACCTTCCCCCTTTAGTTACTTCATCATTTTTCTGCTAACCATTCATAGCGAAACTTAAAAAAAAGTTTTTAAGGCTTGTACTGTGTTGGGGCATTAGTTGGAGGAACATGCAACTCTTGATCTCAGGGTCCTGAGTTCAAGCCCCACATTGGGTGTTGAGATTAGTTAAATAAAAAATGAAAACAAAACCAAAAACACTTGTGCTGTTTTTATCTCCTCCCCTCCTATTCTCCATCACACATCATCCAATCAGGCTTGTTCCCCTTACCATGACAGTGAAACCACATTTATCAAGGTTCCCAATGTGCTGACAAATTCAACAGTTGGTACTGTGTTCTTATTTGACCCATCAGCAGCAATTTCTGTCATTTGATCACTGCCCTTCTAGAAATACTTTCTTTAGGTGCTTTCAGACACCCTAGTCTACCAATTTTCCTCCTACTTTACCAGCTGTTTCTTGTCAATTTTCTTTTCTTGGTTCCCTTGTCCCCTTTCACTAGCCCTAAGATTGGAATACCCTGGGGCTTAGCTCTTAGATGTCCTCTTCCCTCTTCTCTTCCCTGCCCTTCCCCTCTCCTCTCCTTCCTTCCTTCCTTTGGGATGGCCTGATCTAGTCCCACGGCTTTAAGCACCATCTACACACAGTAAGATTCCCTCGTTATATCTCTCACCCAGAGCCTCTCTCCTGAGCCAGGATGATTAAAAGGCAAAGCGTGTCTTCAGCTTCCTCCCTTTAGAGCACATTTCTCCCCACCTCTCTGCACTTCCTCTTTCTTCTGATATCCAGTTTATTCATACTCAAGTGTAACTGATAGGATTACAATGCTAACTAGCGCTCAGCACAGTGCCTTGCACATAATGGAAATATTAATCAAATGTAACTCAATTGCTCCTTTCAGGAAACAATATTTACATCCGGCCTAAAGGCAAAGTTACGCCTCTCTACTGATGAAATTTCAGATATGGGTGGGTATGGTTTCTTCCTAATCAGGCCTGGGATGGACAAGGAGGATGTGTGTGGATTTTTGTCGATCGCTGACTCAGTCTTTCTGTAGGAGGTACTCGATGTTTCTCTCTCTTTTATGGTCTTGCTGTGATCAGGAGAAGGTTGAGAGCAGCAAAGCCACACACTGAATTTTAGTGGTTGCTGCCTGGTTGTGGCAGTCCATCATTAGATCGCAGTAGTGACAAGCTTTGGATTCTTTTTCCACTTAGCTTTTCAGAGAGACATTGTTCTTCAACCACAGACTAAGCCCTTAACTTGGCCCAAAATGGTGGATAATCCAGTCCAAAGATGCAAGTTAGACCTTGACAGTTGACTGAATCATTTTTGTAAGTTTCACATGTTAGATCCTCCATGAAAAAAAAAAAAGCATAATCCTCTCTCCCTTCCCTCTCTACTTTACATTGATAAGATGAGACTCAGTGAGGTGACAATGCCGTGGAGGTCAGGGGCACACTTAGGTAGTGAGCAGGCTTGGATGAAAGAGCTGTTCATAGGGCTCAGGGAAGCAGCAATGGGGAGAAAGCAAGGGAAGGTGGTAATGAGTTCCAGGAACCAGAAACAATAGGGAACCATTGCTACCTCTAGGCTGAGGGGCAGATGGGGAGTAGTGACAAGACCCCAGGGGTAGCTGCAGCTGGGAGAGGGCCTGGGACGGGAGCCTTGGCCAACCATCAGCTCACCAGGGTAGGATCTGGCAGAATAAATACCCTGACCTCCTTCTCCTTCCCATCTCTCAATGCCTCTCAGTGGTCAAAGACAACCAGAAACCAGAGGACGAGAAAGCCTCTTGGTATGGATCACCAGCTCAGCCTCCTGGATCTCAGAGCAGGGTGGACACAGCTGGAGAGTGGAGAAGGAGAGGCCAGTGGAGATTATTCTGCAGACTTTTTCTGAAAAATAACTCCTGGTGTCGAAGCTATTATAAGGTAATATTCTCAAGATGGATGGTTTATGACCCCTGTCCCCACTAACAAAAACAACTAAAGCTGATGTTCTACTTCAGGATGGAGTATGTGATTGTTAATTTTATGTGTCAACTTGATTAGGCTGAGGGATGACAAGATAGCTGGTAAAACATTTCTGGGAGTGTCTGTGAGGATGTTTCTGGAAGAGCATCAGTAGACTGAGTAAAGAAGATCCACCCTCACTAATGTGGGCTTTCATCATCAAATTCTTTGAGGGCCCAAATAGAACAAAATGATGGAGGACGGGTGGATTCTCTCTCTCTCTCTCTCTCTCTCTTTTTACTTAGTAATCTCTATACCCAACATGGAGCTCAAACTCACAACCCTTAGATCAAGAGTCACATGTTCTACCAACTGAGCCAACCAGGCACCTCTCCCTCTCTCTTTTTGAGCTAGATTTTATCTATATTTTCCTGCCCTTGGACACAGGAGTTCTTGGTTCTCAGGCCTTCAGGCTTGACCTGAATTATACCACCAGCTTTCCTGCTTCTCCAGCTTGTAGATGGCAGATCATGGATTTCTTGTCCTTTATAACCATGTGAGCAATTCCTTTAATAAAAATCTTATATGTATCTGTCTATATCCTATTGATTCTGTTTCTCTGGAGAACCTTAATACACACTATGAGAATAATCTATGCATATATGAGACTGGAAGTCTGTTCCCCAATAATGCTTATGTGACAGGACAAGATTTATTAAAGTGTGAGTATTCTACAGAGAGTTCTGTGTTAATAACTTTGATATCCAGATCTTCTCAGATGTAGAATTGGGGTAATGGGTGTGAAGAGAGACTGGAGGAAAAGAGGAAGGAACTGACACAAGAGGCTAACTTGACTGACCTCCATAATAAAGAGCTCGGAAAGAAGGGAGACATTTGGGTGCTGGAGAGACTATGGGAGATTTTGACGTGTAAAAGGCCCTTGAGTAGCTATCTATGTGACAGAATTAAGGAGGACAAAAGGGGGCTTCAGACCAACTTTGCAAAGTGTTTATATCTTTTCAAAAGACATTAATAAATAATTGGAATTCCTTTTGAAATGACTTTCAGTTGCTGAACCATATTTCTTTATATGAGTGTCTGAGCAGAGCCAGGGCCCACACAGAGCCCGTAATTTTATTGGAGTTATACTAAAATACCTTCTGGATGGTATTGGCAAGTGAGGACTGGTCAGAAACCACTCCACACACCATGATCTCTATGCTCTGAGCAGTTGCACACAAGCCTGGAATCTTCTGAGGACCCAGCTTCCTCCAAACTGTTGCTCCTTACATATGGAAGGGATGACAGTTTGACTCTTTCTGGGGCCAAAGAGGGTAAACAGGTTGTTCATGATCACCCAAAAGCTTAAAGGAGAAAGGAGGCCCATCCCAGGCCTCTGAACCCCTGTGTGGCCTGCATTCTGCTCAGCTGACTGGCTGTAGATTGTGTTTCCTTCCCTTTCTCTAGAAAATGAAAATCCATTCCCCCTTACCTCCTTGAGAAGGTCCATGCTCTTGTCAAGGGGCCAAGTGTGGGACAAGACTGGAGCCTTAGCATTTATAAAATCATTTCTTTTGAGTTATTAATCTCTCTCTGGAAAGCAGTTTGAATTGTGTAAGGGTGGGAGGCCAAGCCCAAGGACCTGAGGTCTGAGCAATGAGGCATGCTGTTTATACTATGTTCTGAATTTCCCAGCCATGCAGTCCTGCATCATCAGAGGCTCTAATCAGGATGGGATGTTTCCCAATGTAGGCTAATAGGATGTGGGAGACACTGACTGAGGGGTTCTGGAAAGAAGCTTCCATTTTCTTTCATGGGTACTGTCAAAAAAGCAGCTTGCTCTCTCTCCCAAGTAGGAATGAGGGTGCGTACAGTTTTGGTTGCTGCTGGCAAGACCACATTGCAACCTTGAAGGCTGGAAGTTTTTGGATGAGGTTGATGCCACAGAGGAGGATGGAGAGACCAAAAGCAAGCAAGCAAATGAACAAAAACAGCTCAGAGCAGATGGATCTCACCTGGATGGGCAAAAAGTCCAGCCACCTTGAAATTTTTTATTGTCATGGACCAATAGATTCCCGTTATTGGTTACGCCAGTCTGAGCTGTGTTTTCTGTCATCGTAGTAAAGACCATCCATCCTCCTGATACCTTATGGCAGCTTAGACCCTGTGCTGCAGGATCAGGAACAAGGAGGAATTGTCTGGGTCTGAGAAGATTCTGTTCAACGCAGGTGATGTGTCACTGTGTCACTGGGTTTTAACTCTTTCGTGGGGAGGGAGGGGAGGTCACTCAAGTTCATCTCACAGCTTGTGGTGAGGGGCGAGAAGTCAGACACTCAGCCAAGGCCCAGCTGAAAGGATGCCTCATGTGCTTGAATGTGACCCTCTAGAAGCTCAGAGGTCTTGGGCTGCCAGAGCCACGTGGGGCAGGGGTTGTTTACGAGGGATTCCTTGGACTCCTAGAGGGTCCATGGAAAGACATCAGGAAGTCCATGAAACCCTGAAACCATAGGGGGAATTTTTGTGAGCACATTTTCACCAGGTTTTCAAAAGGAAATAATCACTGCTCTATGTTTAAGTAGTACAAAGCCCTCTTTATAAACCCCCTTGTTTGGGTTTCCCCTTGTCATAAAGCAGAGGAGTGACTCCTCTTCCTTCTTTCTCCCCAGAACTGATGAACATCGGAGAGATTATAGATGGTAGATAAACCCATTAGATGGAAAAATCATGCTTCAGTGATCAAGGACTGTGCCAAGCTATTAGGAGAGGTGAGCAGAGCACATGTCCTGGAGTGAGAAAGTCCATCTGGAAGTGAAGGCAGACATAAGCTAAGGTGAAGGACAGTGATGAACACCAGACCTGCCTTCTCTGTAGGGCATCCGGGGACATGGATACCCATGAATGTGTATCAGTGCATGCCATGTGCCATGTGTGTATGGGAAAACAACCAATTTTGCAATGTCAGCTGGTTTTCAATGGGCATTTCTGTAACACTGCCTCATATGAGCCATGGGAACTGGGTGTTTCCCCCAGGTTCAGAGAGTGCAGGGCCCAGGGTCCCTCAATAAACGGCAATGCTGTTACTCAAATTCAGGTGTTCTATTTTCTCTTCTGGTGCTCTATGCTTTCTGTCAGTGGTTTCTAAACCTGACTGATCAACGCGGAAACTTGGGCTCTGCTCCAGCCCTAGAAATGCCGATTCAGTATGTCCAGGGCAAGGCCTGGGCACCTGCATTTTTGGAAGTATTCCCAGGTGAGTACGAACATCACTTAGGTTTTGGGAACAACTGCTGTATATAAAGAGCACTGTGTGTGTGTGTGTGTGCGCACGCGTGCTTCTATATATGCACACGGTGTATCCAATAGGCAGGCCTAACAAACTGTAAAATAGGTAACATTTCTTGGATGCCTCTCATCCACTTTTTTAGGGCTCTTCTATCCTTTAGCCATTTTTCCTGATGCCTCATGGTTCTTCTGCTAACCCCTCATCAGATGGCAGCTTAGTCCTTTTAGGGGTTGGTGCATTGTCACAGTAGACTCTTAGGGATGGATAATCACCCAAGTTCAAAAGTAGTAAATCTCTAATGATAGAATTTCAGGCTTTGGAACAGGCAAATGGGTGTGAGAGATGTCTTAGGGAGGGGAGGCATCTTACCGTGCTGTGTGGTGGTTGTGTATTTGCCAAGGCAGCTTTCCACTACAGAACCCCCACGTGTATTATCATATGCTTGTGTGCCTACCATACAAATATAATACCCACAAAACTCTCAGAATGAAAAGCAAACACATATAATGAGCAGGTGGATTTTTAGAGTGTGCAATCTTTTTTAAGGGGAAAAAAACATGAAAGCATTTTCAGTGTCAAGTCTCAGCACAAGGCATGCTCTTGAAGCTGGAAGAGAGGCATCCAGAAATACGAGTTTGTCATGGAAACGCTGACAGAGCTTCAGCTGAGGGATGCTCACAGGTGCAGCCTAGAATGGTGCAGCCTTTTATGGCTTATTTACATCCCAGCCCACTGAATGAATTCTCTTTTCCTGTTTCCTGGCCATGGAAATCCAGCTGGCCCTCTGGGACCTAGGGAGTTCCTACCAGGAAATGGCTATCCCTAGAAGTATAAGCATTGTCCTCGTGTCTTTATCACCATCAGCTAGAACCCAGTGAGTTATGAAAGATTATTGCTGTATTACAGAGGAGGAGACAGGCTGGTAGCACATAAAGATTGGGAGCATACAACTCATCCTTGGGTAGACTAGTTGACTGTGTGGTGTGAGCGTTAGGAAGTTTCCCCTGAACCTACCACTTTTGTTGATGCCAAAAGCAGGGCACAAAGGTCTTCCCTTCACGAGCAGTGACAAAGCTAAGAAGGCCATGCCTCCTGGGAGAGGCCACACGGTGACCACCCCTGGTCCTGTACTGTGAGCGGACCTTGCTTGAGGTGGAGTGAGTGGACCTTGCTTGAGGTGGAGCACTGGGCCCCTGGAAATATGGGTTCTTTCTTCTTCCTAACTGGGTCCCAGGAGTCCAGCAGGGGCTGAGAAGGGCATCGGCTGCTTTATGGAGACAACTAGGCAGGGTGTAAGAGCCTGGGGAAGAGGGTTGGGAAAAGGAAATATGGTTTCTGTCTGTGAGAAGTTTCCATTTGGGGGTAAAAGGTGGCCCCTTTGGGCCTCCCAATCCAATCTGACAAGGAGGGCAAGAGCTCTGCATGAGTCCAAGAAAGATGGAAGAAAGGAGGTACAGTCCACACACTCCAGGGCTTCATGGCCTGTAGAGAGAAAGACCTGTTTCTTCTATCTTGGCCATAGGCTGCCCCACCCCTGACCAACCATGTCAGGAATCAAGCTACCAACCCACCCTGGACTGTGGCAAGTGCCGGGGTGAGACAGAACCCCTTCCTGTGCACCTGCCCGGCCTGGCAGTCCCTTCTCTCAGAGCTGCCTGCTCCTGGGGGCTGCAGCTTTGGCCAGGCCCAGGCACTCTGCTGGAGCCTGGCTTGCAGTGGGGGCCTCTCTGCTCAGGCCCACCTTTCCTTCCCCACCAGGAGCCTTGGGAACTTGGGAGACATTCTGGGGCTGGCTCTGACACGAATTTGCTGCTCGGTGTGCCAGGCGATCAGAACTCACTCCTCTCCCTCTTCCCTGGGAGGTGTTGATAGTAACAGCAGAGACGAGCTGCCAAGTTGGCAGGAGAACAGAGCGACTGTGCACTGCGGATTGAGGGGGGCGGGGAGCAGCCAGCCGGCAGAGGGCTGGGCCAGAGCCACAGTTTGTTTATCCCTCCCGTCTCAGCAGCCGGCATCTTGCATGAGGAGGGGAGACTGTGCGGGAAGGTGGGAGGCTCTAAGCGAGACCCGCCCGGGGCAGTGGTGCAGAGGGAGGCCTCTGGGAGGCTCCTGGGTCTGGGTTCTGCCAGAGGCAACAGTAGATACCTTCTGCCCCAGGAGGCAGGCCTCACCGGCAGGATAGAGGTCCATCTTTGTTCCTGCTGTGGAAGCAGCCATGGAGTCTCCAAACTGGAGTGGACCTGGGTGGGAGCTGGTGAGTTCTGGAGCTGCTTCCCGAGACAGAGAGAGAGAGAGAGAGAGAGAGAGAGAGAGAGAGAGAATCTTAGGATGGCACCCATGCTATCTGTCAAACAGACCTGGGACCTTTGGCAAGCATTTGACTTCTTTGAGCTTCCGAGATTAATAGCTACTCTAGGTGAGAGTTCAACAAGGTAGTAATAGCAAAACTTAGCTCACTACATGGCAAACACTGTCCTAAGAGTTGTGAGTGAATGCACTTAATCTTCAAGTGACTTTATCAGGTAGGTACTGTTAGTCCCGTTTTATTAATGAAGTAACTGAGGCACAGAGAGGTTAAGTGACTTACTCAAGGTCACAGAACTAGTGAGTAGCCAAGGTGGATTGAACCCAGTCATGAGTCACTTAGGCCGTGTTCTCAGCCCTTATACAAACTGCCTTCATAGTACAATAGAGTTCTTAGCACAGTGCCTGGCATACAGCAAGCATTTAATAAATGTTAGATCTCACCATTAGCCCAGAGCAGCCCCAAACAGGGGACCCAGGCTCCTGACATCCCCCCCCGCCAGGGACGCCATGGGGCCCTACTGTTGTCTTCCCTGCCATCTTTGGCCCACACTACCTGGCTTATTTGAGGAGCTGGAACATTTCCTCCTTTGGAATGAGAGCCACTGGCCTTCCCATTTCCCCTCCTCCTGTCCCCTCTTCCTGCCGAGGCAGAGCAGAGCAGAGGAATTCTCAGCTTCCTCTAGTTACCCTCAGCCTGCGAAGAAAACAGAGTCTGCTGTGTCGGCTGCCAGTTCCTCTCTGGTGACAGCCACAACCCATTTGCTCAGCACCAGCCCCAACCCATGCTATGGGGAGAACGGGAAGCCTAGGGCCAGACCTGGGTGCCCTACATTAGACCCTGGGCCTGTCACTTCAGGGCTGGACCTTGGGGGCTGCTCATGGGGAGAGGGCCGGGCCAAATAATTTCTTGAAGACCCTCTTGGCTCTACGAACTGACTGAAGGCTGGTGTACTGCATTCATAGTCTCTTCCCTAGTGTAGGAAGTCCATTGCATAAATGTGTTCCTCGTATTTTGGGGCAGTTCATTCATGCAGCCTTACAAATTAGTAACCAGCTCTACGAGCCCATTACGCTGTGCTACTGGCTACCTTTGCCTCTTAGAAGGTACCAGGGAATGAGTCCTTTGCCACGTTCCGGGCAGCCAGAGCTACGTCTGTCAGCTGTGAGATAGCCACATCAGAGCCAGGAGTCTGGATTACCGACTGCTTCTGAGGCCTGAATTCCTCCCTGAGACAATGAAACCCCAATTATCAGTGCTCGGGGAAAGGAACTGCAGTGTAGATAATCTGAAAACAACACTGTTATGTTATGTGGGGCGGCGGGGCGCAGGGAGGGGAGAACATTGTGGGTATCTTAGCTACAGATTTACCCTCCTAATCATTTCCTTCAGGTCATGACTGATGGCAGGCCGGCCCAGAGGCAGGGGGATGCCCAAGATGACCTGTAAGTGTTC
The DNA here is from genome assembly GCF_028018385.1 of Neofelis nebulosa. Taxonomy (NCBI): domain Eukaryota; kingdom Metazoa; phylum Chordata; class Mammalia; order Carnivora; family Felidae; genus Neofelis; species Neofelis nebulosa. The sequence goes on from NC_080797.1 coordinate 47,000,191, forward strand.
CTTCCCTCTGGAGGCCTCCGTAGAAATCCAGAATGAGCGAGCAGAAGTGGGTCGAGGTTCGATTTTCCTGAAGAAGCTCTGAGCTGGAGACAGGATGCGTTGACTATTTATTTATTTACGAGGCTATCGATTATAATGCAGCTTTTCCACAGGATCCTGGGCTGGAGTTGGGGGAAGAATCCTCTTATCATTTAGCTTCCTTTGCCCTGAGATGTCAGGTGCTCAGATAGGCTGCTCCTCCCTCTCCTTGTTCTTCCTCCTTTTCCCACCCCTTCTGCGGCCCTCACACCTGAGCACACTGAAGGTTGGGGGCTCCGGACAGCCTCCCTAGTTTCCTCTTTTCTCATATCTGAATGTTCTGGGTTTCTTCCAATATTTAGGATACACACCCCAAATCTTAACAGCAGGGAGTTGCTTAACTCAGGTACAGGCTGTGAAAGACCTCTGAGATCCTTCCAGCAAAACCCTTTTGTTTTACTGAGAAGGAACAGAGGCCAAGGGGAAGTGATTTCCCCAAAGTCACACAAAGAGAGACGCACAAGGTGGACAAGAATGGAGGCCTCCTGATACCCCCCCGGGTGAGGACACTTAGCGCCTTACCACGTGGCCTCCCAATCTGGCCCCTCAACCCCAGGTTGGGGATGGCACTGAGCTAGGAATCCCTCTCTGGGAAGGTGGCCCCTTTTGCAGCCGCTCCTTAGTTTGTTTTGAGCTCAGTGAAATCTCGCTCTCAGTCTCCCCCACTCTGACCTGGGATCGAAGGGTTTGTGTATAACCCCAGAGGAAGACGGAAGCCAGTGACAATGATAATGAACCAGCTCAGCCTCTTCCGGCTGAATCCACCCTCCAGTCCTCCCTCCCTCCCCATCAGCCACCTTTCCAGAGGCCTCTCCCAGCCTCTGTGCTCCATCACTGGCCTTCAGATTGGCACAGCTACCCATGTCTGCTTGTCCTTGTGAAAGAAAACCAGGGCTCTCCCTCAGCCCTGTTTCTCGGGCTCAATTTGCCAGAGAGGCAGGAACAGGCCTCCCTCGGTGGGCAGAATCCAGGACGCAGGCCAACACTGCACCAAGCCCCAAGGGCTGGCTCCCCACTTTGGGGACCCTCCCCACTTTGGCCCAGTTGAACTTGGCTCTAAAGATGAGGACAATTGCTTGGGGCTAGGTGGGCACTCTGCCCTATGTCATTATACTTCACACGTGCGTTTTGGCATCCTGTGTTCCAAAGTTTACCCCCAACTGAATTCACCGACTTCAACTCTTTTTCTTCCCTTTTCAGAGGCTATGCTGTAGCAAAAAGGAAATCCTTCCAAGCACCACACTCTCTCCCTGTGCCCCTATCATTCTAGACTGCCTTTCCCTCCTGCTCTACACATGCAGAAAAACCATATTCTATGCCACTTTCCAGCTGACATCCATAGCAGGTGGACCCCTGAAAATTCTCATTTTTCCATGGGGTTACATAGTTAGTAGGTGACAAAGTAAGGATTTGAACCAGGTCTGTTGTTCCAGAGTCTGTACTCTCAGCCATTGCACTATATTGACCATCAAGAAACAGCCACCCTTCCCAAAATTATCTTTCTCTCATCTAGGATTTTACCTGCACTTTCCTCCCCCCGCCCCATGTTTATTTATTTTTGAGAGAGAGAGAGTGCAAGCTGGAGAGGAGCAGAAAGAGAGAGTCAGAGGATATGAAGCAGCAGGCTCTGCACTGTCAGTGGAGACCCCCTACACAGGGCTTGAACTCACCAACCATGAGACCATGACCTGAGTGGAAGTTGGATGCTTAACCGACTGAGCCACCCAGGAGCCCCTTACCTGTGCTTTCCTTATCACACATCACTTTTTGATTTTTTTATTGTAACTATTTATATCATATACCTTACCTTCCTTACTAGACTATGATCTCCTCAACAGTAGGGATTGGGTCACATTTGGTGTGTCCCCAGCACCAGGCCCTGTGCTAGCACATGGCAGGGGGCCATTAAATGTGTGTTGGATGAGGGAATGAATACACGATTGAATGGATTTGAATCGTAGTGAGGTCTAGTGTTTGCCCATGGTGGAGCAGGGAGTCAGAACTCACTTTTCTGATGGGCCCAGCTTCCCGCTTCCTTGATAAAGACACCGTGGGAAGTGAAGGGGACGGAAGTGTTTCATTGATGAGTGAGGTCAGGAACACAAACCCCTGCATGTCTGTAATTACAGAGCTTCTTCACGCTGGCAGCATGCTGGGGAATGTTTTCAGTTCTCCAGGTTGGGAACTGCAGGTATTCCTGATGGCTTTGTGTGATCTCACACAGCTCTGAAAGGAAAAGAGAGAAGAGGCTGATAAAACTTGTGAGTGATCGCTTTGTCAAGTATAGGGTCTGCCCATAGAGCAAGGGCCTCCAGCATGCATCCCACCTTCAAGACCCACTTCATTAGCTCAGAGGGGTCTCCAGCAACCCTTTCTGTGCTGGCTGGCCTCTTTGGGGGATCAGGGACTCCGCATGGAGCAGCTCATGGTCTCTAGCTGGGTTAAGGGCAGGGTCAATCCACTGGGAGTCCTTCCAAGTTGAGAAGGAGTAACAGGAAGCTCTGAGGTTCAAGGCACTGGGCAGAGGACCTGGAGTGTGTGTATCATCTACAAAGGGTGTGTATTTGTGTGTGTGTGCACATATGGGTGTTTGTGTGTGCTCATGCTCACCTGAATGTGTCAGAAGCAGTGAGGGGGCCCTAAAGTGGGACTGTGCTTTCTGCAAGGCCTTGAGGATAGCTGCTGGGTGCACTTTCTTCAAGGCTCTGTTCAAGATTCAGCTTTTCTGGACATGTCTGGGTGGTTCAGTAGGTTGAGCCTCTGATTCTTGATCTGGAGTCAGGTCTTGATCTCACGATTGTGAGTTTGAGCCCTGCGTTGGGCTCCATGCTGGGCATGAAGCTTACTTAAAAAAAAAAAAAAAAAAAAAAAAGAATAAAAAATAAAAGATTCAGTTTTTCTGCTCCAAGGCAAAATAGGCAGATAGGCTGATCAGACTCCTGGGAGGATCATGGCTGAGAGAATGGTTTCCGGCTTTGCCTTCTGCTCTCACTTTTGTTGAGAGAATATAGGTTCCTAGCCAGCACTCCCAGCCTCATTCCCACAACTGTGGGAATCTCCTGCCCAAACAGAACCACAGCCTAAAAACTTTGCCTGTGCATGGTAATTTTACTCTGATACTTGTCTTTTCAAAGCCCATTTACATCCATTATCACCTTTCATTCTTACAACAACCCCTCCAGAGGTGCAGAAAGCTGATTCTTTTTTTTGACTTTGTTTTAATGTTTATTTATTTATGTTGAGAGAGAGAGAGAGAGAGAGAGGGCGCATGCATGTGTAAGTGGGAAGGGGGCAGAGAGAGAGAGAGAATCCCAAGCAGGCTCTGCACTAACAAGCATAGAGCCCAATGTGGGGCTCGAACTCATGAACTGTGAGATCACGACCTGAGCCAAAATTAAGAGTTGGATTCTTAACCGACTGAGCCACCCAGGTGGCCCAAAAGCTGATTTTTTTAATTATAAATGTTTGTTTATTTATTTATTTATTTATTTATTTATTTATTTATTTATTTTGAGAGAGAGAGAGAGAAAGAGAGAGCAAGCAAAAGTGGGGGGGGGGCGCAGAGAGAGAGGGAGAGAGACAGAATCCCAAGCAGGCTCGCATTGTCAGCTCAGAGCCGGACAAAGGGCTTTATCTCATAACCATGAGATCATGACCTGAACCGAAATCAAGAGCTGGATGTTTTAATGACTGAGCCACCAAGGTGCCCTTCTTTTGATTATAGATGAGGAATTAAAGCCCAGAGCAGCTATATGGGCTTGTTTTGGGGCACACAGTAAATTAACAATGGAACCCCAGGCACTCCCTCTCTGGCTTCTTGACTCCAATTTCTTTCCTATCTTCAGTTCTGGGTCCCCATCTCCCCATCTCCTCCACCTCCTGTCTCCTCAAAGGAAATCTTCACAGAGAGGCTCACACTTTATAAGAAACATGCACATCAATTCTCCTGGTGCTGGGTAGACAGCAATCAAAATGGGCACCCTTCTCACCTCCTTCCCTCATTCTGACCCACCCCACTCCACCCCACCCAGGAGGAAGCTCATTTCTGGTAAGTATCCTCAATATAGCTCTTTCTGAAAATGTTGGGGGCACATGCCAGAGAGCTTCCTTAGGAGGAGAGCCAGTATTGTTTGCCCTTCTTGGGAAGGGGGAAGAGACAGTGGTGGCTTGGGTCTCTATAAATGAACATATGTGGGCCTGGAGCAGGACTGGAGACCGGCAATGTGTTGCAAATTTCCCTTTGCTTCACTTCCCAGACTGGAACCAGGAACCTAATGGTCACCTGGCCATTTCTTTGAGGCTTAGAAGTCATGAGGTCTGGTGTTACCCTACCTGAAATTTTGTTTATTTGGCTTTGGGGTGAGTCATTCATTGACTTGTTCATTGGCTCAGCAAATGCTTGTTGACTACTGGCCACATGTCAGTAGTCTTTCCTCTGGATACCACAGTGAATGCAACAGGCAAGATTCTAATCAGTCTGGAAAAGGACACAGCTAGTTGGCAAAACTGTTAGTTGGGGGTGGGGTAGAGTGGGGTCAAGGTAGAGATGTAAAGGGAGCTCAGAGAAACAGGGTAGCAGGGAAAGCCTCCTGGGGAAGAGACCTCTAAGGAGGATGGAAAGATGAGTGGCACTTTAAGCACCCAAGAGTATAAAGAGTGTTCCAGACACAGAATAGCATGTGTGAAGGCCTGGAACCTAGAGACAAGAGGCAAGAGGCAGGGGGAGGAGGTAAGTAATAAAAGATGAGGCTGAAAGGTGAGGCTGGGGCTGGGTCACGAAGCCTTGAAAACCGTACTGAGTGGAATGAACTTTACCCTAAAGATAATGGCTAAGCCACAGACAGGATTTAAGAAGATCGTGACGTGTTCAGATTTGTGTTTTAGAAAGATCTATTTTGGTTTTGTGTGGAGAGGTGCTGTTCACTGGAAATGTGACAAGAGCCACAAATGTGAGCCACATGTGTAATTTAAAATTTTCTAGTCATCACCTTAAAAATGTAAAAGGATGTAAAAAGAAATAGGTGAAATTTTTAAAAATAATAGATGCTATTTAATCCAATATATCAAAATACTATCATTTAACAGATAATCAATAGAGAAATCTTAATAAGATATTTTACTTTTTTTTCATATTAAGCCTTCAAAATCCAGTGTGTATTTGACACTGATAATGCATCTCAATTTGGACTAGCCACGTTTTGAGTGCTCAATAGCTACATATGTTTGGTGGCTACCGTGTAGATGCAGAGAGTGTGCTTGAGAGGAGCAAGAATGGCAGAGCTGTTGCAGTGGACCTGGAGGAGGATGGTGGCTTGGGGACAGAGACAAAGGGACAGATCTCAGAGAGATGACTCCCAGGCTGCCATACCAGGCTGGAACTTAATACCTATAGACTCCTTTTATCTGAAAGAGAAATAAACTTCTATCTCATTTGGGCCATTTTACTTGGGACTTCCCTTCTAGTCACATCTGGACCTAATTTTATTTTATTTATTTATATTTTAATGTTTATTTATTTTGAGAGAGAGAGAGAGAGAGGCAGAGTGCACACATGCACACATGCACAAGAACAGGGGAGGGGCAGAGAGAGAGGGAGAGAATCCCAAGCAGGTTCTGCCCCAGCATAGGGCTCAGCCTCACAACAGCGAGATCATGACCTGAGCTGATATTAAGAGTCAGACGCTCAACTGAATGAGCCACCCAGGCACCCCTGGACCTAATTTTAAAGAATATAGCACCTCAATGGAGATCTCTAATGGATAGTTAGATCTGATGGGTCTAAATAAGTAGACAGGTCTGAGAAAGCTACACATAGATTGGAATTTCCAGTCCATAGTTGGTCATGAAGCCATGGTAACATAGAAGATCTCCAAGGGAAAGTGGTCCAGTGAGAAGAGAAAAGAATCTAGAACAGAACTCTGAGGAACACCAGCACTTAGGATGGGCAGAAGAAGAAGAGCCTGCTAAGGAGACTGAGAAGGAGCAGCCAGAGAGGTAGGAAGGCATCAGGGAAGTACTGTGCCATGGAGCTTAAGGAGGAGAGAGTCCCAAGGAGGGTGTGACCAACAGTGGTAATGGCAGCTGTCACTGCTTGCTTCTGTAGGTGTGGATGGCACCAGAGAGTCTGAGTAAACCAACTTCGGTTTCTGTTGCAGCCCGGAGTTCCAACAAAGGCTGGTCACATCATCCTCCTGCTCAGTGCCCTTCAGTGGGCTCTGGGTTTCTTAAGGATAAAGTTCTAGCTCCACAGCGTATCCTTTAGCCACCTCCAAAGTCTGGCCTTAACTTTTCTGTCCACCCTGTTTCCTTCTCCAGAACACTGCTCTCCTGCAAGTCCTGACTTCCTACAATTCTCTACCTTAGCCAGTGAGCTTCTCTCTAACTAAAGAAACGTACTTCCTCCCTTTTCTTTTTTTTCCTTCAAAACCTACCATGCTTCAAGACTCACCTCAAATGTCAACTCTTCTGCTCCCTGATTCTTCCAGAAAGATTGATTACCACCCAACCCTGTGTCCCCCATGAGCATTTGTTCACTCTTGATCACAGTTCTCATCATAGTCTAGCCTGGGGTCAAGTTGGTTGCGTACACGTGTGTCTCCCCAGCTAAAAGGCTGTGAGGGTGGAGAAGTCTGAGGCTACTTCTGGATACTCATCCATGTCCCGTTTCCACAGAGCTTGTTACAAATGTTTAAGAAATGTTTATGGATTTAATGAAATTTTGTCCCTCACAGCCCTCAATTAATAGTGTGGTTTCTGGGTTTTTTTTTTTTTTCCATATCACTTCAGGGATTGGGGGGGCAAGGGAGACACTAAAATAGAGAGAACTCTGATTTAATGGAAAATAGACAAGGAACTGAGTTTAAATCCAGCTGCTCAAAGAAATAGTTCCAGTCTGAGCTTCTCTTGACCCAGGAGCTTTTATCATCTGAGTGCTGGAGAACCACCTTATTCATAGGAAAGCAAGAGAAAAATTAATGCAATAAAAGTTGGTACCTTGAAGAGGTGAACAAAGGTGACAAATCTCTAGCTAGACCAAGAGAAAAGAGAAGACTCAGTTACTAAAGTCAGGAATGAAAGAAGGGACATTTCTACAGATCTTAAAGAAATAAAAAAGATTATAAAGTAACACTATGAACAACTATATGCTATCAAATTAGGTGACCCTAGATAAAATGGACAAATTCTTGAAAGACACAAACTACTGAAACTACTTCATGAAATAGATAATATGAATAGACCTAAAAGAAGTAGATTGCTTTGGTATTTTTAAAACTTCCCACAAAGAAAATTCCAAGCCTAAATGGCTTTACTGAATTCTACCAAATGTTTAAAGAATAATATCCATCCTCCACACTCTTCCAAAAAAAAAAAAAAAAGAAAAGAAAAAGAAAAAGAAAGAAAGAATAGCAGGGAACACTTTCCAATGCAGTCCAGTATTATCCAGATGCCCAAACAAGACAAAGACATCACAAGAAAACTATACATCAATATTGCTTATGTATATAGATACAAAAATCCTCTGTCAGCACAGAGCCTGATATGGGGCTAGATCAGTACCTGAGCCAAAGTCGGCGCTTAACCAATTAAGCCTCCCAGGCACCCCATAATAACATTAAAAAAAAAGAATGAGGGGCACTTGGGTGGCTCAGTTGGTTAAACATCTGGTTCTTGATTTTGGCCCAGGTCATGATCTCATGGTTTGTGAGTTCAGGCCCCGCATCAGGCTCTGCACTGATGGTGGGGAGCCTGCTTAGGATTCTGTCTCTCTCCCTCTCTCTGCCCCTCCTCCACTCATACTTTCTCTCTCTCTAAAAATAAATAAATAAAATAAAACATTTAATAAAATACAATAAAGAATGAAATACTTAGGAATATATTTACCAAAAAAGTGAAAATTATAACAAATTATAACACAACTGAAAATTATAACACATTATTAAAAGAAATTAAAGAAGACCTAAATAAATGGAAAGAAATCCCATGTTCATGGATCAGAACATGTTAATATTATCTTAATTATCTTAATATTGTTAAGATAGCAATACTCCCCAACTTGATCTATGACTTAACATAATCTCTATTGAAAGTCCAGCTGGCTTTTTTACAGAAATTGGTAAGCTGGTCCTTAAGGTAATATGGAAATGCCAGGGATCCAAATTAGACAAAGAATCTTGAAAAAGAAGAGCAAATTTGGAGGACGTTTCCAGATTTCATAACTTACTAAGCTATAGCAAGAATACAGTATCATACTGGCATAAGGATAGGTAGATCAATGGAATACAATTGGCAGTCTAAAAAAGAAACACATTTATGGTCAATTGATCTTTGATAAGGGTGTCAAGACAATTTAGTAGTGAAAGGATAGTCTTTTCAACTAAAGATGTGGCACAATTGGATATCCACAAGCAAAACAATGAAGTTAAACCCCATCTCACACCATACAAAAATTAACTCAAATAGGTTCATTTAGAAAGAGCTAAAACTCTTAAAGAAAATGTAGAAGTAGATCTTTGTGATCTTGGATTAGGCAATGATTTCTTGGAATGACATCAAAAGCACAAGGGACAAAAAATTTGACAAATTTGTCTTCATCAAAATTCACAACTTTTGTGCTTCAAAGGTCACCATCAAGAAAATGAAAATACAACCGAAAGGGACGCCTGGGTGGCGCAGTTGGTTAAGCGTCCGACTTCAGCCAGGTCACGATCTCGCGGTCCGTGAGTTCGAGCCCCGCGTCAGGCTCTGGGCCGATGGCTCGGAGCCTGGAGCCTGCTTCCGATTCTGTGTCTCCCTCTCTCTCTGCCCCTCCCCCGTTCATGCTCTGTCTCTCTCTGTCCCAAAAATAAATAAAAAACGTTGAAAAAAAAATTAAAAAAAAAAAGAAAATACAACCGAGGGAAAAAAAAGAAAATCAAAATACAATCCACAGAATGGGAGAAAATATTTGTAAATCATATCTCTGGTGAGGGTCTAGTATCTAGAATATATAAAGAACTCTTACAATTCAATAATATAAAGACAATATAAACCTAATATAAAACATAAAAATGGGCAAAGTATCTGAACATATTTTTCCAAAGAAATATACACACTGCCAATTACATGAAAAGATGCTCAAGATCATTAAACACCAAGGAAATGTGAATGAAAACTACAGTTGGCTTCATACCCTCTAGGATGGCTATACTATAGAAGACAATAATAGGTGTGGGGTGAGAATGTGGAGAAATTGCAACTCTCATACACTGCTGGTAGGAATGTAAAATGAAGCAATTGCTTTGGAAAATAGTCTGACCATTCCTCAAAAGGTTAAGCATAGAATTGCTATGAAACCCAGCAATTCTACACCGGGGTGTATAGTCAAGAGAATTGAAGTCATATATCCACCCCAAAACTTGTGTAAGAATGCTTATAGAGGCATTGCCCATAACAGCTAAAAAGTGGAAACAACCCAAATGTCCATCAACTAATGAAGGGATAAACAAAATACGGTACGTTTATATGATGGAATATTAACCAGTCATAAAAAGGAATGAAGTACAGATTCATGCTATAACATGGATGAACCTAGACAACATTATACTAAGTGAACTAAGACAGTCCTAAAAGACCAGGTATTTTATTATTTAAAAAATTTTTTTTAAATATTTATTTTTGAGAGAGAGAGATAGAATGCAAGCAGGTGAGGGGCAGAGAGAGGAGATACAGAATCTGAAGCAGGCTCCAGGCTCTGAGCTGTCAGCACAGAGCCCAATGCAGGGCTCGAACCCATGAGACATGAGATCATGACCTGAGTTGAAGTCAGATGCTTAACTGACTAAGCCACTCGGGCAACCCAAGACCATGTATTTTATGATTCAATTTGTAGGAAATGTCCACATTAGGCAAATCTATAGAGACAGAAAGTACATTAATGGGAACTGGGGACAAATGGAGGAGTGACTGCCAATGAGTATAGGGTTTCTTTTTTGGGTGGTGAAAATGTTCTAAAGTTAGGTAGTGGTGATGGTTGCACAGCTCTGTGAATACTAAAAACCATTGAATCGTGCACTAAAGCTGCTATATATGTAAAAACAGAATTAGCTTATTACGTTGAAATGTAAGGTGGGCCTCCATATCCTAGTGAGAAGATTTTTTTAAAAAGTTTTTGCCAACTGGAATATACTTCAATATGCCTAGCAAGGCAAAGTTTTTCTTCAAAATTGTTCTCAGAGAGGAAGGCAAAGTTGTACAGACCTCATTTTTTAGGACTCCACTCACCATTCCCCACCTCACTCTATGGGACTGAGGGTGTGAGAGCTTAGTGTTTGTTTTTATGACAGTGGGAACAAGGTTCTCCCTCATAAATAATCTTGCCTCCCACTCTGGAGGCTCTCCAAGAGTAGACATCTGTGTTTCTGCCTGCCCAGCACCCACTCTCTTGCTTCTTGCAACTTCATGTGGATTTTCCTTCTGTCAGATATTCCCCCCTCGATCTCAGAAGGTCTTTCAGGCTGCCTTCACTTCCAGGGCCAAAAAGTGGACCTGTGAGCCAGTCTGTCCAATGAGATGCCCTTCTTTGGGAATTGAATCGACAGTTGGTCTGACTCAAGGAAAATGCCAGTGATTTGCCCCACTGAGATGCCCTGGGAAACTATTCCATGGTTCCTACTCCCTGGAGTCAGGGGTCTACTCTGGTCCTGCTTTTTTCTTCAGATGTTTCGTGCACTCAAGAACCCTAACTTGATCTTTTGCACAAGGACTGACAAATTCCATATTACTCTTTTGGTTCTCCCATGGCAGGGGCAGGGTTCCTCAGGATTGTGCAGACAATGAAGGAGGAAGACTCCTAAATTATGAGGAGTTGTGATCTAGAAACCACTACTTGCATTGGAACATCTTTTTTCTGGTTCTTTCTTGATGACCACTTGCTTTAATATTTTAATTGAAGCTCAAACATTAATTGAACTTTAGGTCAAGGCACTTTGTTAGTTGAGAGAATACAAAGATGAACAGAATGATATCCCAACTCTGTTGGGTGGTGGGAGTATAGAGGAATGCTCTCTGAATTCTAAGAGGATCAGAGAGATCAGAAAAGAGGGTATTTAAGCTTGGCTACAGGTAGAGAAATTTCTCTAACCCACAGGGCAAGTATCCTTTATGATGGGGTATTGAAATCAGAGAATCACAGACCTGTGAAATCTGGGGGCTGACAGGGACCTTATAGATTATCCAGTCCTACATTTTCTAGATGAAGAAATCCATATTCTGAGGAATAAAATGATTTGACTGAGCCAATTTGGGCTTAGGACTTCTCCTCTGACTCCTATTCTAGTCTCATCTCACTAGTCCTTGGGCGCATGGTTGACCTTGGCTGGCTCCTCCAGGTTTTGGGGGACTTGGGGAGGAGGAAAGGCAATATTTAGGACTTGGTAAATGGTTGCCTAGGGAAACATGTTTTCCAAGGCCACTCAAGAAATCAGTGGGGAATTGGGGCAGATTCCAGTCGTTCTTGTCACATTGCTTTCTTCCTTAGGTTCCCCCCCACACACACACACAAAATGGGGACTTGGCAGAGGGAACTGGCACCAGGGTCTGCACTGTACTGAGTTTGAGGGTGTATCTTCCCACCCTTCTCCATCCTCCTGAAATCCTTGAAGCAAGTCAACAACTCAAGGGCTTGGTGAAACGACTTTTGTCATTGCCATGCTCTATTTCCTCTCAGTGACCTGGTCAGCTGGGGTGGAAGAACCTTTGGTTATTTTACCTATAAGGGTCAGGATATCAGCCAAATACCCAACAGGGAGTATGAGGAGGAAATCAATTCAGACATCAGGCCTGGGTGTTCCCCAGTGCTGACAATGGTTTACCTTAGCCAGCAACTTGTTCTGGGCAGGAAGGGCCCCAGTGTAAATAGCATGCTTTGCTAGTTCTAGGGAAAGAGAAAACCCAAATACGGTTCTTTGGGTGGAGGAAGGGATGGAGTGTCCTTCTAATCCATATTTTTCAGCCATGGAGTAGTTTCATCCACATTCATGGTTTTTATCATGATGTGGGCCCTGATGGCCCCCTAAGTCCTGACCTCTCCACTGTGGGAGTCCCGCAGGCCCTACCCTAATAGAAATGATCAATGTAACCAATACTTCTAGAGAACTTCCCACGTAACAAGAACTGTGCTAGATTCTACAGCCCATACATAAATAAGATGTAATCCCTGTCTGCAAAGAACTACAGACAAATTTAAGCCTCACAAGTTTAATAGAATGTGGTCAGTGATAAGCCCTGGATGTTGTCAAAGCATCTGGGATTCAGGAAGGCTTCATAGAGGACACTCATACCAACGAGTTAGCCAGCAAAGAAAGCCACAAACCTCACAGGCAAGGGAACCACATGAAAAAAAGGTGTGGAATCTGGGTGTGAGGAAAACCACAGGCAATAGACAGTGTTAGTAGAGCACGAAGAGGGAGATGGAAAGTGTGGGGAGATAAGGTAGGGGTGTGAGATGGGGGAGGTAAGTTATGGGAAAGAGCAGTCTTTTTTTCTGAGCAGGGAAGCAGGATGTGCCTAGGAGATTTGCATTTTAGACAGAACACTTCAGTGTGGATTTGGGGAGGAGGAGCCAGGATTGAGGGCAGGGAACCAACTAGAAGAGATGATGAGTGCCCCATGCAGGGTATTCATGATGAGAGGGGGCACGGACTGGAGAAATAGCCAAGAGGTGGGTGATGACAGACCTATGGTGGGTTCTAGGGAAAGAGAAGATCTCGAACACAGTTCTTTGGGTGGAGGAAGGGATGGAGTGTCTTTCTAATCCATATTTCTCAGCCATGGAGTAGTTTCATCCACATTCATGCTTCGCAGGTTTCTGACTTGGTGCCTGGGTAGATAATAGGGCCGTGAACTGAGGTAAGAAATACAGGGAAGGGAAACAAGTCTGGAAAAGAAATGTGGATGATGGCTAACATTTATTAATCACTTATATGGACCAGGCATCATGCCAAGAGTTTTTCCAGTATTTTCTCCTAACTATGAAGTAGATACTGTTCTTGATTTACAGAGGAGGAAAATGAAAATCTGAGATGATGAATAGTTTGACTAGATCTGCACAGCTGGTAGACTGGTGGAAAGAATTTCGAATCCAGGCATTCTGGCACCAGGGCCAATGCTTCTAATGACCAGGCTTTGTATGTGTGTATGTGAAGAGTCTGAGGAGCCCGTGGGACACCCACAGTGGGGAGATCTGAGATTTGGGGGGGGGGGACCATCAGGGTCCTAGGGGACCCTTAGGTTAAAGAAGGGAGCAGGGGATAGGGGGCCCACAGATAAGGCAAGAATGAAAGTCCCCTGTGATTTTTACATTTGAAGACACGGTTATGTCATCTGGGCAACAGATAACTGGGCAATCACGAATGTGTAGTGGCATCAAATAAAAAGATCCACCAAGTTAAGCTGACGTATTAATTACAGCAGTTCCTGTGTTGCATAGTAATTACCCTAAACAGTACGCATTTCACATAAATAGCAGTAATTAGTATAGCACAAGTTTCCCAAACTGTGTCCTGTGGAATAGTAGTTCCTGGAGACGTTAATAAACGTTTGGATGAAAAAGGGCTTAGGAGTAAGGTAAGTTTACGAAATGCTGGTATAATTCAGATAGAAAACCAAACCCTTGGTTTACAGTTTTTTCTTTTCTCGGTTAGGAGGCAGGATAGCGGAAGGCTAAGAGTATAGGCCCTGGGAACAGACAGCCTGGGGCTGAATCCTGCACTGACAAAAGCTGGGTAACCTTGGGCAAGTTACTGAACTTCTCTAAGGGGTAGTTTCTGCGTCTGTGCAGAAAGATGGTAATACATATTCACTGTAATTGTTTCAGATTTAAATGCAACAACACATTTAAAACACTTAGAATAGAGCCTGGCGCAGAGTGAGGGCTCTATAAATATTAATTATTGTCTATAAACCATACTATTATTAGCAAGTCTCCATGATATCCCACAGAGTCAGTCTTTCTCACACGTATTTCACACACACACTGACATTCATATTTCTTAACAGCAAAGCACTGGTTCTAACTCTGTGCCCTTACCTCCACCCCACCACAGCCCAGGACCGGGAATGACCAAATCCTTGCCTACTCTACTCTAAGCATTGAGGCCAGGGAGAGGGAGGATTTATATATACATCAGCAGTATAGCCTTGGCAGGGCCACCACTAGTTCAGTTTCCTCTGTGCCCACTTGAAAAAAAAGTACGCATCTTTTGGGTGAACGTTGTCCTGTACCAGGGCACGCAGTTTAGCAAGTGAAGTGTAGGCTATATTTTAGCTCTCACTTGCCTTTTAGCCTGAATGTCATTGTACAATGAACAACCTGCACAACCATACATGGCTGTTCTGATCCTTAGACCATAGAAGGGGCTGGAAGCTAATGACCATTGGAGAAGGAGGGTAAGAGTTCTCCTCCCAGTAATTCATGAGATTAGCTCTCCACAAACCTTGAGGTGATAAAGCATCCTTCTTCATCTCCTCCCTCTCTGCCCACATGTGCCCCGCCCCCCATTCATTCACACAGAGGCTGACATCAGAATACCCTGGGTGTGAGGGGATACAGCAGGCCTCGTCTATTTCTCTGAAATACCCCGAGTTTGGGAGATGATAGAACTGTGGCCAGCAGAATGGGAGGGCATGATTTCTAGGTTTTCCCTAACACATAATGAACATTAAATTATGATGCTCCTCACCAGAGAAGACCAGGGCCAGAGCAAGTCTGACTTCCTGACCATGGTTTGGGACAGTGAAGGGAAAATGGGAATGGGAGCTTCTTAATCCTCACTGTGTGGCCCAAATGCATAGCTCCCTATACAGATTCTCACCACCCCTTTAGGTAGATACTTCCTTTGTGAAACAGAAGGGAAGAAAAATGCAGACATTTCCTGTTCTCTGGAGGTGGGTGGGGTAGAGTGTAAGGCAGGCACCCTCCCAATGGGCACATGCATTAAGGCTCACTCCCACAAATAGCCCCTTCAGCCACCAGAGGGGCTGCTGCCTAGAAGCTAAGACCAGGCCTGACTTGCCAGTGATCTGGTGAGGGCTTTGGTTCTCTCCTCTGTAAGGTGAGAAATATGGATGGCCTGAATTTTAAGCTCCTCACATCTCTGCCATACTTTGGTTCGCACGTCTAGGGGGTTCTATTCACTCCCCCTCCAGTCTAGACTGACTAGAAATGGCTTATTCTCACCTCTATCCCAGGAGCCTGCGTGCCAAAGACCAACCTCCCTTCTCACAACTGTGCTTAGGGTCGGCCTCCATTGCTCTTGGTGATAAAGAGCAGCTGGAGCTCCAGCTGGGAGTTTAGGTCCTGTGGCCTTGAGACTCGGGAACAAAGGCTGAGCTGCGTGGGGAAGGGACTTTTCCTGAATGTAAGGGGAGGGGGAGCCCTTGGGGCTGTTTGTGCCTATACCTCTCTGTGGAGCAGGCTGTTCCTCTTCTTCCTACAGATCTGGGGGGAGAAAAGGGGTCCTGTCTTTTCCTCTGAGGCTGATGACTTCACCTCCTTCCCTGCTTCTTCCTCAGGTTAGGATCTCTACCCCTTCCCCAGCTGCTCCCCGGGTCTGAATCTCCTTCCCTCTCTCTTCCTTTATTCTTCTTGGGATTGGGGTCTTTATACCCCTCCCTCTGTCTAAGCCTTGCCTCTTTATTCCTTTTTAGGCCTGGCCTCCTAACCCTGGTAGAAGGGTCTGCATTCTTCCCCTTCTTTCTCTTCTTAAGGCCACATTCCCTCCCCCAACCCTTTCCAGCTCCCCCTCCCTCCGCCCCGAGGCATTGTGGGAGGAAACAAGATGTGGGGCGAGAGAGGCGCCGGGAGAAGCCCGCAGTGCGGGGCCGGGCGGGCGCAGCCAATGGGGAGGGCGGACGGCGGCGCGCGCGGCGGGGGGGCGGGGGCGGGGCGCTATTTCAGTGGGGGCCGCGCGTCGGCCGCGCTCAGCGACAGAGCGGAGCGGAGCTGTGAGGCGCCAGCGCGGAGCAGGCGGGCGGGTCGGCGGGCGAGAGGCGGAGCGCGGGCGGCCGGGGAAGCTCGAAGGGCCGACGGCGACGGCGAGCGCTCGGCCCGGGGCTGCGGGAACCGGAGACCGCAGCGGCGGCGGCTGCTGCCGGAGGAGCCGAGGGGACACCGCCCCTGCCCGCGCCCAGCCTCAAGCCATCGCTGCTCTCCCGGGGCCCCGCGCAGACTAGCCTCCGTGAAGGTGAGCGGTGGGTGGGGGCGTCCCCGGGGCGGCGGCCCGCACCTGTCGCGTGTAGGCCCACGCGCCGGGCCCAGCCCCGACGCCCGGAGCAGGGCTGGCCTCGGCGTGACGCCCCCGGCGCCCCTCCTTCCCGGGGCTGCGCCACCCCGTGTCCTGGCGACCCCTGGGCGCGGCTGGAGGCCCTGGGCTGCGGAGGTGCGGCTCCCCGCCTCCTCCCCGCCCCCCACCCCTACAGTCTCTGCGCTGCGTGGAGGCCTCTGGTGTTTGGGGCCGAGGGAGAGGGGGTGGAGAGGGCTCGGGCGTGACGCGGCGCCTCCTGCCGCCGCCGCCGCCACCCTCTGGGGCGTCCTTCCTGCAGCGAGGACGCCCAGTCACTCCGGCGCTGCTCCAGGCCGGGCGGGGGAGGGCGGCTGACCGGCCGGGGCGGAGGTGGGGGGAGGATGCTTTCTCCTTCCCCAGGTGCTGGCCTTTGGGGACCGCCGCTCTCTGGAGGATGGCACGGTGGAGGGATAAGCCCCCTTGGAGATCTCAAGGGAGGAAATACAAGCGTTTGTGTGTGTTGGGGGCTGGGGAGGGTAGGGTGGTCCGTCTTTCGGAGGCTTAGCCTTTTCTGTTGCAAAACCGGGGTTAGAGGATGGGGAGCTGTCCTGGAGTGCCCTCTTCGCTTTTCACAGGATCCCCTGGCTCTTGACTGAAGCAGCTGGCCTGGGGCCTTCTGGTCATTCTTCTGTCTGAAGGCCCAAGTCCCCTTTTTTTTTCTCAGGAGGGAGGGGTTAGGCAGGGCACCTCCCTGTCCTTTTCTCATTGGCACCTTGGACAGGGCAGGTTGGGGCTAGGCCTCTCCTCTCAGACGCCTGGGGGGCCAGGGGTGAAGAATCATAGCATTGTAGTCACAAGACCCAACGTTATGTAACTGCAGGCTCTCTCCTACTAGAGAGTAAGGTGGCTTTTAATTATTGTGACAAAGTTGTTCCTTTGGACTTTGGTGGTGAGGCACTGGAGCAGGTGAGTTTGCTGGGAAAACCGGTGCCAATTTCATGCTTTAACTTCGCAGTCTCTAACCAGGCCCCACCCCCACCCTAGCGTTTGTAAACAGTGCCCCCTTCTGAGTGGTAACCTGGCATAGGGTACCAGGTGATACTAGTTTTCTTCAAATATAAAGAGCCTTATAGTATCAGAACATTCTTCCTCTGCTGCTGTTGTATATCTGCTCAAACTCCTTAAAGTTGCCCCATATCATATTTCAACCATTGGTTTTTAAAATGAAGATGTTGTTTTGCCCAAGGTCATGTAGCTCGTCAGGCCTTGAACAGGGTTCTCCGGACCTTTCCTCAGCACCAGGTGGTTCACACAGACTCCTTGAGGCTCTTTTTCTTTCGGGTGTGGGGCAGAGGATGCTGGTCCACTAACCCTTTGCTCTGCCAGTCTCTGCTGAAGTGGAACCAGCCCTGCTTAGTTTGAAAGTGCCAGACAGAGGTGGCCTTGGGTGCGGTCAAGGGCTGTGTGGCTGGCAGCTGGCATGTATACTTTCTTTGCATCTGGTGCAGGCTGAAGGAGTAATCATGAGTTCTGCTTTCCCTTTCAGTTCACCCAGCTCACAGGCTAGTGTGGACTCAGAGATCAGGGTGGCCTGATACCATATCAGGGTATCATTCCCATATCAAGGTATCATTCCCAGGGGTCTCTCTTTGAGTGGGCAGCTCCCCCCACCCCCGCCTTAATATCAGACAGGGCTGGAATGACGACATCTTTTGTCCACTGGGTTGGATGACAAAATTCCTCTTTGGGGGGAGGTGGTCAGTGTGATGGGACTGTGGTCAAGGACAAGATTGGATTTTGCAGCTCATCTCTGTTCTTGCATCTCACCTCACATGCTATAGACTGCCAGGTGGATCCTGACTAGTTTTATCCGGGTTCCTGTCATTCTAGGAATGGACCATGCAAAGTGTATCCCAGAACTCTGGTTGCTGTAGGATGAATGCCATGGCTTAGATAGCAGAGATATGAAAAAAGACTGTTAATAATTTCTTGCCTTTTGTTAGCTCTATCACTATCACTGGGCATTGACAACCTTTTTCTGTGAAAGACCAGATAGCAAATATTTTAGGCTTTATAGGCCATGCATTCTCTTGCAACTAACTACTCCATTCTGCCATTGTAGCCTGTTTCTGTAAAACTTTATTTACAGAAACAGATGGTGGGCTGAATCTGGCCGACAGACCCCAGTGTAGACTGTCCTTGTTTGCAGGTGTTCTCATATTAACCTTAATTAATCCTTATAGAGGATAGAGAGCTATCCTCATTGCTAAAATGGAAGTAATGAATGCAGTAAGGCTAAGTGACTTGCCCTTAGACTACAAGACTTCATAGTCAGGACCAGAAGTCAGGCCTACTGATTCCTAGTCCCATCTTGTTTCCAGTATGATACCAATGATGCAATAATGGTCATTAAATTAAGGATTTATTGTGTTCAGGTGTTAATGCCACCTAGTTTACCCTTGATAACCCTGAGTCTCCATTTTAAGATGATGGTATGAAAGCACAGAGGTTAAGTAACTTGCCCAAGGACACAGCTAGTAGGTTATAGATACGTTGTAATGTCTTGGCAATTGATGCTTTTGAAAATATCAGAAATAAATAAGTTAGAAACACCTCATTTTACAAATGATTAAAAACTGATGGCTAATTATGTCTTTTTTTACTATCTACCTTGTATTTCCCAGGCTTGGGAACCATGTCTTTGCTTAAAGCTTAGGACCTCCTCCTAATTAATACCTCATGTCTTTGTTTTCTGTTGCCCTCACTCTCTGTACTCAGCTCTCCCACTGAGGCTCCACATTCAGCTGCTAATGCTCATTGCTTAGCGCATGGGGCTGTCAGCTTCACCTCTCTGCTTCTTCTGCAGTGTCACGATGTCTGACCGGAAGGCAGTGATCAAGAATGCAGACATGTCTGAGGACATGCAACAGGATGCCGTTGACTGCGCCACGCAGGCTATGGAGAAGTACAACATAGAGAAGGACATTGCTGCCTATATCAAGAAGGTGCGCCCAGAGAGCTGTGCCTTTTAGCCAGGGATGGGGATGGGCAGCTGAGCTGGGACTTAGGAAAGCAGGTATAACCCGTGTAAACAAAACCCAGGAGATTGCAAAGCAGACAAATTAGGGAATGATTCTTACCAAAGCCTTCACCTTAGGAATTCTTAACAGGAACTCTGCCAAAGTGTGCGTGTGCGTGTGCGTGTGTGTGTGTGTGTGTGTGTGTAGATGGTTATGTGATAATAGATAATAGATAATTTATAGATAATTATTGCAAGGCATTGGGGAGAGAAACTTGGGATCAAATATGACCCCATTAATTCAGAAGTATTCAAAATGTAGATAAGGATATTTGAACAGATAATATAAGATCATACAAAAATTTTCAGGGAACTGCATCATTTAAAGTGAGCTATCCCTATAATAATCCCTATCATGTGGTGGTTTCTTTTTCTTTTAAAAAGGACACAGGTACTATATCATCTCTTTCTCCTCACCTTCTTAAGAAAAGGGTGGGCTTGAATATATAATATTGGATGAGCAATATGGGCAATAGGTTTAGTCCCTGAAAAATTCCTGAGTGAATGAGTGAATGGATATGGTTAACATGGTGAAGAAGCAGCTGAGCTAGAGGTGAGAAGTGGTACCCAGGGTCTCTGATTTTGTTTCGAATCTATGTCCATTGGTGACGTAATCCAGTCTTTGATATTTTCAACT
This sequence comes from Neofelis nebulosa, assembly GCF_028018385.1. Taxonomy (NCBI): domain Eukaryota; kingdom Metazoa; phylum Chordata; class Mammalia; order Carnivora; family Felidae; genus Neofelis; species Neofelis nebulosa. The sequence continues at coordinate 47,020,244 of NC_080797.1, forward strand.
CTTATATCCCAAAAAGGATGTCTAAGTACAGTGGTATTCTGGTCCATAGAGGTGGTGTAGGGTATCCTTAAGTTTTCCAGAGTTTTGCTTCTCTATGCAGGTAAAGAGGTAACTCTGGAGTCCTGAGAGACTTTCTGTGTAAGGAGCCAATGGGTGCAGACCCAGCAAGGCTGCTGGGGGTGCTAGCTCCTTGCTGAGTGATGGCCTTATCTGTCCTGTACAGGGAATCTGGAATTATGGACTTTGAGGGTCAGGAGAATCCTTAGATTATATCTGTCCCAGGTTCCTTGTTTTGCTGATTGAGAAAATAAGACCCAGGGAAGTGACTATGGCTCTCCTATCTTACACAGAGTAAGAGTCAGCATTAAGTCTAGATTTGGTGATCCATGCCCTTTCTACTGTTCCCTAATACCTCTTGGAGTCCTGTGGTATAGGGGCTGTGAGGAGTCCAAACAAGTTGAATGTTGAGCACCTAGGGGACAGTCCCAGGGTTGGCAGCTTTGCTAGGCCCATGGTGGAGGGCTGCTGCATGGCAGGGTGCATCTACTCAGCCATCTGTTTCCTGCTGCATGCATGGAGTGACCGGGAATTGCCTGTCTGATTAGGTCATAAGGATTTCCTAGGTTGCTTTGGTGCTGAACTTGTGCCCTTGAGAGAAGTGAAGGAAATTGCCTTGATCTCCTGGCCGATGTCCTTGTTCTGCATCTTACAGCCCACATGGTGTCTGGCACATAGGAATGGGTTTAATGTTGACTTACAAAGAACTGCTTCCTGGTACTCCTGACTTTGGCTGTAGGGTCTTGCTTCTTGGCATTTGGAAATGCTGGTTTAATAATGTGGGAGGCAATGGGTGTCCAGTCAGGGAGGCTCTTCTGTTTTCCACATGCTGCGTGACTCTGGAGTGGTCGTTTATGCCTCTGGCTTCCCTGACTCCTTTGCTAAAGAATCACAGGGTGGGCTATGGAGTAGGGTAGCTAGGAGGAGGGGAGATGATCGGGGTGTAAAGTGCTAGAGAGAAATAACAGAGCCTTTGCGGTGTTCCATTATTAATGAAGGAAGGAGTGTCCTAGCCAGCCTTAACCTGAGCTCCTGAGGTTTGGGGAGCTGAGGCCATGGGCTAGGGGTAGGTGGGGGATGATAACTAAATTAATCAGATTCCTATTCTGATTTCTCATCTTCCAGCTGTCCTAATCACCTTTCTTCTCTCCCTTTTATTCTTCTTTTAGGAATTTGACAAGAAATATAACCCTACCTGGCATTGTATCGTGGGCCGAAATTTTGGCAGCTATGTTACACACGAGACAAAGCACTTCATCTATTTTTACTTGGGTCAAGTTGCAATCCTCCTCTTCAAGTCAGGCTAGGTGGCCACAGTGAAGGTGTCAGTGGCGGCGGCAGCGATGGCAAGCAGGCGGCGTTGCTGGGACTGTTTTGCACTGGGGCCAGCATCAGGATGTCCTCTCCAATGGCTGTGCTACTGCATGGACTGTATACTCGATTTCATGTGTATGTCGCAGTAAACAAAACCAAACTTCTTTCTGTTTAGTTGCCTGGGGAAGAAGGCTGCTTTATGTTTATTTTTCAAGACTTAAAATTTTTTTCTTTGGTTGTATTGCACTAGAAAGTCTCTCCCACTCCTCCCTCTTCTCTTTCTCTCCCTATATAAAATAAAAAGCCCTCCACAAAGTCTGTAAGCCTAGGAGGGCTGGGGAAGGAAATTGGTTTCTGGAGGTGGAAGTAAATGTAGCAGCCTCCTCCTGGCAGCGGATGCTGCTTTGGGAGGGCCAGGGGGGCTGCAGGGGGGGTGGCATTAAGATTGGCAGGGAGAGAGGGATAGGAAGGAGGTAGGGGGATTGATCTAGTACCAGGGAGAATATTCCACTGAACTGTGATTTCACGGCTTGGGGCAAAGGGTGGGGTGGGGGGTGGATTCTTTAAGGGGCCCTGAGACGTGTTTGTCTGTGGTGTGTGGGAGTGGGGAGCAGACTTGTCTTGCTGTCTTTGTCAGAAGAGTTTCTAAGTAAGGGCTGTGTCTTTGTGGATTACCTTCTTTTATTCTTCCTGCTGGAGCTCCTGCTAGGAGGATGTTGGAGGTAGGATTAGCTTGATTTTTTTTTTCCGATTCATTCTTCTCTCCTTCTGTCTGCTCCCTGCTTAGCCCTTGGTTTTCTCATTCCTCTGGAGTTCTCTTAGAGCAGCCCCTGTTAGTTGGCTGGCAAGGGAATTTCTGGTGACTGTAGTACCTTAGTTAAGTCTTAGCAATCAAACCAAATCAATGTCTCCCTTGATTCTCCTCTGTGTATATGTATGTATGTGTGTGTGTGTCTTGGTTTGGGGTAGAGGGGAGGGAGGGGCAGGACAGTGTGGAATCTCTAGGGTGTATGGGTAGATAGGCTGCACAGTTAGTTCTAATTGGGTCTTTATGTTAAAAAATCTCTGGGGCTGAAGATAGTTGTCAACTCCCCAGGCCATCTGGCCCAGACACTGCTTGCTCTATGGCTATCTGCTCCCCAGAAGGCTTTGGGAGGATTATCCATGAGGAGATGGCTATGATGCCATCTGCCCTGGAACTGGTTCTCCATGGAGAGGGAAAGTGACGTTGTGGGTGGTTGCAGCCTCTTGTGGGAGGTAGGGATAGAAGTGATAAAGGGCTGTGAGGACCTTTGGGGGAACTTTGGAGGGGATTAGTCTTGCAGTGGTGAAGCTGGGTATCAGGCGATGGAGCAGGGCCGCTAGTGGCAGGAGATTCCAAGGAGAGTGTGGGGGGAAATCTTGTCTGTTGATCAAACAGGGATGGTGGAGGGAGGGCAGTCATTGCTGACTGAGCTGCTGATTCTTGTAAATCGCATTTAAAACTCTCATGTGTAGGGTTGACACTATGGGAGGGGGGTGGTTGGGATCCAGCTCATTCTTTTTTCTTTGTTTTTCTAAGTCCATCCTTGGGGCTGGTGGGGAGGCAGGAGAATGCCCCCTCCCTAAGCCTTTAGTGTGTGCCGAGTTTTCTTTTTTGATGCTGACAGGGGAGGGTGGGTACGGGGATGGTGAGTGAGTTCCCTATATCAAACCCTTCGGTGGGCACAAGATTGAGTGCTTGGTTTTAGGTTTTGTTTTTTTATGATTGTCCAGATCTGTGTTTCCCCCTGCCTTCCCAGACTTGTGTGGCCAGTTGGAAATGTCTGGTTTGTGTTCATCTCTCCCTCATTTCTGGAGCAGGGGCTGAGACCCCACCACATCTTCTATGCTCTGCATCCATGCCTCTTTTGGACATTAAAGGTCGATTGATGCACTTCTGAGCTGTTTGGGTTTTTTTTTGGGGGGGGGGATGGTGGGTAAAAGGGTTGCCCTGGTGGCAGTGATACCACATGGGTGGGGGTAGAGGGTATCTAGGGTGGAATAGAATTGGGGCTGAAGAGTTAAGACCAGGCAGAGAGACTGATTGGCTCGAATTAGGTCTTAGTTGTAGGGTCTAGTCTGTGGCCCCTTAATGGCATGGGGTGGGGTGGGGAGAGGACTAACCAGTAGTACTCACCCACAGGGCTTTCTAGGTATCTTGGTGGAGATGGCCAGATGAGCCACTTTTTGGGTCTTTGGTGTAGTAGATGTTGCCTCCCCAGTTTCCAGCCCCAGGTCCAGATGGCGGTTTCCAGCTGCTGTCTTAGACCTGAGGAGCTTCTTAGCTTCTTAGAACTTTTGGCCAAAGCTCATAGCCCTCCTACTCCTTATTCTATGCTTCCCTGAGACCTGGACACTGTTAGCTAAATGCTGCTCTAGCCACTTAGAAATGGAAAAGTAGGGGATCTTTAGAAAAGTGGAAACACTTTTGGGGGAACATGAGTGATTCCCCAACTCCTAGGTTGTCCTGGTTGTTCCACATGGGGTCTCCTGCTCCCACACACCTGAAGAAATCAATACTTCTGAAAGGATGTGCCCACCCCGAATGCCAAGCAATTATTAACAATCCTCATGGAAGTGTCAGGGAACAGAAGTGCTTCGTACTCTTTTCCGTTGCTTCTTACTCAAAAACATGCCCTGAGTTTTTGTGTATGTGCACCTAGGATGCTGTCACACAGAACAACACAAGTTCTGTGTTTCCAAGGCGTACAACCTTCTAATCAAAGCAGGTCTACACATTGAAAAGCTTTTTCCAATGGTGATAAATGTACAATCAAGGAAATAAACTGGGTAATGAGCTATTAATTATTAGAGATAGGTAGATTGAATTCCCTCAGCTAGGAAGTTGGTGGGCTGGATCTTGGAGAAAGCTCGGTCTCTGGGGGCAGTGAGGTCCTAAGGGGCTGTCAAACCCCAAATTCTGTTCTGGCCTTTGGTGTGATGAATAATTTGACAGCTGGAGCACTGCGGGATGAGCGAGGCCGTGGTCCACATTTTGTCTGTGATGGGTGTCTCTAGGGCCCAAACCCCACCCCCTTCCTGCCCTGGTGGGAGAGGCAGTCCAGCTGGCATCTGTGGACAACACATCCCTGCACAGGTAGGTACACTGTGCATCTGGAAGGCTAATCCTGCAACGCTTTGTGGTGAGGATGACCCTGTGGGGCACAGGAAGAGCAGGATGGGAGGATGGGTTACAGAGGGAACTGTGGAAGGCAGATGGACATTGTGGCGTAGAGGAAAGCAGCCACTGTCAGAACTGGGGCCAGGCAAAGAGTGGGATTGTCCATCTTCTTCTACCTCTTTTATCCTGTGCAATCTCTGGGGCCTTTGGCTGGGCCTAACTGAAAGGCAGATGGCAAGGCTGAGCAATCTGTAAGGGTCAGCCCCCTCTCCGGGAACAGAATGGAGAATAAATCGAAGGGGGACAAACCAAACCAACATCGTAGGGAGCTGTCTCTGTTGCCATGGATATGTGTGTCTGTCTCTAGAACTCTAGTGTCCACAGGCCTAGGCCTAAGAGGTGGCTGTCCCCTTAACTCTCCCCTCACTTCCTTCATGTCTTTACTCAGACATCCTGTTACCCATCAGAAGGGCCTTCTGACATCCTATATGAAATTGCATTCTCCACCCCCCCACCCCCCACTTCACTACTAACCTTATTACCCAGTTTAATTCAGCACAGAACCTGCCAATGCTTGACATGCATGCTGTTTACTTGTTGGTCTCCCACAACTAGAATATAAACTCTGACAGCAGAGCCATTTTCCCTTTTCTTCACTGCCTTCTTCGAGCACACACAACAGCACTTGTCCTGGAGTAAATGCTTGATAAATGTTGGTGGTTCACATGAAAAAGGAAGAGTGTAAGTGAGCCTTAGGGCAGCTCCCCTGCCCTAGGACAGCCCGGCCTTTCCTGAAGAGACTTCTGTCTGGCTTCATGCCCTCTTGCTGCCCAACCTGTGCATCGTCCTGCTGCCTGGAGAGGAGTGAGTGTGTCCCTCCCCAAGTGTGCTCAAGCTTCAGCCCTTTGTGCCTGCCAGCTATGGAAGAATGAAAGCATGTGTTCACTACCCTCCCTTCTCGCTCCTCCCATATACTAAAGATTGAGGAGCTGCCCCTCCCTCCTTGAGGTCTCACCTAGTAAGTCTTCTGGACTTAGGAGAAAAAAGAGAATCCCAGAGTCCTGACCTCTTAGGCCTCCCCTGAACTAAAGGTACAGCTTCTCTACCATCCTGGTAACAAAGAGTGACCCATATCACTTGTTGCAGAGGTCAAGTGTACCTGCGTGAATATCTTTGTGATGTAATGGGCCTGGTGTCTAGATCCACGTACAGGCATAGTCCTATGCATAGACAGCTGCTGTGCCAATATAGACAGGTTCATAAGGAAAGATCAAAACCCCAGGTCCCTGTGCCTCTCCTTCCTTGCTTTGTCTAAACAAAGGTGTGCAGTGCTTGTGGTGAGGCTGCTAGACGTTGTTCTCTTGAGTTTCCAGAGAGAGGCCAAACATGCAAAAACAGTGTGGTAGTGTGGGTTGAACCCAGTTCTAGAATCAGAAGATCTAGGGTTGAGTCCCAGCTCAGATCCACTCTGAGGCTCAATTTCTTCATCTGAAAATGGGGATGATACCTATCTACCCTAAAGTATATGACATGTATGCAAAAGTGCTTTGAGAGTGGAAAGCAATGATGAAGAGGACACTGATTATTAGGCTCTGTGACAATAAAGCTTGGGGAAAGAATAAAGGATTCTGGGAAGTCAGGGCCTTCAGATAACCCCTCACACCTTGTACCAGCCTTCCCCTTCACGTCCAAATATACCTGTATTATAGAGAAGGAAATTAAGGACCAGATAAGGAAAGAAACTGACCTAACATCACATGGATGTTTGGGACAATTGGGATGCTGACTCCCAGGCCAGTTCTGATGTAAACATTCATGTATATGGTTTTAAATTCTCTTGGGGCATATTTGATTATTTACTTACTTAAAATGTCTTATTGAGAGACAGAGCTTGAGTGGGGGAGGAGCAGAGAGAGACGGAGACAGAGGATCCAAAGCAGGCTCTGTGCTGACAGCAGAGAGCCCGATGTGGGACTGGAACCCATGAACTGCAAGACCATAACCTGAGCCAAAGTTGGACACTTAACCGACTGAACCACCCAGGCGCCCCTTGAAGCATCTTTTATTTTTTTAATGTCAGTTTACTTTTCTATTTTTTAAAAATCTATATTGAAATTGCCAATTTTTTTCTGTAAGGGTCAGATAGTAAATATTTGAGGCTTCATGGGCCATATGACATTGTATACGTAGTTGTCACAACTGCTGAACTCTGCCATTGTAGCATGGAAGTGGCTGTGGGCAATATGTAAACAAACGAGCGTGGATGTCTTCCAATAAAACCAAACAGGCAGCGGGCCAGATTTGACCTGTAGACCATTGTTTGCCCAACCCTGATTTATTTTTTCTAATGTTTATTTATTTATTGAGAGAGAAAGAGAGCATGAGCAGATGAGGGTCAGAGAGAGAGGGAGAGAGAGAATCCCAAGCAGGCTCCATGCTGTCAGCACAGAGCCTGACATGGGGTCTGAACTCACAAACCACAAGATCATGACCTGAGCCAAAGTCAGACGCTTAAGGACTGATCCACCCAGGCACCCCTGCTAACCCCTAATTTAGATAGATTAACATGATTCAATATTCCAAAGTAGAAAAAGTGGAAATTCTCCCTCCCACTTCTGTCCCTGAGCATTGACTGGGTTTCCCTCCTTAGAAACAATTAACATTATGAGATTTGTGTGTCCTTTCAGATACAGTTGATAAAAAGTGTATTTTTAAGTGGCTGTACAATATTCCAATGTGTTGCATGTAGTTTAATAAGCATGAAAGGACTAGGACTCCTGAAGACATGTCCTGAAAGACAGAACACTCTTCTAGGTGTATTGTCCTGACTTGCCCAATGGACTCCTTCATCAGGATAATCTTTTGAACAACTAGGATTTGCCTGGGAGTTTTGGGGATCATGCCTGATGAATATGCTGGGTGATCCCTTTTGGGTCAAAAACAACTCTGACTCTTGGGAGTGCAATATTTTTTTAGGTGGTTTGTGTACCAGTTTCACCAGTAAAATATAACTGGTAGGAAGGATATCTATTTGTTCTATCTATCTATCTATCTATCTATCTATCTAATCTATCTATCTATCTAGTTTCTTACTAGGAATTGGTTTACTTACTTGTGGGGGACAGGTAGACCAGTCTGGAAAATAGTTCAGGCTGTAAGGAAGGTCAGACTGGAAGCTCAGGCAGGAGGTAACACTGAAGTCCACAGATAGAATTCTTTAGGGAAACTTCAGGCCTTTCAGCTGATTGGAAGTTGGTCCACCCAGATTATCCAGGATAATCTCCTTTACATAAAGTTAACTGATTGTAGACATTAATCACACCTACAAAATAATTTTACAGTAATATCTAGATTAGTATTTGGTTGAATATCTAGGTACTAGAGCCTAGCCAAGTTAACACATGAAACTGATAATCTCAGTCCACATCTGATCAACTCAGCACCATATGCCTCTCCTCAAACTATACTTAATCTCTAGGGCCACCTGGGTGGCTCAGTTGGTTAAGTGTCTGACCCTTGATTTGGGCTCAGGTCATGTCACTGTTCATGAGATCGAGCCCTGCATAGGGCTCTGTGCTGACAGTGAGGAGACTGCTTGGGATTTCTCTCTCCCTCTCTTCTTTGTGCGCCGAAGAGATAAATAAACATTAAAAAAAACTATACTTAATCTCTAAATAAAAACAATAACAAGTCATATTTCCACATAACATTATACAATTATCCTGTGTACAAAATAAAATGTGCTAACCCTTTCCCCAGAAGAGGATGCAAAGTCTTTGGGTGATGTTCATTCTTCTTCTTGATAATCCTGTAACTTCAATAATTTAATGTAAAGTTAGCTATTATTAATATGTTTTATGTAAAAATATGAGAGGGATAAGAAGAAACACACAAAAATAAATACATGTATTTTAAAATAAAATAAGGAATAAATAGTCATAATATTTATAGTCCCCATTTCTGCAATTGGTCAGGTGGTTGTAGCCCCAAAACCTTCATTCTTGAAGGGTCTGTGCCATTAGAAGTTTTGCCTAAAATTGGGTCGTTATAGTTTCCCATAGGTTTTAATCACGGGACCTGGGAGTACTAAGAGATGCCTTAAGGGCTATGTTATATCCAGACATACTTTTCTTTACCTCCATTGTATGGTAAATGCCCAATTTCCCCTCAGGGGTCAGAATCAATCACCCCAGCTAGTACAGTAACTCCCTATTTGGTCTGTTAATTCAGAGGAATGAGGAGCCCAAAGTGGCAGTTCTAATTCAATGGAACCATTGTGTCTTCTGGTGAAAGTGTTCTTCCATTTGGAATAAAGCATATCTTTATAGATAGAGCATAAGGTTGCAAGGATGGGAAGCAAAAATTTTGCTAGTGGATCACTGGGGGTACAGTGAGTGATAACATTCTATTTCCAATCCTTAATTCCTGGAATCATGAGTCCTTCCTAGCTGTGGGAGAGACTGCCATACCTGGATTGCTGATTTCGAACATATGCGTGCGGTCTCTGAAGTACATTGCTACAGTCCTGCAAAGCATTGTCACCTAGCTGGTGCTGTAACTAGATCTTCAAAAGGCTATTCAACCTTCCTGTCAAGCCAGCTATTTCAGGGTGATGGGGTAACATAGTGAGACCAGTAAATTCCATGGACATAGACCCACTGCTGCACTTCATTTCCTGTGAAGTGAATTCTTTGATTAGAAGCAATGCTGTGTGGAATACCATGACGGTGGATAAGGCATTCTGGAAGTCCACAGATGGTAGTTTTGGCAGAAGTGTTTTATACAAGGAAAGCAAATCCATATCCAGATTAAGTGTCTGTTCCAGTAAGAGCAAAGCACTATCCCTTCCATGATGGAAGTAATCCAATGTAATCAACCTGCCATGAGGTAGCTGGCTGAGCACCCCAGGGAATGGTGCCGGCTCTCGGTATTGGTCTCTACTACTGGCAGGTTAGGCACTCAGCATTGGCTGCAGCCAGGTTGGCCGTGGTGGGTGGAAGTCCATGTTAGCCCATGCATAACCTCCAACCCTGCCCCCTGGCTGTTATGTTCATAAACCATATGAGTATACATATCATATATCAATATATCAATATAGATATCTATATCTATATATCTATAGATATATCTATCTACCTATATATATATCTAGATATCTATAGATATCTATAGATATGAGATAGATATAGTATCTATATATCTATGGATATCTATAGATATGAGATAGATATAGATATGACATAGATATAGATATCTATATATCTATATATCTCATATCTATATCTATCTCATATATAGATATAGATATCTATATCTGTATCTCATATACAGAACCATTATCATATATATGATACATACGGATATATAATTATTGATAATATAGGATCAATAGAACAATAATATATGATCCTAATAGACATATTGGATATATATACTATAAAAATATAAAATGTATTATATATTATAAAAAATATACATACAAAGAGATTTTATTGCAAGCACTTGGCTTATGTGATTGTGAGGGTCGAGTAGGCAAGTTTGAGGTCAAGTAGACTGGCAGACTGGGGCTCTGGCAGGACCTGAAGCTACAGTCCACAGACAGAATTTCTTCTTCCTCAGGAAAACTTCAGTTCTGTTCTTAAGGCTTTTCAGCTGATTGCATCAGGCCCTCCGTATTAGCCAGGATAATCTCCTTCCATAAAATCAACTAATTGTAGATGTTAATCTTATCTCCAAAACACCTTTCCTGCAATACTGGGATTAGTGCTTAATTGAATAATTAACTATATGGCCTACCTAAATTGACACATAGAACACCATCACAGTTTGCAAGCTGTATATGTGAAAGTTGTACCTTCTCATAGAGGAATCCAAACGTACAAAGAGACAAATCATTCTTTTAAATGTTTATTTGTTTATTTTGAGAGAGAGACAGAGCATGCAAGCAGGGGAGGGGCAGAGAGAGAGAGAGAGAGAGAGAGAGAGAATCCCAAGCAGACTCCACAATCAGCACTGGAGCCCAACGTGGGGCTTGATCTCATGACTGTGAGATCATGAGCCCAAGATCATGATCTAGCTGATATCAAGTCAGACAATTAATTGACTGGGCCATCCATGTGCCCTAGAGGCAAGTCATTTTTAAAAGCAGCTTTATTGAAGTGTTATTGATATACACTAAATTGCACATATTTAAAGTGTACAATTTGAAAAGTTTTGACATATGTATACGCCATTAAAACTATCACCACAATCAAGGTATCAAACATTCCTATGAAACCCAAAAGTCTTCTCATGACCCTCTGGAAACCTCTCTCTCCCTTCCTTGCCTCCTTCCAGCCCCAGGAAACCACTGATCTATTTTTCATCAACGTAGATGAGTTTGCACTTTCCGGAGCTTTTTAAAAATGGAATCGTATGGTATGTATTCTTTTTTTTTTTTTTTTTTTTGGTTTAGTTTCTTCCACTCAACATAATTATTTTGAGATTTATCCATGCTGTTCTTCTGTGTAGCATAGTTTATTCTTTTTTTATTGTTGAGTAGTCCTACTATATAGATATACCAAAGTGTAGTTATCCATCCTCCAAATCAGGGACATTTAAAGTTCCATTTTGGCAATTATGAATAGAGCCTCATAAACATTTGTATACAGGTTTTTGTGTTAATGTAGGTTTTTATTTTATTTGGGTAAGTAACTAGGAGTAGGATTGCTGGATTTTATGGTAAGCATATGTTTAACCTTAAAAGAAACTGCTGAACTATTTTCCAAAGGGACCACGCCATTTTACATTCCTACCAGCAGTGTGTGAGATTTTCAGTTGCTCCCTATCCTGTTAACACTTGCTATTGTCATTTTTTCTTTTTATATTTAACTTTTCAAAAGGTATGTAGCAGTATCTCATTGTAGTTTTAACTTACATTTCCCTAATGATGTTGAGCACCTTCTCACATGATTGTTACCTATATATATCTTTGCTCATCTTTTTATTGGGTTGTTTGTTTTTCTCATTGTTGAGTTTTAAGAATTCCTTCTATGTTCTGGATATGAGTCTGTTATCAAATATATGATTTTCAAGTATGGTCTTTCAGTCTGTGCCTTGGCTTTTCATTCTCTTAATTGTCTTTTACAAAGTAAACATGAAGTCTAATTTATTTCTTTTTTGCATTGTGCTTTTGGTGAATCTAAGAACACTTTGATAACCCAAGGTAACAAAGGTTTCTTCCTCCTTTTTCCTAAAAGTTTTAAAGTTTTACATTTTAAATTTAGATCCATCATACATTTGGAGTTAATTTTTGTGTATGATGTGAGGTATGGATCATGGTTTGCTTCTTCTCTCTTCTCTCCCCTCACTTCCCCTTTGCATATTGTCGTGTCTTCCAATTGTTTCCACATCATTTTTGAAAAGATTCTCCATCTCCTGTTCAGTTGCCTTTGTACCTTTGTAAAAATTCAATTGGCCATATTTGTGTGTTTCTGGACTTTCTATTCTGTTCCATCAATCTGTGTGTCTTTCTATTTTCCGATACCATACCATAGCTTTATAGTAAGTCTTGAATTTGGGTAATGAGAATCCTCCAAGTTTATTCTTTTTTTTTTCAAAATTATTTTGTCTATTCTAGTGTCTTTGCCTTTGCATATAAATGTAAGAATTGTTTTATTAATATTTACAAAATATCTTTCTGATATTTTGGATTGGATTGCTTTGAATTTATAAATCAATTTGGAGACAATTGACAGCTTAACATAATTGAGTTTACTGAGTCATGATCATAGTCTTTCTCTCTTTTTTTGTCTTTTTGATTTTTTCTATGACTGTTCTGCACATATTTTGTTTCCTTTTTCTGTGTTATTGTAATAGTATTTCCTTTTTCTGTGCTATTGTAATAGTATTGTTTTTAAACATTTATGTTTCCAATTGTTCAATGTTGTTATATAGAAATGTGATTGACTTTGTATCCTGTGACTTTGCTAAACTCATTTTTAAGTTCTAGGACCTTCTTTGTGTATTCCATGGCATTTTCTATTATCTGTGAATGGAAACAGTTTTATTTTTTCCTTTCCTTTCTGTATGCTTTTTTTTCCTCTTTTCTGCAGTATATATTGAGGACTTCTAGTATATATTGAGTAGGAACAGTAAGAGTGAACATCTGGGCTCCTTCTGGATCTAGAAAGCATTCAATATTCAATCTTTTACTGTAAAGTATGATATTAACTATAGGATTTTTTTGTTTTGTTTTTACAGATGACCTTTATCAGGTTAAGGATTTCCCCTTTTATTCCTAGTTTCTGAGAGTTTTTGTAGACATAGACATAAATAAATTTCTATTTATTTATTTTGGGAGAGAGAGAGAGAGAGCAAGCAAGTGAGGGGCAGAGTGAGAGAGAGAGAGAGAGAGAGAGAGAGAGAGAGAGAGAGAATCCCAAGCAGGCACCATGCCTTTGGCACAGAGTCTGACACAGGGCTTGATCTCAGGTCATGAGATCATGACCTGAGCAGAAATCCACAGTCAGCTGCTTAACCCACTGAGCCAGCCAGGCACCCTCTGAGAGTTTTTACATTGAATAAATGTTGAAATCTGCCAAATGCTTTTTCCACACCTGTTGAGATGATCCTGTGGTTTTTCTTTTTTACTCTATTAGTATAAGGGATTACATTGATTGATTTTTGAGTTTTAAACCAAACTTGCATTACTAGGTAGAATAAATGCTGCTTGGACATGATGATTATCTTTTTTTATACATTGTTGAATTTTATATGCTAAAATTTTGTTAAGAAGTTCTGCACTTACGGGGTGTCTGGCTGGCCTAGTCAGAAGAACATGCAGCCCTTGATCTCGGGGTTGTGAATTCAAGCCCCATGTTTGGTGTAGAGATAATGTAAAAAAAAAAAAAATCTTAAAAAAAAAGTTTTGTGCGTATTTTCAGGAGGGGTATTGGCCTGTAGTTTTCTTTCCTTGTAATGTCTTCACTTGGTTTTGTCATCAGAATCATGTTAGCTTCATAAAATGGGTTAGGAACAATTTCCTCCTCTTTAATTTTCTGCAAGTGTGAAGAATAGTTATTTTTTTCTTAAATGTTTGATAGAAATCATCAGTGAATCCATCAGTGTCTGGAATTTTCTTGTACATAGGTTTTTAACTGCAAATTCAATTTCTTTCTTTTAAGTTTATGTATTTATTTTGAGAGAGAGAGAGAGAGAGAGAGAGAGAGAGAGAGAATGAACAGGGGAGGGGCAGAGAGAGAGAATCTGAAGCAGGCTCCACACTGTCAGCACAGAGCCCAGTGTGGGACTTGAACCCACTAACCATGAGTTCATGACCTGAGCCAAAATCAAGAGTCAGTCGCTTATCTGACTGAGCCACCCAGGCACCCCTATCATTTTATTTTCATAGAATCTATATAGCAATGTCATTTGTCACCCCTACTATTGGTAATTTTTGTTTTCTCTCTTTTTATCCTGATTAGTTTGGCTGGAAGTTTATCAACATTATTGATATTATCAAGAAACCAGATTTTGGGGGCACCTGGGTGGCTCTGTTAAGTGTCTGACTCTTGATTTTGGCTCAGGTCATGATCTCACAGTTCAGGAGATTGAGCCCTGCATCAGGTTCCATGCTGACAGCAAGGAGCCTGCTTGGGATTCTTCTCTCCCTCTTTCTGCCCCTCCCCTGCTCATATTCTCTCTCTCTCTCTCTCTCTCAAAATAAATAAATAAACTTAAAAAAAAGAAAGAAAAAGAAAAATCAGATTTTGTTTGCATTTATTTTTCTCAAGTTTTATGTTTTCTATTTTATTTATTTCTGCTTCAATCTTTCTTATTTTCTTTTTCTGCTTACTTTGTGATCAATTTACCATTCTTATTTTTGTGGAAACTGAGGTTATTGTTTGAAATCTTTCTCTTTTTCTCATATAGGCACTTAGTGCTATACATTTTCCTCTAAGCTTTAGCTGCATCCACAAATTTTGATAGGTTGTATTTTGATTTTCATTCAGTGAAAATTACTTTCTAATTTCTTTTTTATTTTTCTTTGACCTATGTATCATTTAAAGTAAATTAGGGGCACCTGGGTGGCTCAGTCAGGTAAGCTTCTGACTCTTGATTTTGACTCAGGTCATGATCTCGAGGTTTGTGAGTTCAAGTCCCGCTCTTGTGATTCTCTCTCTCCCCCTCTCTCTCTGCCCTGCCCCGTTCTCTTAGTCTCTCTCTCTCTCTCAAAATAAATAAATAATCATTTAATAAACAAACAAATAAACAAACATATAAACAAAATTACTTAGTTTCCAAATATTTGGGGATTTTCAGGTTATCTTTATGTTATTGACTTGTTAATTCTATTGTAGTTAGATAATATATTTTTATGATTTGAATCCTTTAAAATTTATTTAGATTTGTTTTATGGCCCAGACTATGGTCTACCATGATAAATTTTCAATATGCATTGAAAAATAATGCATATTGTACTGTTACTGGGCACTGGGCCAATTTGATCCATATAGTCTTCTCTATCCTTACTGGTCTCTGTCCACTTGTTCTCTAAATTATTGATAGAGGAGTTTTGAAAATTCCAACTATAATTATGGACTTTTCTATTTTTCCTTAAATTTCTAGCATTTTTTGTTTCATATATTTTGAAGCTCTTCTTAAATGTTTAAGATTATTATATCCTTTTGATGAACTGATTTATTTATCATTATGAAATGATTCTCTTTATCCCTGGTAATATTCTTTGCTTTGAAATCTATTGTGTCTTCAGCTTTCTTTTGATTAGAATTAGCATGGTATATCTTTTCCCCACCCTTTTTATTTTAACCTATCTGTGTTTTTATATTTAAGTGGATTTCTTGTAAGCAGCATATAGTTGGGGCTTACTTTCCTTTTTTTTTCCAATTGAGGTATAATTTATATGTAACATTGTATAAGTTTAAAGTATATAATATGTTGATTTGAAACATTTATATATTGCAATATGCTTATCACCATCGCTTAGCTCTAACACCTCTATTATTTCATATAATTATTTTTTTTTGTGGTGAGAACAATTAAGATCTAGTCTCTTAGAAACTTTGAAGTTTGTAATACAGTAGTAATCACTCTGCTTTGCATTAGACCTCCAAAACTTATTTATCTTCTATTTGCATTCATATTTTTATTTGCTAAATGTGGCAACCCTCAATGGAGAGGAACTGAGGTCCCCTGCCAACAGCTAGCACTGACTCTTCATGTATGTGAATGAGACATTTGGGAAGCCCCACTCACACCTTCAGATGACTACAGTCCTTGACAGTATCTTGACTGCAACCTCATGAGAGAATCTGAATCAGAACCAACTAGCTAAATCACTCCAGAGTTCCTGATTCTTAGACACTGTGTGAAATAGCAAACATTTATTATTGTTTTAAGTCACTAGATTTTGGAGTAATTTATTTCACAGTGATAGATAAGTAATACGGATACATATATATTTGTGCAGAGAAAAGTTTGGATAAACTTCAATCCTCTAGGGAGGGAATTGGCTTGGCTGGAGTGTAAGGCAATTTTAATCTTATCTATAATTTTTTAATGTTTTATTTATTTTTGAGAGAGAGAGGGAGAGAGAGCATGAGCGGGAGAGGGGCAGAAGAGGGGGGGACAGAAGATCCAAAGTGGGCTCTGCACTGACAGCGGAGAGACAGATGCAGGGCTCGAACTCACACACCAGGAAAGCACGACCTGAGCTGAAGTCGGATGCTCAACCGACTGAGCCACTCAGGTGCCCCTTATCTATAATTTTTAAGAAGGAGAATGTAGAGGGGCACCTGGGTGGCTCAGTTGGTTAAGCGGTCAACTTCGGCTCAGGTCATGATCTCGCAGTCCGTGAGTTCGAGCCCCGTGTCGGGCTCTGTGCTGACGGCTCAGAGCCTGGAGCCTGTTTCAGATTCTGTGTCTCCCTCTCTCTGACCCTCCCCTGTTCATGCTCTGTCTCTCCCTGTCTCAAAAATAAATAAAACGTTAAAAAAATTAAAAAAAAAAAAAAGGAGAATGTAGGATGGAAAAATATGTGCTTTGTAAATATTAATTAAAAGAATCTCTATTAAGCAGTAACAAGTGTTGGTGAGGATGTGGAGAAAAAGGAACGCTTGTGGACTGTTGGTGGAAATGTAAATTGGTACAGCCACTGTGGAAAACAATATGGAGATTCCTCAAAGAATTAAAATTAGAAATATTACATGATCCAGTAATTCTCCTACTGAGCATACCCAAAGAAAAGGAAAACACTAATTCAAAAGTATATATGCATCTCTATGTTTATCGCAACATTATTTACAATAGTCAAGGTATGGTAGCAATACATTGTCCATTGGGTAAGGTTAATGGATAAGGAAGATTAAATATATATATACATATATATATGAATATATATACATATACATATATATATGAATATATATACATATACACATATATGTATACATATATATACATACATACATATATATACATGTATATACATACATATACATATATATGTACATATATATATGTATATATATGTATATATATGTAATATTGTGCAGCCATGAAAAGGATGAGATCTTGCCATATGTGACAACATGGTTAGACTTGGGGTATTAGGTTAACTGAAATAAGTCATTGAGAAAGACAAATGCCATATGATTTCACTTATATGTACAACCTAAAAAACAAAACACGAATAAACAAACAGAAAGCAGAACCAGACCTATAAATTGATGGTTGCCAGAGGGAAAGGGTAGGGGGTGGGCAAAATGGGTGAAGGGGAATGGAAGATGCAGCATTCCAGTTATGGAATGAATAGGTCATTATTCATAAGGTACAGAATAGGGAATATAGTCAATGTTGTAACAGCATTGTATGGTGACAGATGGGAGCTACACTTGTAGTGAGCACAGCTTAATGTGTAGGGAAGTCGAATTACTATCTTGTACACCTGAAGCTAATGTAACACTGTGTGTCGACTATACTGAAATTTAAAAATTTGTAAAAATAAAAGAACGTCCATTGCCTGATGTATAGATAAAGAAAAGTGTTGTATTCATCCAATGGAACATTTTTTGGCCATAAAAAGGAACGGAGTACTGACTCATGCTTATAATATGGATAAACCCTGTGAACGTTATGCTACGTGAAAGAGACCAGACACAAAAGGTCAAATAAAACCTTTAATAATACTAGTAAGATAATAAATGCTTATTGTTTTGGGCCACTAAGGCCTGGGAGGAATCTGTTACATTAGCAATAGATCGCTAATGCAGTGGTTTTGTAAGAATTAATATGTTAAGGGGATGTATGTGAAATGTCTAACACATAGAAGGCCACCATAACAAATGGTGGCTAGTATTACTGGGAAAAATGTCCTCCAGCTCCAGAGATTATCTCTTGTAGGCAACCAGGGGTGAGAAGAAGAGTGGGGCCAGGGTCTCAGCCCTTGCCCCAGCTGGGCATAGCCCCCTCTGGTCACTCTCTGCCTGCCCTCATCCTTTATCTATATCCACCTCCTGTTTAGGGTACTATCACTTTGTCTGTTGAATAGAGTTTTATAAACACAGTTATACAATATGTAGCTAGTATTAATTGTTATCCATATAACTAATATATATTCGTTGTATAAATACTCCTTAGTATTTATATGGCTGGAGGGCAAAGCCTTGTCTTGTTTGCTTCTGCACATCCAACACAGTGCCCTGCACACAGCAATGAATATTTGTGAAAAGAACAAATGAAGAATAACTTGGGAAGTAGTTACTGAACTGAAAAAGAATGACCCACATGTATTGACCTAGCTCACTCCTGGGAATCTATCAGAAAGTGGGTGTAGGGAGAAAGCCATATATCCGAAGATGATTATTGCAACATTGCTTGTAATGGTCAAGAAGGAAACCTTGGAAACAACCAGACTGTCCATCTTTAGAGAAGTGGGTGAATATATTGTGTTACATCCATACTTTGGGATGTTATGCAGCAATTCAGAAAGGATGAGTTGAGGGTCTGTCCACTGACTTGATGTCAGGTGACATGAGCAAGTGGCAGAGACGTGCTTATGGCATGGTCTTATGTTGTCACACAAACAAGGCCAAAGTACCCTCTAAACAGGGTATGTGTGTCTGGACACAGCTATGTGAGTGTGGAGTTGAGAATAGAGAGCCATGTCCAAACTGCTAGTATTGAGCAAAGTTGGGAAGAGATTAATTACTTTTTTAAGTATGTGGTTGTCTCACTAGATGTAATAAACATGAGTAATTTTTGTCATTTTTTAAGGAAAAATTCTAAAGGAAACCAATGGAAAACTTGGGCCTAATTGTCCACCTCTCAGTTGCCTGGAGGGGGGTCCCGGATCAGTGAGTTAGGTGAGGGGAATGTGGACTCACTTCACCCTCAATTTTGAGGCCACCACACTCTTGCCTTTGTGATTAAACCAGGGAGAGTTGCCCATCTCTCACAGGAAACCCCTTTTTAGCCTCAAAGCCAACATCTTCTGGCAAAGAAAGACTCAGAGAGATGGGACTGCCTTTCTCCCACCCAACATCGGGCCTGGGAGTGACCTCTTCCTGTTCTCTAGGGAGAGGTCTCCTTCCTACCCAGAGGAAGAATGTCTGTGGCTACAGCCCCCTTCGTCAGGGAAGGGAGAACGGCCAGTGTTTCTCCAACCTGATTTTGTGCACAGTCCTTTTAAAGGGGGAAAAAAAAAATTCCCAACACTCCCAGTGTTGACTAATTTTGTTATAATATTACTTAATATGTATAAGCATAAAACCAGGTATAAATGTATGCTTATAGCTCTTATGTGACCATGAAACTAAAAGCAAATGGGTAAATTAAATACCAACAAAATTGCAAAAACCTATAAAACTCAAGTGAACGACATTAATGGCAATTTGTTTTCTTTCTGTGTCTAAGTCACACTTGCTGCCAGGAACATGTGTCTGCCAGCCACAGCACGGGGTCTTTTAACTAGCATGCTGTTCTGGGGTGGGCCAGGAGGATCCCTCGTCTCTTCCTCCACTTGGTTTGACGTGAACCCTTACAAATCCTCCCTGCTAACAGTGCTTCTTGGGGTCATTTGACTTTCCCGTGGTATGAGTGCATTTTCCTCTCATTGGCTCTGAATAATTACAGTAGCCACAGCTACCAGAGGCATTAAAATGGGGAGGCAGCTCTTAGTTTTACTCTCTGTCTCAAAAATAAACAAACATTGAAAAAAAAGGGAGGGGGCACCTGGGTGGCTCAGTCGGTTAAGCGTCCGACTTCAGCTCAGGTCGTGATCTCACCCTCCGTGAGTCTGAGCCCCGTGTCGGGCTCTATGCTGACAGCTCAGGGCCTGGAGCCTGCTTCTGAATCTGTGTATCCCTCTCTCTCTCTGTCCCTCCCCCGCTCATGCTCCATCTCTGTCTCAAAAAGAAATAAGCATTAGAAAAAAAATTTTTAAGTGGACACTCAGCGTTCATTAAAAAAAAGGAAGTTATCATTGACACAATATGGATGGGCCTTGAGGGGATTGTTCTATGCGAAATAAGTCAAACAGAGAAACACAAATACTACCTCATTTACATGTGGAATTTAAAAGCGTCAAAGTCATAGGATGGAGTAGAAGGGTGGTGGCCAGGGGCTGGGGTGTGGGGGAAATAGAAGATGTTAATCAGAGGCTACAAACTGTGGGTTATAAGATAAGAAAGTTCCAGGGATCTGATGTGCAGCATGGTGACTACAGGTGACAATACTGTATACTTGGAAGTTGCTAGCGGAGTAGAGCTTTAATGTTGCCACCATAACAACAACAAATGGTAATTGTGCTAGGTGAAGAGTGTATTAACTAAGCTCATGGTGGGAAACATTTCACATGAAATACGTGAAACAAACTATCCCATGTTACATTGTCACAAAGTTACTTATACAATGTTATATGTTAAACCTATACAATGTTTTGTCAAGTGTATCTCAGTAAAGCTGGGGGAAAAAAAAGATCAAATGAAAACATAAAGGAAAAAAATTATTCTAGTGAATTCTTGTAACCCCAAGGACACTTGAGCTAAACTGATTTAGGGGAAGAGGGGCAGACTCAGAGGCTGTGGACCCCAACTTCCGATCTGCTCCTCAGCAGTCATGTGTACTTGGGCAATCTTGCTGAGTCTCAGTTTCTTCATCTGCAAAATAGAGCTAATAATGCTTACTCCTCAGGGTTCCTATGAGGATGTAAATAAATGAGTGTATATGAAAGTGCTTGACGAATTAGCAAGAACAGTAGAAATATCAACTATTATTCTTAGTTGCGGGCCACACTGTGCTTTGGAGTTACCTGGTGATTTGGCCAGATCCCTTATGGTTGCTTCAGTTCTCTCACCTGTAAAGTGGGGATTAAAAACTACCACCTTGCCGCATAAGTAATGAGATAGGCAAAAGCACTTTATCTATTAATTCAGCAGATGTTTGGGGAGAATCTGCTTTGTGCCAGGCACATTGTTCTTCTTCCCATCTCTCTCTGGGCCTCATTTTGCATCTAGAGGACTGAATGCTCTTTTTTTTTTTTTTTAATAATTATTTTTAAATTTTTATTATTTTTTTGAGAGAGGGCGCAAGTGAGCGAGGGGCAGAGAGAGAGAGAGGGAGAGAAAGAGAGAAAGCGCGCGAGAGTCCTATGAGGGGCAGAGAGAGAGAGAGAGAGAGGGAGACGGAGAGGAGAGGGGCTCACCCGGAGCGGGGCTTGAGCTCACCGGACTCGAATCCACAAAGTGTGAGATCATGACCTGAGCCGAAGTCGGATGCTGAAACGACTGAGCGACCCAGGCACCCTGAATGCTCTTTGATCCTGCCACTCTGGCCTTAGGCTTTGGGTCTCTATCTCCAGTTAAAACTCACTCAATCAATACAAACTTACCGATCATCAGCCAAGTGCCCCATGCTGTGAAGACTATAAAGAAGTGGAAATCAACATTTACCAAGCACCTACTTCATACTTTTATCATCTCTGAGCATAAACAGAATGCCAAGTTTTTAAAAGAAGGGCTGTCAAGCAAACTCGCTCTGTACGCAGCACGTTTTGTGCACAGAAATGCAGTTGAACGGGCACGGAGAAGCAGCACCATCTTCTGGCTTACGTGGGTAATGCAGGGTCGGGGAGCTAATTCTCTCGGGTGCAAGAAACCTCTGAAGGGAGCGCAACAAGAGGCTGGGTGTGTGTGTGTGTGTGTGCGCGCGCGCGCGCGCGCCTTTGTGTTAGCACTCTGCTTTTCCAAATTTGCAGCCCTCCACCATTAGAATTTTAGCCTGGCAATGGTTGAGGCATCCTGGCCGCTAGAATGAGAGGGTTGCTTTGACGAAATCGAATCTAAACCATCCCCAGCCTCCCTCCTTGCAAATAGGGGAATCAGGCTCAGGTGAAGGGCTGGCTCAGTGTCGCCATGTCACCGTGCAAGGTAGTGCAGTGGCAAGACTGGAACCAACACTCCTGACTCTTTCTTCAGGGCTTTTCCCAGAACCCCAGCCAGAGACTACTTTCCTCCCGAAGGCTGTATTTTTGGCTTGTTTTTTTAAAGCCACAATCTCTTTGAAGTGGAAGTGGAACTTGAAAAAAGTCATTTGGCTGTTGGTTGCACCAGGGAGCAAGGGTGGGGAGTTGAGGGAAATACCACTTACTGAACACACTATGTGTCAGGCACTTAATATGTACTGTCTTAAACTCCATCATCTGTACAATGGAGATGATAATTGCAGCTATTTGAAGGGGTCATTATAAATAAAGTAATATGAATATAATAATATACGTAAAATGCTAACATACGTAAAATTGCTGGAATATAGTAAGAGTAAGCGTTCCATCAGTTTTAGGTTTAGGTAGATTTTCTAGGATGCAGTGAAGTTACTTATAAACAGTTTGGTTTAGAACTTGCTTTTATGAGGCAGGTCTGGAGGAGTGGTCCATCTAGGACTAAGTGTTTTCTTCTACAGAGGCACAAGCTTCTTGAATATTCTACTCAATGCCCTGTGAGTATGAGTTTTTGTAGTCTGGCTGGTGGCAGCAGACTTCATTTCTGGCCCTGCGAGAGTGCAAGGCACTGCTCTTTCCTTTCACAGGGTTATCTCCCTGGCCTCGGGTAATTTCCTCACATGCATGTGATGATCAGTCCTCCGAGAGGGACCCTCTGCACATCTCCAGGGGTCTGTCTCCTCCACGCTCTGTCCTGAGAGCTTTACCTACCTTGGTCTCTTTAGACACTCAGTTATGTCTCCTCAACTCAGGGCTTCCCCAGGCTTCATCTGCCTCTCCCCCCCCCCCCCCCCACCATCTGCACTGCCATCTGGAAACTTTCTAGGCAGTAATCTGAGGCAATCTTGGCTGTCACATCACTTATTTTGCTGTCTTTTGGGGATCACAGTCCTTCATTACCCACCCAGTGTCCAGAGCCTTGCTTGGTTATCTTGGTTGCTTCAGGTAGGAAGATACATCTAACTCCTGTTACTTCATCTGGGGCAGAAGCATATGTCTATCAGTTAGATCTTGCTGCGTAACAAACTACCCCAAATATGGTGGCTTAAAACAGCCATTTACTTCCTCATGTTTTGGCAGGTTGGTAGTTGGGACCCAGGCAGTTCTGGTTGGGCTAACCCTGGGGTCTGCAGTCAGCTGCGGGTCAACTATGTGGCTTTCCATCCTGGACATTTGCTGGCTGTTGGCCAGGATGATGGGGACAGTTGGGCCATGTGTCTGTCATCATCAGGCAGGCTAGCCTGGGCTTGTTCATACGGCAGCTGGGTTCCAAGAGAGCAATCCCCCGTGACGAGCAACATTCAGGTCTATTCTAGCATTACCTTTGCTACTGTCCCTTTGGCCAGAGCATGTCACGAACTCAGATTCAAGAAGCTGAGATATAGTTTCTTGGTGAGATGAGGCACAAGGTCACAGTGCAAGGGCATAAATATGGGAAGGCAAGAATGTGTAGCCATTTTTAGAGGTTCGTCTTCACAGCTATTATTATTTCATCCAAGCCAGGTGGTAGATCTTATTGTCATGTCACAGACAAGAAAACTGGGGCTCAGAGAGGTTGAGAGACTTGCGTAAGATCTCACAGCTAGCTAAAGGCAGAGTCAGGATTTAAATCAGCATCTGTCTGACTGAGCCTTTGCTCTAGTCACTGCCCTGTGTGCTTGGGGTGGTGTATGCTTGTCCATGCGTGTGTGTGCATGTGTGTGATTCTGATTAAGTATATCTGTATTCAACACCATTAAGTGTCCATGCCCACTTTGGTCCCTGTTGCCTCTGGGGCTGCCCATGCAGCTTCCTGACACTCTCTCCCATCCCCCACAAAAGAAAGGCCCTGGCCCAGGTCCCGTCCTCTTGGGCCCTGTGGGGGTGACAGATGCTCTGAAGGAGACATCTGTGTGTCAGTGTCTATGTGTAGGGGAGTTTGCAAGGGCTGATGACCTCTGTCCCCATCCAGCTTGTTTCTCAGTTTGTTGGCCAGTCCCTTCCTTTCTGTGCTGCTCCAAAAGCATCCCTGCCTCCATGGTCTTCCGTGTCCCCATTCCTCATTCAGGTTGAAGATGGTGGGCCCTTGAGAGGCCCATGTTGATCACACCACTCTACTGTCTTTAGTCTTCACTGGCTTCTGATTGGTTTTGCTAGAAAAAAGCTAAATTCATTTTCCTGGCACTCAAGCCCCATATGATCTCATCCTAACCGACTTTCCCATCCTATTTCTTACCACACATGTTCAATTGCTCCATAAGTTAACCAAGGACACCATGGCTTTGTCCCCTCTGGGCTTGGTCCCTGGATCATCCTTCTCCATCCGTACATAGCCAACTCCTACTCCCTTGTAGCACCTCCCTCCTTTGCTCTAATTTGTGTGTCGTGTCTGATAATTCCTTTCAGTCTGCACCTTCTTGAGGGGACATACCTTGTCTCATCTGTGTTTGATCAATCACAGAGCCTGTTTCTTGAAGTGCTCCAGAGAAAGATGATTCAAAATACACCAACTTACTCTCTGCCCCTGGGAGGTCCTGCTGCCATGTTCTGTGTCCTCACAGTAAATTTTCCTTTTCTGCCCAAGATAATTTGGATGAGTTGCCATTTATGTAGAATCTGAGAATTCTGGAGAATCTTGGTTAAGGTAGGGAAAACGTATTTTAGCTTTCCTGGATAATATTTACTAGTAAATATTTACTAAATATTTACTATAATATTTACTAGAGTCTTGGAAACCTTAGGCACAGAGATGATTTTTTAATGGTGAAAACCTTGTGGGGGTAGAGGCAGTGAAGAATAGAAGGTACTATTTGGGGATTAGAAGGGTGCCCTTTGCTGCTTTTCAGATCCTGGTCTAACCTCCAGGGTGAAGTCTGGGAGCTCCTTTGGCATCCAAGGCCATGTGTACTGTCCGTGGTCCTGAACTGCCATCACTGATCTTTAGGATATGACTTTCTTCTAACCCAGGGAACACTAGTGACTCTCATGGGACATCTCTCAGGGATCCTGAAATAGGTAAGGAATAAGAGTGGAGAAAAATAAGAGATGAGGGAGAGAGATTGAAAGTGTGTGTGTGTGTGTGTGTGTGTGTGTGAGAGAGAGAGAGAGAGAGAGAGAGAGAACACAAAGAGGCTGTTAGAGTGGCACAGGCCAAAGGGTTCTTTGGTTTTGAAATATTTATTCCTACTATGAAAGAAATCACCTTCGACCTAGACTATGGCAAAAATACTGAAAAGCTGAAGAATATGGAGAAATTTGTACCCAAAGCCAAGCTAATGTGGATGAGTGTGAATAAGATTGGGAGAATAATATCAAGATGGTTCAAGTGAAATAATATCAGTTATTATGCTAAGGAGCCCACAGTTTTTATTTCTTTATTATTAAATTAAAGCCATATGAAAAGTTTACATATTATGTAATATGCATATTTATAACTATCATGTGATATTATATATGTTTTATGAACATCATGTATAATGTATCATATATTTTATATAATATATTGTGCATAAAATATATTTGATATACACTTAGAATTATATAATATTACATGTAAGATCAATAATGTTCCCTATCATATATTTCCTACAAAATTGAGCCATATGGAACACCTTAAAGAAGAAAGCAACAAACTATCCAGTTGTATCACACAGAAATAGCATATATATTTCATCAAGTCTAGGTTTTGATTCTAAGACAAATCATTTTTTATACTGATAAAAAATGCTTCCAATTAAACCATGACACAATACTTTTTATCATAGTTTTTTTATTGAAAGAATTCCTTTAGACTTACTGAAACATACATTTTTATAATATATTATTCTTATGCAAACATAAAAAGACAAATTGAAGTGAAATAAATTGGACAATATATCCCTAAACTATTTCACATTTAGAGTTTAACTCTTGAATCACTTCTTGACCCTAAGTCACTGTGTGTGTGTGTGTGTGTGTGTGTGTGTGTGTGTAAATATAATATAACACTTTGTGCTCCAAGAGTACAGGTAATGGAGCATTGCATTTCTTAAAAGAGTGCTCAGCTAACATCTCTGGACTTTTCCTTCAAAGAACTGATACCCAGGTATGAAATTCTGATGCTGGTATTTTCTTGATCTTACCAGAAGATGTCAGCAAAAACAACTACTTCACTACTGGCACCTGGCCAACAGCCTTTGTAGGATCTCACTAGATTTCACATTTGTTTACATGAGAAAAAAATAAATCTGTATTTTAGAATGGATGAAAACAAACTCTGACAGACATTATTTCAAATCTCTGTTCATGCTCACAAAGAAGGATGAATAAGTGAAAGAAAGTTTTCAATAAAGTTAGACTGAAATGGGGGAGCCTGGGTGGTTTAGTTGTTTGAGTGTTTGACTCTTGATTTCGGCTCAGGTCATGATCCCAGCGTTGTAGGATCAAGTCCCACGTTGGGTTCCATGCTGAGCATGGAGCTTACTTGAAACTCTCTTTCTCTCTCACTCTGCTCCTCTCTCCACCCTCACTCTCCAAAATTAAAAACAAAATATTTAAGGAGTGCCTGGATGGCTCAGTCGGTTAAGCATCTGACTCTTGGTTTAGGCTCAGGTCATGATCTCGTGGTTCATGAGTTTGAGCTCTGCATCGGGCTCTGTACTGACAGTGTGGAGCCTGCTTGGGACTCTCTCTCTCTCTCTCTCTCTCTCTCTCTCTCTCTCTCTCTCTCTCTCCCTCTCTCTCCCTCTCCCTCTCTTCCCCTCCTATATTCTCTCTCTCAAAATAAATAAACTTTGAAAAAAATAAAATATTTTTTAAAAAGTTAGACCAAAATGATTTTGTAAAAGTTGATCCCCACTCTACATTTTATCAACACATACGCTTAATTGTAATTAAATCCAACAGAAGAGAAAGAAATTGAAGTAGTTCTGAAGGAAATGATGTACTTTAAATATTTTTCCACCACAGGAGATATTAATTACTAAAAAACCTCCCGAAGGTTAAGACAAAATGATTATGAAAACCATAAAACCATAAAGAGGTTAGAGTCATTGATTTTTCAAACCTCACATTTCAATTTGAGACAGTATTGATTGATTTTTTGCTATATAAGTGCCATGGCTAGTGCAGTTACACTTCCTCTCTATCAACCTCCCAATTTTGTTACTTCTGTTGCTTTTCCTTTCATCAGGGTTTATAGTATTCATATTCTGTTCTGTAATTATAATTTCCATATTATATAATTAAATGTATCTAAAGCTGACTGCCTAGTCTTTTTACACTGACTTCCCCATTCTCAAGTTCTTTTGATTTTGTAATTCTTTCTTTTCAAAGTAATACATGCACATAGTTTAAAAAGTCAAGTTTTACCACTTGGCTCTATGTGCAAGATAGCATTTCTCTGCTCCATGTCCTTACACATCCAAATCTCCATGCTTTGAGGGAGTAATCCCCATCTCCTACAATATTCATATTTATGAAATTCAAAATAATTATGAATTGAATCAGTTTCTGGATTCGCAATATTGCAAATGACTGCAGGCTCTCCGAAGTTCCTGTAGGAAAAAAATCACAACTATTTATCTATGAGTTTATATCTACTTAATAGACTTTGTAGCTTTGGGATATAGTCTGGTATAATAATATTTTAGGTAAACAATTGTCCAGTAACTATTAGGTGATTTTTAAAAAATAAAACTGAAATGTCTCCAAAAGGTACATAAGAAATTAGTACTCACACTACTAATGTCATTAGTTTTCTGGATCCATTCTTTAGCTTTAAAAAATTAATAATTAGGAAGATACATTTTAAATTATTCAAATTAAGTAAAAAATTATGAACTAAAATTTGTATTTATCAACCAAATATATTACACCTTGCAGTTTACAACGTTTCACTGTTTTATATTTTAATCACAAATAAAAACTCTGAGTAATTGCATGAAATGATAATTAAGGTAACCCAAATTCTGTTTCTTTGCTCTTACAATTACCATGATTGTTTAAGAGCAAGGATATGTGGTACCACAAGATTGGAGACATGAAGTGTACCTAAAATGAACTTGAACAATGATTCTTAACCATTAGAAATTTACTCTCAAAACAATTGCATATAACTGACCCCATGTGTGCTGGAGACCATCTGTACAACTGGAAACTCCTCAACCTAACTTTCATATAAGATAAAATGTTCACTAAAAGATAAATAATAAAAATGTGTTAATTTGAAGCCTACAAATGTTATTAAATCTCAACAGTAATTTAAAATTTTATTTATAAATTAGACACATAAAAGATATTTTTTGTGTGTGGGGGGAGGAGTGTTTTATCATTGACATTATCTAGAATTGCTAGTACACAGGGACAGTGAAAACCATACTGACTTTTAATAAGTTATTGTTTTTAAGTTACCTGCAGAGAATTATTGCTGCCCCTTATTGCTTGTGCTTGGGGCAGGTTGTTCTCATCATCCTGCTTTAGGTATGCTACTGGTTCAGTGCTTCTATTACCAACATAATGCAATTAATATTGATAGGCAAGGCATACACTGTACTGTAATTACGTTTCAACTTTTTTATTTCCTGGAGATGATGATTGCCTCCTTTTTATTTACTTAGGTCTCTATACACTAATTCATTTTTAAAATTGTCACCAGAACTGAAAATCTTCTTTGAGCTTATGTCCAGACACACCAAATGAGCTATCTATTCCACTTTTTTCGTGATATCGATCCTCCAGGACCTCTATGTACTCTTACTACACTTACTACAAACTTGACAGATCACTTCATAGACCTGTTGCATGTCTGTCTTCTTGGCACTTCTATTAAATATTACTCAGAAAGTTTACATTATTTTTCTCTTGCATTGATCCTCATGTTGTCTGGATACCATGTTTTCCTTTTTCTTGTTTAATCTTTTCATCATGATATTATGAAAGAACATCTTTCAGTAGCTTTTGGAGAAAGGGTATGTTGCGGTAAATTTTTAAAACGTGACACATTTGAAATGTCTTTATCCTCCCAGCTTTTTTATTTTTTAATTTTAGGTTTAAATTACATATAGGAAAGTTGACTTTTTGGGTAGACAGTTCTATGAATTTTAACACATGTGTTGATTCATGTAACACCACAGGATATAGAACAGTTTCATCACCTCAAAAAAATTCCCTGATGTTAACCCTTATAGTTACACTCTCCCCCAGCCCCTAAGCCCTGACGACCACTGATGTGTTCTTTATCACTATAGATTTGTCTTTTTCATAATATTATGTAAATAGAATCACATAGTATGTATTCTTTTGAGACTGGCTTCTTTTACTTAGCATAGTGCCTTTGAGAATCATCCAAGTAGCTGCATATATCAGTAGTTCATACTCACTGAGCAGTATTCTATTATATGGATGTACTGCATATTTTTATCTATTCACCCACTGAAGGACATTTAGGTTGTTTTCAGCTCTCTTTTACTCTACAGTTGTTATAAATCTGTAAATTTATAGATTTTTGTATGAACAGGTTTTTTTTCCCCCCCCCCAGGGTCAATACTTAGGACTGCAATTGCCAAGTTATATGGTAAGTGTATGCTTAATTTATAAGACTGCAAAACAGTTATTCAGAGTGGCAATGTCATTTTGTATTCCTGTCAGCAGTGTTTGAGCTTCACATTCTTGTCAACACTTGGTATTGTCAATATTCTTTTATTTTAGCCTTTCTTTTTTTTTAAATTTTTTTTTTAACGTTTATTTATTTTTGAGACAGAGAGAGACAGAGCATGAATGGGGGAGGGTCAGAGAGAGAGGGAGACACAGAATCTGAAACAGGCTCCGGGCTCTGAGCTGTCAGCACAGAGCCTGATGCGGGGCTCGAACTCACAGACCGCAAGATCGTGACCTGAGCCGAAGTCGGCTGCTTAACCGACTGAGCCACCCAGGCGCCCCTTATTTTAGCCTTTCTAATAGGGGGATAGTAGTATCTCATTGTGGTTTATTTTGCATTTCCTTAATGGTTAACAATGCTGAGCATCTTTTCATGTACTTACTGGCCATCTGTAAATCCTCTTGGTGAAATGTCTTTTGCTCATCTTAAATATGGATTGTTTTCTTACTGTTGAGTTTTGTAAGTTTGTTATATATACTATAAATCCTTTTTTTGGATATGTGATTTACAAGCATTGTATCCCAGTGTGAGATAGTCTTTTCTGTTTCTTACCAGTGTCTTTCATAGGGCAAAATTTTAGTGTTGTTTGTTTGTTTGTTTATTTGTTTATTTTGAGAGAGACAGAGTGAGAGCGGCATAAAGGTGCAGTATCTGGGAGAGAGAGAGAATCCTTAGTGGGGCTCAATCCCTCATATGACCCTGGGATCATGACCTGAACCAAAATCCAGAGTTGGACACTTAATTGATTGAGCCACCAAGGTGCCCCCAAATTTAAGTTTTGATAAAGTTCAACTTCCAATTTTTTTTTCTTATATAAATCATGGTTTTGTTATCATGTCTAAAAACTCTGTTTAATTCCAGGTCACAAAGATTTTCTTCTATGTTTCCTTTTAAGAGATTTATAATTTTATATTTATAAGTCATTTTGAATATGTTATGTATAAATTGTGACGTTTAGGGCTTAGTTCATCTACTTCTTTATGGATGTCCAATGGTTCCAACACCATTTGTTGGAAAGAATATCCTTTCCCACTGAATTGGCTTTGCATCTTTGTCAGGAATAAATTGACCATATTTATGTGGGTCTATTTCTAGGCTCTATTCTCTTTCATTAATCTATGTGTCTATTATTTTATCAATACACACAATCTTGATTACTTTGACTTTATAGTCTTAAAATCAGGTAGTGTGATCCCTCCAACCTATTCTTTTCAAAATTGTTTTGGCTATTCTAGATCTTTTGTCTTTCCATGTGCATTTTAGAATCATCTCACCAACGTCTACTAAAAAATCTGCTGGGATTTTGATTGCGTTTCATTGAATCTATACATCAATTGGAGAATGATTAACATCTAAACAATACTGAGTCTTTTGGTTTATGAAGACAGTATGTCTCTCCATTTTTTTTAAGGTCTTCTTTGATCAGCATTTTGCAGTTTTCAGCATACAAATCCTGTACACATTTTGTTAGCTTTACACTAAATACTTCATTTTTAGAGCTATTTTAAGTTTTTCCTTACATTTTGGTTTTAAATAGTTCATTGCTAATACACTGCCATCTCGCTAAACTCATTTATTAATTTTAGGAGTATTTTTGTAGATTCCTTGAGAATATCTATACAGACAATCATGTTTTCTGAGAATAGGGATAATCTATTTGATTTTTTTATTTCTTTCTATTGCTTTTATTTGCTGGCACAGACTTCCAGTAGGATGTTGAATAGGAGTGATAAAAATGAGCATCCTTGCTCTTTTCAACTCTCACAGCTTCTTACACATAAATGCCTAGGCAGGGATTATTAAACATTTGAAGCAAGAGGTCAATAGGAGTCTTTCTTAGTCAGTTTGGGCTGTTATAACAGAATATCATAGATTTTGTGGCTTATAAACAACAGAAATTTATTTCTCACAGTTCTGGATCCTGGCCAGTCTAAGATTAAGATGCCAGCAAATGTAGTGTCCAGTGAGGTTCACTTCCTCATTCATAGATGACTGTCTTCTCACTGTGGCCTTACATGGTGGAAGGAGGGTGAGAGAGCTTCCTGGGGTCCCTTTTATAAGGGTATTAAGCCCATTGATGAGGGCTCCATCCTCATGGTCTAATTACCTCTTAAAGGCCCTACCTCCTAATACCAACATGTTGGGTCTAGGACTTCAACACATGAATTTGAAGGTAACTCAAACTTTGAGTCCATTGCAGAGTTCTTTCATTAGTTCTTGACACTTAATTGATGTTTTGGCTGAGATTGGAACTGTATATTGAAAATAATTCCTCTCTTCCCAAATGTTGAAGACATTCTTTGATTTTCCTCCAGCATCCAGTATTCTCTGAGGATTCTGAAGCTGTTCTGTTTGTTCTTTTGTGGTGGCCCATTTCTTATCTCTTATTCTTATCCTTTCAAAATCTCCTTTTTGTCTTTAGTGTTCTGAAATTTTACAAGGAAGTGTTTAGTACGAGTTTTATTTCTTCTACTGATATTTAATGGGCCTTTGCAATCTGGAAAAATTCCTGTATTATTTCTTCAATAGCTTTTTCCACCTCTGTGATTGCCATTCTTTGGGGAAATTCCTATTGAATTACTTTCTAAGCCTCTTATGTATTCTCTCCAGTTCTTTACCACTTCTTAGCTTTTTATTCTACATTCAAAGGTAATTTTAACTTTATCTTCTAACTCTTCTGTTGAAGATGTATATTTGCATCTGTAAATATATTTGAATTTCTAGGAGCTATTTCTTGTTTTCTATTTTTTCTTATTCTTATTTTATAGATATATCTTCTTGCTTCTCTCTAAAGATACCAGTTATATGAAACAGAGATTTTTTTTTAAGTTTCTTACATTCCCTGTATCATTTGTTCTCTTCTCATTTACTTCTTTTCTCATTTACTTATTTTCTCTTGGAGGCCTTCCTTAAATGCCTGTTGATCCTTGATTGTTTATGTCCGCTTAAGAAGGCAGTGAGGGGTGCCTGAGTGGCTCAGTTGGGCATCCAACTTCAGCTCAGATCATGATCTCATGGTTCGTGAGTTCAAGCTCCACATCGGGCTCTGTGCTGATAGCCCATAGCATGAAATCTGCTTCAGATCTGTGTCTTCCTCTCTCTCTCTCTGCCCCTCCTCTACTCATGCTCTGTCTCCTTCTCTCAAACATAAATAAACATTAAAAAAAAGAGTAAGACATTGAAATGTTGATTGAAACCCCTATGTATAGGTGGGGCTTTTATAGTGATAGACTTCTCTTTAGGCGATCAAGTGGGAAATCAGCAATTCAGTAGAGGACCTCCAAGTGCCAGTACATTGAGGCTTATGTTTCTGGGGTTGTTGCTTCTCCAAAGAGAATCCTTGGTTCTTTACCTTTTAGTTAGATGCTAGAGTTTTGTACTGGGTTAAGGAGTGAGATGAAACTAAATTTTCTTTTAGTCAGAGAAGTAAACTCTCACCCACATCCTCTTGTTTACGTTATCAGCATTTGAGTTTGTGACCCATGGTATTCTGTACAAGGTAGTCTTTGTACCATTCTCAAGATTCTCTTGTTTTTGGCCCACCACCTTCATTCTTGTTGCCTGGTACTTTACAACAACATGACAGATACTGAAAGTTGCCTATTCAGCAGCCATTCCAAATGTCTCTCCTGTCTCCTACCAAAGTAGCTGAAAAACAGGTATGTATGTTCCCAGACCACTTAGAGGCCAGTAGTAGTCATGTGATCAATCTAGTAATGACCAATAAGACATAGGGACGCTCACTGGGGAGTTTCAGGGAAAGATTTTTCCTCCATGATTTAAGGCAAGAGATGCAGGAGGAGAAAGAAACTTCCCCACACCTCTTTATTCACCTCCAGACTTTGAATGAGAGTGTGTGAGGATACACATGATGATTGAAGCCATGGAGTTCATCTGGGCTCATGAGGGAAAGGCCAGGAGCATCACAGGGTCACTGAAGTGGTGTCTTGATATTATTGGGCCATAGATCCCAGCTGGCTCACTGGCTTTACTCTCTGATTTTTCTGAATCACCTTTTTCTCCTCCTCCTTCTTTTCCTTTTCTTTCTTTTTTTAAAAAAAATATATGTAATTTATTGTCAAATTGGTTTCCATACAACACCCAGTGCTCATCCCAATAGGTGCCCTTCTCAATGCCCATCACCCACTTTCCCCTCTCCCCCACCCTCCATCAACCCTCAGTTTATTCTTAGTATTTAAGAGTCTTTTATGGTTTGCCTCCTTCCCTCTCTGTAACTTTTTTGCCCCCTTCCCCTCCCCTCCTTGTCATCTATTAAGTTTCTCAGGATCCACATAAGAGTGAAACCATATGGTATCTGTCTTTCTCTACCTGACTTATTTCACTTAGCGTAATACTCTCCAGTTCCATCCATGTTGCTACAAATTGCCAGATTTCATTCTTTCTCATTGCCAAGTAGTATTCCATTGCATATATAAACCACATCTTCTTTATTCTTTCGTCAGTTGATGGACATTTAGGCCCTTACCATAAT
This sequence comes from Neofelis nebulosa, assembly GCF_028018385.1. NCBI lineage: Eukaryota > Metazoa > Chordata > Mammalia > Carnivora > Felidae > Neofelis > Neofelis nebulosa. The sequence continues at coordinate 47,054,361 of NC_080797.1, forward strand.
TTGGCTGTTGTTGAAAGTGCTGCTATAAACATTGGGGTACAAGTGCCCCTATGCATCAGCACTCCTGTATCCCTTGGGTAAATTCCTAGCAGTGTTATTGCTGGGTCATAGTGTAGATCTATTTTTAATTTTTTGAGGAACTCCACACTGTTTTCCAGAGCGGCTGCACCAGTTTGCATTCCCACCAACAGTGCAAGAGGGTTCCCATTTCTCCACATCCTCTCCAGCATCTATAGTCTCCTGATTTGTTCATTTTAGCCACTCTGATCAGCGTGAGATGGTATCTCAGTGTGGTTTTGATTTTTATTTCCCTGATGAGGAGCGATGTTGAGCATCTTTTCATGTGCCTGTTGGCCATTTGGATGTCTTCTGTAGAAAAGTGTCTATTCATGTCTTCTGCCCATTTCTTCACTGGATTATTTGTTTTTCGGGTGTGGAGTTTGGTGAGTTCTTTATAGATTTTGGATACTAGCCCTTTGTCCGATATGTCATTTGCAAATATCTTTTCCCATTCCGTCAGTTACCTTTTAGTTTTGTTGACTGTTTCCTTTGCAGTGCAGAAGCTTTTTATCTTGATGAGGTCCCAATAGTTCATTTTTGCTTTTAATTCCCTTGCCTTTGGAGATGTGTTGAGTAAGAAATTGCTGCTGCTGAGGTTAGAGAGGTTTTTTCCCTGCTTTCTCCTCTAGGGTTTTGATGGTTTCCTGTCTCACATTCAAGTCCTTTATCCATTTTGAGTTTGTTTTTGTGAATGGTGTCAGAAAGTGGTCTAGTTTCAACCTTCTGCATGTTGCCGTCCAGTTCTCCCAGCACCATTTGTTAAAGAGACTGTCTTTTTTCCATTGGATATTCTTTCCTGCTTTGTCAAAGATTAGTTGGCCATACATTTGTGGGTCCAATTCTGGAGTCTCTATTCTGTTCCATTGGTCTATGTGTCTGTTTTTGTGCCAATACCATGCTGTCCTGATGATTACAGCTTTGTAGTAGAGGCTAAAGTCTGGGATTGCAATGCCTCCCGCTTTGGTTTTCTTCTTCAATATTACTTTGGCTATTCGGGGTCTTTTGTGGTTCCATACAAACTTTAGGATTGCTTGTTCTAGCTTTGAGAATAATGCTGGTGCAATTTTGATTGGGATTGCATTAAATGTGTAGATTTCTTTGGGTAGTATTGACATTTTAACAATATTTATTCTTCCAATCCATGAGTATGGAATGTTTTTCCATTTCTTTGTATCTTCCTCAATTTCCTTCATAAGCTTTCTATAGTTTTCAGCATACAGATCTTTTACATCTTTGGTTAGGTTTATTCCTAGGTGTTTTATGATTCTTGGTGCAATTTTGAATGGGATAACTTTCTTTATTTGTCTTTCTGTTGCTTCATTATTGGTGTATAAAAATGCAACTGATTTCTGTACATTGATTTTGTATCCTGCGACTTTGATGAATTCATGTATCAGTTCTAGCAGACTTTTGGTGGAGTCTATCAGGTTTTCCATGTAGAGTATCATGTCATCTGCAAAAAGTGAAAGCTTGACTTCATCTTTGCCAATTTTGATGCCTTTTATTTCATTTTGTTGTCTGACTGCTGATGCTAGAACTTCCAACACTATGTTAAACAACAGCAGTGAGAGTGGACATCCCTGTCGTGTTCCTGATCTCAGGGGGAAAGCTGTCAGTTTTTCCCCACTGAGGATGATATTAGCTGTGGGCTTTTCATAAATGGCTTTTATGGTGTTTAAGTATGTTCCTTCTATCCCGACTCTCTCGAGTGTTTTTATTATGAAAAGATGCTGAATTTTGTCAAATGCTTTTTCTGCATCGATTGTCAGGATCATATGCTTCTTATCTTTTCTTTTATTAATGTGATGTATCACATTGATTGATTTGCAAATATTGGAACAACCCTGCAGGCCAGGAATGAATCCCACTTGATCATGGTGAATAATTCTTTTTATATGCTGTTGAATTTGATTTGCCAGTATCTTATTGATAATTTTTGCATCCATATTCATCAGGGATATTGCCCTGTAGTTCTCTCTCTGTCTCTCTCTCTTTTTTTTTTTTTTTGCGGGGTCTCTGTCTGGTTTGGGAATCAAAGTAATGCTGGCTTCATAGAATGAGTCCGAAAGTTTTCCTTCCCTTTCTATTTTTTGGAACAGCTTGAGAAGGATAGATATTATCTCTGCTTTAAATGTCTTGTAGAATTCCCCAGGGAAGCCATTTGGTCCTAGACTCTTATTTGTTGGGAGATTTTTGATAACTGATTCAATTTCTTCACTGGTTATGGATCTGTTCAAATTTTCTATTTCTTACTGTTTGAGTTTTGGAAGTGTGTGGGTGTTTAGGAATTTTTCAATTTCTTCCAAGTTGTCCAGTTTGTTGGCATATAATTTTTCATAGTATTCCCTGATAATTGCTTGTATTTCTGAGGGATTGGTTGTAATAATTCCATTTTCATTCATGATTTTATCTATTTGGGTCATCTCCCTTTTCTTTTTGAGAAGCCTGGCTAGAGGTTTATCAATTTTGTTTATGTTTTCAAAAACCCAACTCTTGGTTTCATTGATCTGCTCTACTGTTTTTTTAGATTCTATATTGTTTATTTCTGCTCTGATCTTTATTATTTTTCTTCTTTTGCTGGCTTTGGGGTGTCTTTGCTGTTCTGTTCCTAGTTCCTTTAGGTGTGCTGTTAGATTTTGTATTTGGGATTTTTCTTGTTTCTTGAGATACGTCTGGATTGCAATGTATTTTCCTCTCAGGACTGCCTTCGCTGCATCCCACAGCATTTGGATTGTTGTATTTTCATTTTCATTTGTTTCCATATATTTTTTAATTGTTTCTCTAGTTGCCTGGTTGACCCATTCATTCTTTAGTAGGATGTTCTTTAACCTCCATGCTTTTGGAGGTTTTCCAGACTTTTTCCTGTGGTTGATTTCAAGTTTCATAGCATTGTGATCTGAAAGTGTGCATGGTATGATATCAATTCTTTTATACTTATTAAGGTCTGTTTTGTGACCTAGTATGTGATCTATCTTGGAGAATGTTCCATGTGCACTCAAGAAGAAAGTATATTCCATTGCTTGGGGATGCAGAGTTCTAAATATATCTGTCAAGTCCATCTGATCCAATGTATCATTCAGGGCCCTTGTTTCTTTATTGATTCTCTGCCTAGATAATCTAACCAGTGTTGCAAGTGGAGTATTAAAGTCTCCTGCAATTACCACATTCTTATCAATAAGGTTGCTTATGTTTGTCATTAATTGTTTTATATATTTGGGGGCTTCTGAATTTGGTGCATAAACATTTATAATTGTTAGCTCTTCATGATGGATAGACCCTGTAATGATTATATAATGCCCTTCTTCATCTCTTGTTACAGACTTTAATTTAAAGTCTAGTTTGTCTGATATAAGTATGGCTACTCCAGCTTTCTTTTGACTTCCAGTAGCATGACAGGTAGTTCTCCATACCCTCACTTTCAATCTGAAGGTACCCTCACTTTCAATCTGAAGGTGCCCTCAGATCTAAAATGAGTCTCTTGTAGACAGAAAATAGATGGGTTTTGGTTTTTTATCCATTCTGATACCCTATGTCTTTTGGTTGGAGCATTTAGTCCATTTACATTCAGTGTTATTATTGAAAGATATGCTTAGAGTCATCGTGATATCTGTAGGTTTCATGCTTGTAGTGGTGTCTCTAGTACTTTGTGGTCCTTGCAACATTTCACTCACAGAGTTCCCCTTAGGATCTCTTGTAGGGCTGGTTTAGTGGTGATGAATTCCTTCAGTTTTTGTTTGTTTGGGAAAACCTTTATCTCTCCTTCTGTTCTGAATGACAGACTTGCTGGGTAAAGGATTCTTGGCTGCATATTTTTCCTGTTCATCACATTGAAGATTTCCTGCCAGTCCTTTTTGGCCTGCCAAGTTTCAGTAGATAGGTCTGCCACTAGTCTTATGGATCTCCCTTTATATGTTAGAGCCTGTTTATCCCTAGCTGCTTTCAGAATTTTCTCTTTATTCTTGTATTTTGCCAGTTTCACTATGATATGTCATGCAGAAGATCGATTCAAGTTACATCTGAAGTGAGTTCTCTGTGCTTCTTGGATTTCAATGCCTATTTCTTCCCCAGATTGGGGAAGTTCTCAGCTATGATTTGTTCAAGTATACCTTCAGCCCCTTTCTGTCTCTCTTCTTCTTCTGGAATTCCTATGATAAGGATATTGTTCTGTTTGATTGCATCACTTAGTTGTCTAATTCTCCCCTCATACTGCTGGATTTTTTTTAATCTCTTTTCCTCAGCTTCCTCTTTTCCCATAATTTTATCTTCTAATTCACCTATTCTCCCCTCTGTGTCTTCAATCCTTGCTGTGGCCACCTCCATTTTATTTCGCACCTCATTAAATTGGTTTTGATCAGTTTGTCAGCTGTCGTTACTTCCTGGAATTTCTTTTGAGGAGAATTCTCCCGTTTCATCATTTTGGCTAGTTTTCTGTCCCTTAGGCATTTTAAAAGCTTGTTGTGTGCTCTTCACCTGCAAGCACTGTTACATTAAAGGAGGGTCATACACCGTCCAGGGCCTGGCCCTTCAGGAGGTATTTTTTCGGAGCTTGTTACTTGCTCTCTGTTGTTGTGACTTTGGTTATTTTATTAACCTACTCGTAGTGATATTTTGGACCCTCCACCAGGTGTGCTTTGATTTGTTCCTTGGAGTAACCCTGTAAAGGAAAACAGACAAACAGGAGACAAAACCACACAAACACACAAACAAACAAAGACAAAACCTTAAGTCTAAGAACAAAAAAACCCAAAACTCTGACTACAAGTAAAGAAGAGGGTGGAGGTGGTGCTGATGGAAGAGCACATACAAGGAGAGAAATGACAGGAACGGGTTGGGGGGGGGGGGATAAACATTGACCAGGAGAGAGACTAAAAGACTTAATCCAGAGAGAGAGAAAGGAAAATAAAGAAGGAGACAGGGAAAACAAAAGGAAGATAAAGTTACCCAGACAGAGAAACTCTATGGCTTGATTATTCCAGAGAAAGAGAAGGGAGTGTAAAGCAGGAGCTGTAGAACATGTATCAAGACAATGGATTAAATATGTCTATTTAGACAGACCAATAACCAGAGTAAGCAGCCTAGGGGTGGGAAGAGATAAGGAGGAGAAATGGGGGGTGGTATATATCTATATATCCAGAATTGACCTAGAGTTAATCCAGGCATGGCTTGTCGGGAGTAGCTGTCCACAGGGTCTGTGCCACTCTGGTGGATGCGCAGTTACCCAGTGCAAGGGGGCGTGGTTTGGAGTAATCTGAACCCACCTCCACTATGGGCCCCGGGACTGATCCCTGAGGCCCTTGGTGGTGGTGGGGGGGGGGGCAGGGGGGGATGGTGACCCCCCAGTATCTTCTCCATGGAGCCGGACCCAGTGAACTCCGTTTGAGTCGTCCTCACTGTGCCGGGGCGGTCCTTCTCTCTCCGCCAACTCCCCTGACCCTGCTCTAGGCTAAGATTCAAAGTCCTGCTCGACGCTCTGGCGCTGGGAAAGCACCTCTCAGCGCGGCGATATGTGGTCCCAGCTGGCTTTGTCTATGCCCCCTGCACTTCAGGGAGAACGGCCTTCTACTGCGGACTGAGCCGTTGCCCTCGCTGTGAGACCCGGAGTGGTGGATGCAGGCAGGCTTGGTCTTTTCCCACAGCACTCCAGGGAAACAGCCACCTTATCCTCCTGCAGACTGCGCCCTCAGCCCAGCCACTGTGCTGGCGGGGGGGGGGGGGGGGGAGGGGGGTGGCGGACGCAGGCAGATTCTGTGCTACCACGCAGCCCTCCAGGAAGGGAACCACTTTCTCCAGCTGCTGGACTGAGCCCCTGACCTACCACCGCACCCTGGGCTGGTTCCCCTCCTCCCCAGGTGCCAGAAAAGGGAGCTGGCCCCAGTCCAAAGAAAGCCCTGCAGTCACAGATCAGATCCCTCTCAATCTCAGTCCAAGGTCTTTCTCCTGTCCAGATACGGTCCTGCACTTTCCTAGCCACTCTTTCTTTTCCCTTTGTCTCTCCGCAGAGGGGGTCCCCCCTCCGTGCCCACGCGGCCTTTTTTATTTCTCCCAGTTCGCAGTTACCTACCCATCTTCTTTCCAACTTCCCCATTTTCTTCCTGAAGATTCAGTCTCTTATCCTCCCAGACTCTAGTGTTCAAAGTCCTTTTTGACTTCTGCACTTCCTTGTTTGAGAGTCGCGGAAAGTATGCATCCCCCTATTTCTCCGCCATGTTGGCCCCTCCTCCCTAAAATAATCCCTCCTCCTTCTTTTCTTATCTCCCATCTCCTTTCCTTTATCCTCTCTTCTCTTCACTCTCCTCACATCTTTAAGGGTTTTTGTTTTTGTTTTTTAATTTTTTTTTAACGTTTATTTTTGAGACAGAGAGAGACAAAGCATGAACGGGGGAGGGTCAGAGAGAGGGAGACACAGAATCTGAAACAGGCTCCAGGCTCTGAGCTGTCAGCACAGAGCCCGACGTGGGGCTCGAACTCACGGAAGGCGAGATCATGACCTGAGCCGAAGTCGGCCGCTCAACCGACTGAGCCACCCAGGCGCTCCTCTTTAAGGGTTTTGAAGCTGGGATGGTATGAGTCGAGGACGCAGGCAAAGTTACAGGCCCTTACTGCCCTCGTTAAGTCTTTGCTGAAACAAGATGGGGTGTGAAGAAATGGAGGAACAGCTCCCCCATGTCTGTTCCATCCACCCTCTCATCTCCTTCCCCCTGTGGCTGTGGAGGCCTTCATCTATAGGTCACTCTCCTGCATCATGCTCTCCACTGGCTTCTCATGTCCTGTTAGATAAATCTAAATTCATTAACCTGGTTCTTCCAAGCTCTCCAGAGTCTGATCCCTGCCTCCTCTCCTCCCTCATCCCCCACCACTTGCCCTGTGCTCTGGCCTTGCTGAGGTGCTCGGGGTTCCTGGAGTAGATGCTGTGCCATTTCATCTCTGGGCCTCTGTTCTTCCTGCCAGAAACACACTTCTGCCTACATGCATGAACCGTCCCTTTGTTCAAATGTCCCCTCCTCTGGGAAGCTTTCCCTTCTCTTCCAGGCATGGCTAGGTGCTCAGTCCTTTAACCTTTGAGTCCTTCCCTGATAGAGCTGTTTTCTCCTTGATGTGAGTGCATTTATGTATTTCTGGATCTGTTTTCCGCACTAGACTGTGAGTTCATTGAAAGCAAACTGTATGCCTTATATTTGTGTCCCCAGCACTGGGCAGAGAGGTGGACCCAGACATGTCTCTTGCTGCTTTTTAATTCTTCAAGACATTTCATTTCAAATGAATTTCATACTTCACAAAAGTGTGCTGAATGCTCACAATAGACCAGATATGATATACCAAAATAATTAATCACTTTGTAATCAATTTGTAAAATAAAGAAAGGAAGAGGATAAACAATCCAAAGCTCCACATCCCTTAACACATTTATTGTTGAGTTTTGGGTATTTACTGCAGGTATTTTTGAAAAAAAACAACTTTTAAAGTGGTTCCAGTGAGCCTTATTAGCTGCAGTGGCCATGGCTCTCTGCCTGGTACTTACATTAAAAGTTTACAGGCCCAGGAGAGTTGGTCGAGCCAGCTTAGCCCTCCCACGGGTTCTGACCTTCCACTGGGGCCCAGCAGTGAGTCATTTTCCAGTGGGGATTGCCAGTGAGGTTGATAAGCTATCGTTTGAATACAACTTTTTATTTTCCACGTTCCTACAGTAGCAGTAGTTAATTTGCTCTCATCTATAATCCTCACTGTGCCCACTGCATAGATGAGGAAATGGAGGTACTCAGTGAAGGGTGATGGAAACAGCATTGGTATAATAGTGCTGTGTGTAAGACCCACTATGCCATTAACCAATCACCTGACTTGGAGCAGATTATATCATATCTGCAGGATTTGGTTTCTGCATATTTGAATGTAGAACGTTGGATTAGATGACCTCTCAAGGCTTCACAGAGCTTCAGAATTCCATGACTTTTTGTGCTCTTCAAGGTTATGTAGGAGCCAAGGGCAAGCTTCCCCAAAATGTGCCACTTTGCCATATTGATTATTTTATTTTATTATTTAAAAAAAAGTCCATTTGTTTTTGAGAGAGAGAGAGAGAGAGAGAGAGAGTGTGTGTGTGTGTGTGTGTGTGTGCAGGAGCAGAGGAGGAGCAGAGAGAGGGAGAAAGAGAATCCCAAGCAGGCTCCAGGCTGTCAGTACAGAGACTGACATGGAGCTCGATCTCACAAACGACAAGACCATGACCTGAGCCAAAATAAAAAGTTGGACATTTAGCCAGCTGAGCCATCCAGGTGCCCCCAATTGATTATTTTAAATAAATGTTACTTAAGAGACACCCTGTGCAAGAAGGACACTCAGCTCCTCCTCTGCCCCCTGAAAGCAGGAAATCAGTCTCCCATATTAAAAGTACCCTCCCTATACCAGGAAGTGAAGAGACACCTTTATCACCACAGACAAGAAATTTAAAGCCAAAAAGGCAGTATAAACAAGACTTGTTACTTTTACTAATTTACTACCCCAGCCCAAATTCTGTTTAGAATTCCTTACTAACTGAGGCTTGCAATGTTGTTTTCTTTGTCCTGTCAATGCCTCACAGATTTATTGTCTTTGTCTAAAAATTGTTAAAACTTCCTGCCTTGGTTATTTCTTTAGTTCTCAATTTCATTGTTGAGCTTCCATGCACACATAATAGCACTTTATTTTTTTTCTCCTGTTAATCTCGCTCATATTAATTTAATTTTTAGTCCTGCTGGAAGATCTTGAAAGGTAGAGAAAAAATTTTTCCTTCCCTACAGTTATATGGCTTGTTTGTGGCAGAACCATGGCAAGAATCCAGGTTTTTTGGCTTCTGGCCTAGCGCTTACCCAATCACACCACAAAATAATCTGAGTTCTTCTATGAGAATTTCCTCCAGAATGAGTGGATGCTGTGGCTTCAATCTCTCCACCACCCCCCCGCCCCCCACCCATTGCTGGGATAGAAAGATTTGGTTAGGAGGAAGGAACAGGGAGTGGGTCAGGCAGGCTAGAGGGTAAATGAAATAAAAGAACAGAGCTGTAACACTTTGCACTTAAATCTGGGTTATAAGAAAAAGTAATGCAGGGTATAAGTGGTGGAAATCTTGGGGGAAAGTGGCCAAGCCACTTTTTTGGAGCATTTTGAGGAGGAAAAGAATGAAACTCAGTCACATTTCTTCAACCTTGAGTAGTAAGGCAGCTTTAACAAGAATGAGATAAATATAAATCTGATTTTAGGGCGCCTGGCTGGCTCAGTCAGTAGAGCATGCAAAATTTGATCTCAGGGTCATGAGTTTGAACTCTTTGTCAGGAGTAGAGTTTACTTAAAAAAAAAAAAAGTTTGAATCCATAAACAGAGATATCTTTGAAAGATAACATATGGCAAGGGGACAGGAAAGCCACCTAAAAAGGGCAGAGGTGGAAGTTTTGTGAATCTGTAAAATAGCCTTGAGGTTAAAGCAGAAATGAACTGAATCTGGATAAGGAATGAACTGGATAAGGAAAACTAATCCAAGACAGTTGACCAGAGAAGTGAGAGACCACAGAGCTCTTGAGCTCCTGTAACTCCCATTCACTTTATCATGGGGTGACTTTTACAGCAGAAAAGGGCCAGGAACATGCACCCATGCACATGGAAATGAGACCCTGGAGAGGTGGGAAGATGGTAAATCCACATTATCAGGCCTAGACAAGCTCATCTCTCAAAACTCCAACTACGAGTGAAGTGAGCCAAGTTTGTGGTCTTTTTTCTCTGTTTTCAGACTGGATAATTTCTTTTGCTCTATCTTCAAGTTCACAGACTCATCCTGCTGTTATCTCCATTGAACCCCATTCAGTGAATATTTTATTTCTATTGTATTTTTCAGTTCTAAAATTTGCATTTGGTTCTTTTTCTACAACTGTCATTTCTTTGCTGAAAACTGCTGTCTTTCCACACGTTTCAAGAGTGTTCACTTTTACCTCTAGGAACATGTTGATAATAGCTACTTTAAAGTCTTTGGTAATTTCCACTTTGGCATCATGTTAAAGTTGGTGTTTGTTGGCTGTCTTTTCCTTGCAAGTTGTGGAGAATTGCCCCGTTTCCTTTTTCTTTTAATGTTGAGTAATTTTGGATTGTATCCTGGAAACATTACATTGTGAGACCTTGAGTCTGTCAATATCCTGTGGAGAATGCTGATTTTGTTTTTTGTTTGTTTGTTTATTTTAGCTGTCAGTTAACCCTTTAGTCCTGACCTGTATTGTGTGAGGTGTGCTTTCAAATGTCAGCAGACTTTTCAAACCCTTTACACTGCTATTTGGGTCTGCACCATGTCTCTGGCACCTAGGAGCCAGTCTGGGACCTCATCGGTGGTATACACTGTACCTCAGTTCCTAAAGCCTTTGCTATGCTACTTCATATCAGTGTTGCCTGTGGGGAGATTTAAGGACCCCTTTTTCTCTGTGATTTATGCCGTCTGGCTCCTAGGGACCCCTCTTCCTGGTGCCCTGGCTACAGAACCAATGTTTTCACATCCTTGTGCTGTTATGAAATTCCTATGACTAAATCTGGTTTGGGGTAAAGTGGTGAAAATTGAGAGAGAGAAAAAAAAAGCATGAGGATTTCTGCCTCACACTATTTGGACCCTGTGAGCCTGTTGATCCAGGGCCTCTGGCAAGAGAGGGCTTTTGGTCAGAGTTTTACATGCCTGTGCAGCTGCTGCAGGATTGTAGTTCTATGACTGGCCTTTTTACTTGGGATAAGGCCAAGAGAAGAAATGGAGAAATGGGGGGAAATGGAGATTTCCCCACATATTCTCAGTTCTGCAGTGGCCCCTTTCCCAGTCCTCTGACTGTAAACACAGAGCTTTCCTTGGACTTTTTTTGGGTACACATCCACTATATCCTTCTGCGACTCTTAGAGTCTAAGGCAATAGCTATGGAAGGCAAAAACAAATCAGGGAACCGGCTACACTACTGGGGAGTATTCAGGTTTCTACTTCCCGTCCCAAACTGCCTGCTCTTGCTTTCAGTTTGGTGTCCTCAGATTTTAGTTTTTGTCTGTGATAAGTGGGAGAAGTTGGATGATGCCTTAGAACCTCTACATTGTACTTTTGATTTGCTTGGTGAACACCTCCTTCTGGTGTGATCATATTGTCCTCGGGCTATCATTCTGCTTTTTAGTCTTTTATTATTTTTTTATTTTTTATTTATGTATTTTTTTAGTCTTTTATTTCTTATAGCTACTTTGGTTTTTTTTCAATATATGAAGTTTATTGTCAAATTGGTTTCCATACAACTGCTCATCCCAAAAGGTGCCCTCCTCAATACCCATCACCCACCCTCCCCTCCCTCCCACCCCCCATCAACCTTCAGTTTGTTCTCAGGTTTTAAGAGTCTCTTATGCTTTGGCTCTCTTCCACTCTAACCTCTTTTTTTTTTTCCTTCCCCTCCCCCATGGGTTTCTGTTAAGTTTCTCAGGATCCACATAAGAGTGAAACCATATGGTGTCTGTCTTTCTCTGTATGGCTTATTTCACTTAGCATAACACTCTCCAGTTCCATCCATGTTGCTACAAAGGGCCATATTTCATTCTTTCTCATTGCCATGTAGTACTCCATTGTGTATATAAACCACAATTTTTTTATCCATTCATCAGTTGATGGACATTTAGGCTCTTTCCATAATTTGGCTATTGTCTTGTAACTACTTTGTATGGGATTTTCCCTTGATTTTTTTTTTTCCCCTGTGGCTCATTTTTAGGCAGAAATAGTTTTGCTGAACTTTTGGAAGAGGGCATGGTTCACACATCCTCCCTTCTTTTTTCTTTCTTTCTTTTTTTTTTTTTTTGTAGTATTGAAAATGTGGTTTCTTGCTTTCTGAGATTTACTAGCTCTGTTAGAGCTAGCTCTGTCTTCCCCACCGTTTTTGTTGATAGCTCTATTTCCTTAGTCTCTTTTGTCTCATCTGGGTCAGTTTTGATCTCATTTCCAGCAGCTTCTTTTCTGTGTGGGGTGTGTGCTGGAAAGAGGCTCTGGTCTATCAGTTCTGGGAGATTTGACTACAAGCTTCTTGCCTTTGTCCTCCACTAGATTTGGAAGAACCACTCTGTTTTAGCTGCTGTTTTTGAAGTGGTCTGCCATCTTTTCCAGATAATACCTGTTGGCTATTTTTACTTCCTTCCTTTTAGCTCTGCCCATTGCTTCCCTCTGCTTCCTCCTTCACAGATGCTGATGCCATGCAGCCCTTATCCAGGGATTTTCTTCACTTGCTTGTCTGGGTCTGTGGAAATACCTCATTATCCAGTTTTATTGTAAATGTTGTCCATGGACATTTACTTTGCTATCTGTTGCTCTGCTGTTTTTTTTTTTCTAATTCTTTTATTTTGGAAATTTGGAATAGAAGTTGAGAAAGCCTAAGTGGCATTCCAAAGGACATACTGTTAACTTGTAGTGAAGCTGACACTGTAGCATATGTCTTCTGAATGCTCGTCCAACATTTTGTTGTTGTTGCTGTTAATTGAAATTATTGTAGATTGATATGTAGTTGCAAGCAATAATAGAGACTTCTTGTACACTTTCCACAATTTCCTCCAGTGGTAATGTTTTGTAAAATTACAGTGTAGGATCTCATCCAAAGTATTGCTGGGTATTTTAAAAGAGTGAAATCATGCAAAGTATATTCTCTGACCACAATGGAAAGAGGCTAGAAATTAATAATAGGAAAAGTGGAACATTTTCAAATACATGGAAATTAAACAGTCTTAAACAACAAATGGATCAAAGAAGAAATCACTAGGGAAATTAGAAAATAGCTTGAAATAAATGAAAACAAAAACTCAACACATCAAACCTTAGGAGATGCAGTAAGAGCAGTACTTAGAGGGAAGTTTATAGCTATATATGCCTACATTAAAAAAGAAGAGGGGTGCCTGGCTGGCTCAGTTGGTAGAACATGTAATTCTTTTTTTAGAGTCTATTTATTTATTTCAAGAGAGACAGAGACAGAATGCGAGTGGGTTAGGGACAGAGAGAGAGGGAGACACAGAATCCGAAGCAGGCTCCAGGCTCCGAGTGGTCAGCACAGAGCCCAATGCAGGGCTCGAACTCATGAGCTGTGAGATCATGACCTGAGCCAAAGTTGGACGCTCAACTGAGCCACCCAGGCACCCCGCAATTCTTTTTTTTTTAAGTCTATTTATTTCAAGAGAGACAGAGTGAACAATCAGGGGAGGAGCAGAGAGAGAGGGAGAGAGAGAATCCCAAGCAGGCTCCTCCCTGAGAGTGTGGAGCTTGATGCAGGGCTCAAACTCATGAACCACAAGATCATGACGTGCACTGAAACGAAGAGTTGGATGCTTAAACAACTGAGCCACCCAGGCTCCCCAAGAGTGTGCAACTTTTGATCTCAGGGTTGTGAGTTCGATCTCTGTGTTGGGTATAGAGATTGCTTTAAAAAAATTTAAAAAAAAAGAAAAATCTAAAATCAACAATCTAACTTTATACTTTAAGGAGCTGGAAAAAGAAAGCAAACCAAACCAAAGCCAGCAGAAAGAAAGAATAATAAAGATTAGAGCAAGATAAATTAAATAGAGACTGTAAAAACAAACAAAAAAAAGAATCAACAAAACCAAAAGTTGATTCTTTGAAAAGATGAACAAAATTTACAAACCTTAGCTAAACTAAGAGAAAAAGAGAGAGGATGCAAATAAATAATATCAGAAATGAAAGCAGAAGCCAACCTTATGGAATGAAAAGAATTTAGTAGAATAGAACATATTACCACCTTTATAGAAATAAAAAGAATTAAATAAAATATGAGCAGTTATATGCAAGCCAATTAGATAATCCATATTCAATGGACACATTTTTGGAAACACAAATTGCAAAGAAATTACTCAAGAAGAAATAGAAAATCTCAACGGATCTATACAAGTAAAGATTCAATAAGTATTAAAAAACCTCCCGGCAAAGAAAAGTCCAGTCCAGGAGCAGATGGCTTCACTGAATTCTACCAAACATTTAAAGGAGAGTTAACAACAATACTACTCAAATGCTTACAAAAACGGAAGAAAAAGGAACACTTTCTAACACATTATATAAAGTCACCATTACCCTGATACCAAAGTCAAACAAAGGTAACACAAGAAAATAAAACTACAGTCCAACATTTTTTTATAAATAAGGAAGCAAAAATCCTCAACAAAATACTAGCAAACTAAATCCAACAGTACATGAAAAGGATTATATACCATAGCCATATGGATTTATGCTGGGAATGCAAAGATAGTTTGCCATAAGAAAGTTAATCACTGAATGCACAACATTAATAAAATGAAGGAAAACCCCACATAATAATGTCAATAGATGAATTAAACACCTTTTTATGGTAAAAACACTAATAAAATTTGGAATAGAAGGGGGCATTTATGAAACTCACAGCTAACATCATACTCAATGGTGGAAACTTGAAAATTTCCCCTCCCCTCTCCCAACTAAAATCAGGAACAAGAAAAAGATGCTCACTTTAACCACTGCTATTCAATACTGTATTGGAAGTTCTACCCAGAGCAAATGGCAAGAAAAAGAAATAAAAGGCAGGAAGAAAATAAAGAAGAAGTAAAACTACCTCTATTTTCAGAGGATATGGTTCCATATATAGAAAATCCCATAGAACCCACAAAAAACTATTAGAACTAATAAACAAATTTAGCAAAGTTGCAGTGTGCAATATCCAAAAACACTTTATAGAAACATCATTGTGTTTCTATAAAGTGGTAAAAACCAATCAGATAAAGGGTTTAAGAGAACAATTCCATTAACAATAGCAACCAAAAGAATAAAATCCTTAGGAAAAATTTAACCCAGGAGGTGAACGACTTGGGCAATGAAAAACGAAAAACATTGCTGAAAAAAATTAATAAGGGTTTCTTTTTTTTATAAAGATGTAAAATAAATGAAATGACACTCCATGTTCACACATTGGAAGGATCAATATTGTTAAGATGGCAATATCTTCCAAGGTGATCTACAGAATCAGTGCAATTCCCATCAAAATTCCAATGGGCTTTTTTTTTTCAGAAATGGAATTCACAATCTTCAAATTCATATGCAACTTATAAGAGGCCTCAAATAGCCAAAACAACATTGAAGAATAAAAATAAAGTAGGAGAACCTCACAATTCCTAATTTCAAAACTTACTACAAAGCTACAGAAATCAAAACAGTGTGGTACTGGCATATAAGAATAGACATATAGGCCAATTGAGGGGAATTGAGTGTCTAGAAATAAACCATAACATCTATGTCAATAGTACCAAGGACATTCAATGGAGAAAAGATAGTCTTTTCAAAAAATAGTTTGGGACAACTGGATAACTACATGCAAAACAATAAAGTTGGACTACTACTTCACTACACATAAAAATTAACTCAACATGAATCAACTACCTACATAGAAGAGGTAAAACTATAAAACTCTTAAACAAAAACAAGCAATTTAAGAAACAATAGATATATTAGATTTAATAAAAACTAAAATCTTTTTGCATCAGCACATTATCAAGAATATGACAGGATAACCTATAAAATAGGAGACAATATTTGTATATCACACATCTTTATAATGGTTTAATATCTAGAATATATAAAGCATCCTTAGAACTCAACAAAAAGAACTCAGTTTATAAAAGGACAAAGGATTTGAATAGACATTTCTCCAAAGAATATATACAAATGACCAATGATCACATGAAAAGGTGTTCAACATCATCAATCATTAGGAAATGCAAATCAAAACCACAATGAGAAGAACAAGACAAGGATGTCCACTGTCACCACTTTTATTCAACATAGTACTGGAAGTCCTAGCTGCAGCATTAGATAACAAAAAGGAGTAAAATGCATCCAAATTGGTAAGGAAGTAGTAAAACTCACTATTTGCAGATGACATGATGCTATACACAGAAAATCCTAAAGACTCTGAAAAAAAACAAAAACCCAAACCCGACTAGAATGAATAAATGAACTCAGTAAAGTCACAGGATACAAAATCAATGTGCAGAAATGTTGCATTTCCATACACTGATAATGAAGCAGCAGAAAGAGAAATTAAGAAACAATCCCATTTATGATTGTGCCAAAAGTAATAAGAGAGCTAGGAATAAACCCAACCAAAGAGGTGAAAGACCTGCACTGTGAAAACTATAAAACACTGATGAAAGAAATTGAACATGACACAAAGAAATGGAAAGCCATTCCATGTTCATGGATTGGAAGAACAAATATTGTTGAAATGTCTATATTACCCAAAGCAGTCTACTGATTTAATGCAATTTCTATCAAAATACCAATCACATTTTTCACAGAACTAGAACAAAAAATTCTAAAATTTATATGTAACCACAAAAGACTTTGAATAGCTAAAGCAATTTTGAAAAAAGAAAAACAAAATTGGATATATCACAATTTCAGACTTCAAGTTATATTACAAAGTTCAAGTAATCAAAACAGTCTGGTACTGTCACAAAAATAGACACATAGATCAATGGAACAGAATAGAAAACTCAGAAATAAACCCACAATTATATGGCCAATTAATCTTCAACAAAGCAGGATAGAATATCCAATGAGAAAAAGACCGTCCCTTCAATAAATGTTGTTGGGGAAACTGGACAGCAACATGCAAAAGAATGAAACTGGACCACTTTCTTTCATATATATATATATATATATATATATATATATATTTAGAGGGAGAGTGTGAGTGGAGAAGGGGCATGGGATGGGGGGGAAGGTGGTGGATGGAGGATCTGAAGCAGGGTCTGTGCAGACAGCTTCCATGCTGACAACAGCTAGCCTGATGTGGGGCTCGAACTCACAAACCATGAGATCATGACCTGAGCCAAAGTCAGATGCTCTGCTGACTGAGACACCCAACCACCCTGAAACTGGACCACTTTCTTATGCCATACACAAAAGTAAACTCAAAGTGGATTAAAGATCGAAATGTGAGACCTGAAACTATAAAAATCCTAGAAGAGAGCACAGGTATTAATTTCTCTGACATCACCCATAGCAACATTTTTCTAGATATATCTCCTGAAGCAAGGGAAACAAAAGCAAAAATAAATTATTGGGACTACATCAAAATAGCTTCTGCATGGCAAAACAAACAATCAACAAAACTAAAAGACAACCTACTGAATGGGAGAAGATATTTGCAAATGATATATCCAACAAAGGATTAGTATCCAAAATACATAAAGAACTTCTATAACTCAACACTAGAAAAAGAAATAATCCAATTAAAAATGGTAGAAGACATGAACACACATTTCTTTAAAGAAGACATCCAGATGGCCAACAGATACATGAAAAGATGCTTGACATCACTCATCATCAGGGAAATGCAAATCAAGACCACAATGAGATATCACCTCATACCTGTCAGAATGGCTAAAATCAAAAACACAAGAAACAAGTGCTAGTGAGGATGTGGAGAAAAAGGAACTCTTGGCACTCTGGTGGGAATGTAAACTGGTACAGCCACTGTGGGAAACAGCATGGAGGTTCCTCAAAAAATAAAAAATAGGAATTTGGGGAGCAAGACGCTGCAAAAGGTAGGGAACAGCTTTTGTGGGCAGAAAGAGGACGGAGACTGGGGAGGCAGGGAGAATATGGGAAAAGCACTCCTCCCCAAAAGCAGCTGGAGAGAAAGTGGAAAATTGGAAACAGCTGCAGAGACTAAACTAAAAAGGGAGAAAGGAGAAAGGAGAGGGTTTAAATTCCATTAAGACTGTAAACAAGGGGAGCGCAAAGGCTGCAACTCTGTAGCTCGATACCTGGTGGTGCTCTGGTGGGAAGGGCAAATCCCCAGGAACAGGGTGGAGTCTGGGAGGTTCTCAGGCCACACGGGGAAAAGTGGTTCCACTGCTGGAAGGACATTTGGTAGAGACTGTTGAAGCTACCTGGTCCCAGCAGACCCTGGAAGGCGGCCACATTTGCTGGTGCTGGGGCAAGGCTGTTAAGGGTGAAGCCTGGTGGCAGATATGTGTTGTGATTTTCCACAATCCCTGAAACACTGCTGCTACACTGTCTCACAAACTTTTTCTGGGGTGGGCTGGCACCTGGCCGCAGTCTCAGGACACCAGCAGCAGCAGGGTCCAGCGGGGCATTCCCGGGTGCAGCCAATATTCAGCATTGCTCCTTCAGCTGTTGCTCGGTGAGACCCTCCCACAGAGGGGCAGAACGGGTCAAAGCCTCAGTCCTTCAGAAGTAAGGGGCCGGGGAAAACAGCTGCATCTGAGACAAAACTTGGGAGGGAGGTACTGCCTGGGGCCTGATCACGGAGAGTGAAAAGTGGTGAGTGGACGAGAGCTGAAGACAGAGGACCTGTGTGCGATTGCTGATCTGGCAGAACAGACTGGGTAGCTGGGTGGCGCCATTTTCACCACTCCCGTGCATGCACATACGCACCTATGAGTGCCACAACAATCCACCCCAGTAGGCTAGCAACACCATCTAGTGGAGAGCTGAGCCGTTACATGAGCACCGCCCAACTGGGCTAACTTCACTCTTCAAGAACACAAGTCTCACCGCCGGCTTAATTTATGGGCTATAAAGAGCTACATAGACTGACCTCTAGGGGAAAATGAAGTAATTTCAGTCCTACTTCAATCTGTTAACAGGTTCATCTATTCAATTTTCTTTCTTTTTTTCCCTTCTTTTTCTCTTTTACAATTCTTTTCTTTTTCTTGAATACAGAAAGAAAAAATTCATCTTTCTAATTTTTATTAAAATATTTTTCTTTAATTTTTGTTACTATATTTTTTACTTTTGTGTGAATTTTTTCAAATTCTACTTTATTTCCATCATTTTATTTTAGTCTACTTCAGTGTATTCACCTTTTCAAATTTTCAAATAATTTCCTTTTTTGTTCTTTCTTTTTCTTTTTTTCTCTCTTTTGTTTCTTTTCTTTTCCTTGGATGCAGAAAGAGAAAAACTTCATTTTTACTTTCAATTTCTATTAAAAATATTTTTATTTAATTTTTATTACTATATTTTTTGCTTTTATGTAAATTTTTTCAAATTCTATTTTACTTCCATCATTTTACTTTAGTCTACTACAGTGTATTCACTTTTTCAAATTTTCAAATGATTTCTTTTTTCTTTTTTTATCTTTTTTCTCTTTTTTGATTCTTTTCTTTTTTCTTAAATACAGAAAAAGAAAAAATTCATATTTATTTTTAATTTTTATTAAAAATATTTTTCTTTAATTTTTTCTACTATATTCTTTACTTTTGTGTATATTTTTTCAAATTCTATTTTACCCCCATCATCTCATTTTAGTCTACTTCAGTGTATTCATTTTTTCAAATTCTCAAATGATTTCCTTTTTTTTTTCTTCCCTCCCTTTTTTTTCTCTAATCTGTCAAACCACTTTCAACACCCAGACCAAAACACACCTAGGATCTAGCATCATCTATTCGATTTGTGTGTGTGTGTGCTTAATTTTTAATTTTAATATTTTTTAATTTTAATTTTTTTAATTTCAATTTTCTACCTCATTAATTCCTTTTCTCCCTTCAAAATGACAAAATGAAGGAATTCACCCCAAAAGAAAGAGCACGAAGAAATGACATCCAGGAATTTAACCAATACAGATAAAAGCAAGATGCCTGAACCAGAATTTAGAATCATGATAATAAGAATACTAGCTGGAGTTGAAAATAGATTACAATCCCTTTCTGCAGAGATAAAAGAAGTAAAACATAACCAGAATGAAATTAAAAATGCTATAACTGAGCTGTAATCATGAATGGATGCAGCAGCGGCAAGGATGGATGAGGCAGAACAAAGAATCAGCAATATAGAGGACAAACTTATAAGGAATAATGAAGCAGAAAAAAAGAGGGAGATTAAGGCAAAAGAACACGATTTAAGAATTAGAGATATCAGTGACTCATTAAAAAGGAACATCAGAATCATAGGGGTCCCAGAAGAGGAAGAGAGAGAAATAGGGGTAGAAGGGTTATGTGAGCAAATCATAGCGGAAAACTTTCCTAACCTGGGGAAAGACACAGACATCAAAATCCAGGAAGCATAGAGGACTCCTGTTAGATTCAACAAAAACCGACCATCAACAAGGCATATCAGAGTCAAATTCACAAAATACTCAGGCAAGGAGAGAATCATGAAAGCAGCAAGGGAAAAAAAGTCCCTAACATACAAGGGAAGACAGATCAGGTTTGCAGCAGACCAATCCACAGAAACTTGGCAGGCCAGAAAGGAGTGGTGGGATATATTCAGTGTGCTGTATCAGAAAAATATGCAGCCAAGAATTCTTTATCCAGCAAGGCTGTCATTCAAAATAGAAGGAGATATTAAACGTTTCCCAAACAAAAATTAAAGGAGTTTGTGACCACTAAACCAGCCCTGCAAGAAATTTTCAGGGGGACTTTCTGAGGGGAGAAAAGAAAAAATAAATAAATATATATCTATATACACACACATACCAAAAGCAACAAAAGATTAGAAAGGACCAGAGAACACCACCAGAAACTCCAACTCTACAAGCATCATAATGGCAATAAATTCATATCTTTCAGTACTCACTCTAAACATCAATGGACTCAATGCTCCAATCAAAAGACATAGGGTAACAGAATGGATAAGAAAACAAGATCCATCTATATGCTGTTTACAAGAGACCCACTTTAGACCTAAAGACATCTTCAGATTGAAAATAAGGGGATGGAGAACCATCTATCATGCTAATGGTCAACAAAAGAAAGCCGGAGTAGCCATACTTATATCAGACAATCTAGACTTTAACATAAAGACTGTATCAAGAGATGCAGAGGGCATTATATCATAATCAAGGGGTCTATAGACCAAGAAGACCTAACAATTGTAAACATTTTTGTGCCAAATGTGAAAGCACCCAAATATATAAATCAATTAATCACAAACATAAAGAAACTCATCCATAGTAATACCATAATAGTAGGAGACTTCAACACTCCACTCACAGCAATGAACAGATAATCTAATAAAAAAATCAACAAGGAGACAATGGCTTTGAATGACACACTGGACCAGATGGACTTAACAGATATATTCAGAACATTTCATCCTAGAGCAGCAGAATATACATTCTTCTCCAGTGCACATGGAACATTCTCCAGAATAGACCATATACTGGGACACAAATCAGCCCTAAGTACAAAAAGATCGAGATCATACCGTGCATATTTTCAGACCACAATGCTATGAAACTCTAAATCAACGACAATAAAAAATTTGGAAAGGTAACAAATACTTGGAGACTGAAGAACATCCTACTAAAGAATGAATGGGCTATCCAAACAGTTAAAGAGGAAATTAAAAAGTATATGGAAGTCAATGAAAATGATAACACCACAATCCAAAACATCTGGGATGCAGCAAAGGCAGTCATAAGAGGAAAGTATATAGCAATCCAGGCCTTTCTAAAGAAGGAACAAAGATCTCAGATGCACAACCTAACCTTATGCCTTAAAGAGCTGGAAAAAAAACAGCAAATAAAACCCAAAACCAGCAGAAGACAGGAAATAATAAAGATTAGAGCAGAAATTAATGCTATCAAGACCAAAAACCAGTAGAACAGATCAATGAAACCAGAAGCTGGTTCTTTGAAAGAATTAACAAAATTGATAAACCACTAGCCAGTTTGATCAAGAAAAGGAAAGGACCCAAATAAATAAAACCAAGAATGAAGGAGGAGAGATCACAACCAACACAACAGAAATAAAAACAATAATAAGAGAATATTATGAGCAATTATATGCCAATAAAATGGGTAATCTGGAAGAAATGGACAAATTCCTAGAAACATATACACTACCAAAACTGAAACAGGAAGAAATAGAAAATTTGAAGAGACCCATAACCAGTAAGGAAATATTAGTAATCAAAAATCTGCCAAAAAACAGGAGTCCAGGGCCAGATGGCTTTCCAGGGGAATGCTACCAAACATTTAAGGAAGAGTTAACACCTATTCTCTTGAAACTGTTCCAAAAAATAGAAATGGAAGGAAAACTTCCAAACTCTTTCTATGAAGCCAGCATTACCTTGATTCCAAAACTAGACAGAGACCCCACTAAAAAGGAGAACTATAGGCCAATTTCCCTGATGAACATGGATGCACAAATCTTCAACAAGATATCAGCCAACCGGATCCAACAATACATTAAAAAAATTATTCACCACGATCAAGCGGGATTTATACCTGGGATGCAGGGCTGGTTCAATATCCGCAAAACAATTAACGTGATTCATCACATCAAGAAAAGAAAGGACAAGAATCATATGATCCTCTCAATAGATGCAGAGAAAGCATTTGACAAAATATAGCATCTTTTCTTGATAAAAACCCTCAAGAAAGTAGGGATAGAAGGAGCATACCTCGAGATGATAAAAGCCATAAACTAGTGACCCAACACTAATATTATCCTCAATGGGGAAAAGCGGACAGCTTTCCCCCTAAGGTCAGGAACAAGACAGGGATGTCCACTCTCACCACTGTTATTCAACATAGTATTGGAAGGCTTAGCCTCTGCAATCAGACAACACAAAGAAATAAAAGGCATCCAAATCGGCCAGGAGGAGGTCAAACTTGCACTCTTCTCAGATGGCAAGATACTTTATATGGAAAACCCAAAAGATTCCACCAAAAACTGCTAGAATTGATTCATGAATTCAGCAAAGTGGCAGGATATAAAATCAATGCACAGAAATCGGTTGCATTCTTATACACCAACAATGAAGTGACAGAAAGAGAAATCAAGGAATCGATCCCATTTACAGTTGCACAAAAAAACATAAAACACCTAGGAATAAATCTAACCAAAGAGGTGGAAAATCTATACACTGAAAACTATAGAAAGCTTATGAAAGAAATTGAAGAAGACACAAAAAAATGGAAAAAGATTCCATGCTCCTAGATAGGAAGAACAAATATTGTTAAAAGGTCGATACTACCCAAAGCAATCTACATATTCAATGCAATCCCTATCAAAGTAACACCAGCATTCTTCACAGAGCTAGAACAAATAATCCTAAAATTTGTATGGAACCAGAAAAGACCCTGAATAGCCAAGGCAATCTTGAAAAACAAAACCAAGGCAGGAGGCATCACAACCCCAGACTTCAAGCTATACTACAAAGCTGTAATCATCAAGACAGTATGGTACTGGCACAAGAACAGACACTCAGATCAATGGAACAGAATAGAGAACCCAGAAATGGACTCACAAACGTATGGCCAACTAATCTTTGACAAACCAGAAAGAATACCCAAAGGAATAAAGACAGTCTCTTCAGCAAGTGGTGCTGGGAAAACTGGACAGCGACATGCAGAAGAATGAACCTGGACCACTTTCTTACACCAGACACAAAAATAAACTCAAAATGGATGAAAGACCTCAATGTAAGACAGGAAGCCATCAAAATCCTCGAGGGGAAAGCAGGCAAAAACCTCTTTGATCTTGGCCGCAGCAACTTCTTACTCAACAAGTCTCTGGAGGCAAGGGAAACAAAAGCAAAAATGAACTACTGGGACCTCATCAAAATAAAAAACCTTCTGCACAGCGAAGGAAACAATCAGCAAAACTAAAAGGCAACCGATGGAATTGGAGAAGACACTTGCAAATGACATATCAGATAAAGGGTTAATATCTAAAATCTATAAAGAACTTATCAAACTCAACACCCAAAAAGCAAATAATCCAGTGAAGAAATGGGCAAAAGACATGAATAGACACTTCTCCAAGGAACACAACCAGATGGCCAACCGACACATGAAAAAATGCTCTACATCACTCATCATCAGGGAAATACAAATCAAAACCACGATGAGATACCACCTTACACCTGTCAGAATGGCTAACATTAACAACTCAGGCAACAACAGATGTTGGCGAGGATGCAGAGAAAGAGGATCTCTTTTGCATTGTTGGTGGCAATACAAGCTGGTGCAGCCACTCTGGAAAACAGTATGGAGGTTCCTCAAAAAACTGAAAATAGAACTACCCTATGACCCAGCAATTGCGCTACTAGGCATTTATCCATGGGATACAGGTGTGCTGTTTCAAAGGGACACATGCACCCCCATGTTTATAGCAGCACTATCAACAATAGCCAAAGTATGGAAAGCGCCCAAATGTCCAACGATGGATGAATGGATAAAGAAGATGTGGTATATATATATATATATATATATATATATATATATATATATATATATATACACACACACACACACACACATACACACACACACACACAATGGAATATTACTCGGCAATCAAAAGAATGAAATCTTGCCATTTGCAACTATGTGGATGGAACTGGAGGGTATTATGCTAAGTGAAATTAGTCAGAGAAAGACAAAAATCATATGACTTCACTCATTTGAAGACTTTAAGAGACAAAACAGATGAACATAAGGGAAGGGAAACAAAACTAATATAAAAACGGGGAGGGGGACAAAACAGAAGAGACTCATAAATATGGAGAACAAACTGAGGGTTACCAGAGGGGTTGTGGGAGGGGGAATGGGCTAAATGGGTAAGGGGAACTAAGGAATCTACTCCTGAAATCATTGTTGCACTATATTCTAACTAATTTGGATGTAAATTTAAAAAAATTAAAAATTAAATTAAAATGTAAAAATAAATAAATAAATAAAAATAAAAAATAGAACTACCTTATGATCCAGTAATTGCACTACTGGGTATTTACCCAAAGAATATGAAAACACTAATTTAAAGGGATATATGCACTCCTATGTTTATAGCAGCATTATTTATACTAGCCAAATTGTGGAAGAAGACCAAGTATCCATCAGTAGATGAATGGATAAAGAAAATCTCATGTATAATATACACAATGGAATATTATTCATCCATAAAAAAGAATGAAATCTTGCCATTTGCAACAACATGGATGGAGATAGAGAGTATAATACTAAGGAAGTTAGAGAAAGACAAATACCATATGGTTTCACTCATGTGTAAAATTTAAGAAACAAAACAAATGAGTAAAGGAAAAAAAGAGAGAGCGACAAACCAAGAAACAGACTCTTAGGGGCACCTGGCTGGCTCAGTTGGTCAAGAGCACACAACTCTTGATCTCAGGGTTGTAAGTTCAAGTCCCATGTTTGGTGTAGAGATTACTTAAAAATAAAATTTTTAAAAAATATTTCTTTATTTTGAGAGAGAGAGAGAAGAGTGAGTGGGAGGAGGGCAGAGAGTGGGAGACAGAGAATCCCAAGCAAGCTCCACACTAGCACAGAGCCTGACACAGGGCTTGATTTCACGTCATGAGATCTCAAGACTATGAGATCTTGATTTCGGCTGGCTGAGCCGAAATCAAGAGTTGGATCCTCAACCGACTGAGCCACCCAGGTGCTCCAAAAAATAAAATCTTGAAAAAAGATAAAGAAATAGACACTTAACTATAGAGAACAAACTGATGGTTACTAGAGGGGAGTTGGGGGGGGGTAATGAATGAAATAGGTGATGGGGATTAAGTTTTTGTTGTTGTTCTTTGTTCTTCTTAAAGTTTTATTTATTTATTTTGAGGGAGAGAGAGAGAGAGAGAGAGAGAGAGAGAGAGAGAGAGAGAGATCACACAAGGGTAGGGGCTGAGAGAGAGGGAGAAAGAGAGAATCCCAAGCAAGCTCCCCACCAGCAGTGCAGAGCCCAATGCGGGGACTGAACTTATGAACCGTGAGATCAGGACCTGAGCCAAAGCCAAGAGTCAGACACTTAAATGACTGAGCCACCCATGTGCCCCAGGAGTGCACTTGTGATGAGCACTGGGTGATGTATGGAATTGTTGAATCACTATATTGTACATTTGAAACTAATATAACACTGAATGTTAACTATACGGGAATTAAAATTAAAACAAAACCACTATGAAATACTTTATTCCCACTAGGATGGTTATAATAGAAAGACAGATAATAAGAAAAGTTGGTGGAAAAATTATCCCTGCTTGTACACTGCTGGTGGGAATAGAAGATGGTGTAGCTGCTGGAAAACACACCGGCAGTTCCTTAAAAGGTTAAACATAGAGTTATCATATGACCCAGTATTTCAACTCCCAGGTATATATTCAAGATAATTGAAAACATATGTCCACACAAAAACATGTGTACAAATGTTATATAATAGCAGCATTATTCATAATAGCAAAAATTAGAAACAAGCCAAGTGTCCACAAGCTGACTAGTGGTAAACAAAAGTGGCATGTGCACAAGTGGAATATTATTTAGTCGTAAAGAGGAGTGCAGTACTAACACAACATGGGTGAACCTTGGAAACATTGTGCTCAGAGGAAGAAGCCAAAAGAAAGAAGACTACATATTCTATGACTCCATTTATACGAAATGTCCAAAATAGGCAAATCTGCAGGGACAAAAAGTAGATTAGTGATTAGTGGTTGCCAGGACCTAGGGAGAGAACAGGCTGGGTAGAAGGTTGCTTTCAGAGTGAGGAAAGTGCCCTGGAGTTAGATAGTGGCTGGTGATGGTTACACAAACCTGTGAATATGGGAAAACCCATTGAGCTGTGCACTTTAAATTGGTGAATTTAATGGCATGTGAGTGATATCTTGAGGGTAAACTTAGCCAAGTTGTTTTTGAGAAGGTCACGCTGGCTGTGAGGAGAGCAGATCAGAGACTGGGGTGAGAGATACCTTAACAGTTGGACACGTGAAAAAAGGCTTTGGAGTTTACTCTACCGAAGCCCTGACCTGCACCGTGTCCTAGAATAGAGTTCACTTTTTCAGTTACTGTGGTGGTAGCAGAGGGTGGAGGCCTTGCACTGCCCATGGTGCTGACCTGAAAGGCTTTGGTTCTTATAAACCTCCCTGGGAATTCATTTCCTGAAAGGGCTCTTAATCCTCTTCATTGTGGTCCTATGATCAGCGCCCCCAGAGCGTTGGGTCCCAAGACAGTTTCTCAATGATAATGTGCATCTGATGCAACAGTTCACACACTTTTTAATAACTCCCATTGCTCTTGCCCTCAACAGCCCCAGCCCAGCTTCACTGCATGAATTAAGCCCAAGTTTCATACCCTGAGGAATGTCCCTTCCCTTAATTAGGCCAATCCTCTGTGTGTTCTTGGTCTGAGATAGGCCAAGAGAAGAATGGAGCTGTGGGAGAAGTGTGACCTGGAGGGTGGAGGCTCTAAGTCCCCTTGGCCACTTTGGGCTGAAGGTAGGTGATGGCCCCAGTGTCCTTCCCATGGACAAGTCAGCACTGAGAAGGCTCCCGCAAAGTCTATTGTAAGACAAGCATGGAGTGGAGGGAAAGCGTGGGGCAAGAATGTTGGGGCAAAGGGATTGGGGGAACAGTTGATTTTATCTGGAACTACGACTTTGGTCTGTACTAGCTTATGTGTTGTGTAGAATTTAGGACAGAGGGTGGGAGGGAGAGCAGAATATAGACACAGCTGGTTTCTCCCCCATCTCCCACACACATGCTCCAGCTTCTTCCCACACCTAGAAGAAAACACACCAGGTCTTTATCTCACACTTCCCACCCTCTAATGTTTCCCTTTAAATCCCCTCTTCCACCCACTCTGAGTTTCCATTCCCTCTCTATTGCTATACCTCTATCCTCCTTTCTCCTAAATCTTGTGTTAATAAACCTATTAATACTTCCAAGATGACCCCAGACTAGATTCACCTCCATTTTTGGAATTGCTTTTTCTCCCTCCCCTCCTCTCTTTCAGTCCCGTGTGGATGGATTTCCTAAGAGCAAGAGGGATGGGAAACAAGGTTGAGCAACAACAGAAAAGTGTTTGGGATCCATCTCTTTATTTATTTGTTTGTTTGTTTAATTTTATTTTCCATCTAAATCTATTCTCTTTGCATGTAGGTGGAAGAATCATTTCCAAAGATTCTTACGAGTTTGTGCTAAGCATGCTGGCCATGCTAAGATGATGCTTTTGTAAATGTGGCGATGCTGGGAATTAGGATTTTGGGTTCCTTTCAAATTCCCTTGAACTGAACTCTTTCATTCGATGGCTACTCCCTCTCTTCTCACCTCCCACAGTGCTCGGGGCCCATGCCAGCACTCCGCCCACCATCAAGCCGCCAAGCATTCTTTTGGGAACCATCTATGAGAAAGGCTATGTGCACCCTAAGGAATTGTGTAGCACTCGACATATCAGACTTGCACTGAAATTACAAACACAAGCGAGAAAGTAGAACCATCCTCATGGAAAAATACTAGTCCATGATAATGTTATGGATTGGCTAATTACTTTTGGGCCTTGAAGGAAAGGTGAGATTCAGATAGGTGAAGATGGGAAGGAAATCCAGGTGGGGCACTGGCCTGATGAAATGCCCTGATGCCTAAGGAACTGAAGAGGAGATCAGTTTGGTTGAAGCCAAGGGTTCTCATCAGGGAGCAAGTAGGAAGAGAATAGTAGTTAGGAGTGCAGATTCTGGGACTAATCAGACCTGGGTCAGAGTCCCAGAGCAGCAGAGCTCTGCTACTCACTCTGTGTGACCTGCGGCAAACTATTTACCAACTTGAAGCCTTAGTTTACCCATCTGTAAAGTGGGGATAATTAATAGAATTTACTGTATTTTATAAGCATGCAAAGATTATATGAGAATTAAACAGGCTAATGTTTATGAAATTCTTAGCATAGTGCCTAGCACATAGTAAACACGCAGTAAATGTCTACTACTACAACGACAACGATTCCTGCTACGAGTGCAAGAAACGTTTACTACCTCAACTACTGCTAAGTGACAGATGGGTGTGCAAAGAAAGGTAGGAGCCAGTTTGTGTGGAAGCCCTTGAAAACTCATGTAAGTGTGAATTCTTTCTTGTAGGCAATGAAGAACCAGGGAAAATTTTTGAAAGTTTGGATCTAGAGGGAAAATGTCTTTTAGGAAGTTGACGTTACACAGTGTGTATTTCTGACTGATAAAGGGGTATAAAAGTGCCTTAATGGGGCATAAGTCTTAATAGGGATAAAGATAAAAACAAGGATAATAAAACTGTGCTGTTGGCATTTTGGAATCCATGATCAGATGGGAGGGTTGGGATTGGGGTAAAGAGTTAGGAGGTCAGGAACTTTCTCAGAGAGGTCAAACCAGGCCACTTAAACTGCTGCCCACCCAGATTGACCTTGACATCATGTGGTAGAGCAAGGACACAAAGCCAGAGACAAAGACATATGATCCTCTGTTGGGGTTGCTCTGACAACACCCCTGGAGTGCCAGCTCCACTTTCGCCTGTCTCGGGGCTTATCCCTAGTGTGCTGGGATAAGCCTATTTTAACTCTGTCTCATCACATCATTTCCCACCAAAAGGCTTACAGGGGTTCTTAGTTATCCATGGGGACATTTTTCAAATAGTTTTATGCTGGAAGTTGGTGAAGCCACAGAATAAACAGAGTGAATCTTCCTGGAACACAGTTTTTACACAAATATTGGGGACAAATGTGAGTTTTAGATAATATAAACATGACAGTATTTTCAATACTGTAATACCTCACAGATAATTTCAGAGATAATTCTGTTTCATATTTGCTAGTAGAAATCTTTTCACACATATTCATTCAATTCCCTGTGAAAAGTACCTCAGTGCAATTGCTGCTGTCCTTCCCATATATTAGGTGGGAACCAGGGAGGAGAAATCTTGTTCTGTTCTATTATCTTCACAGGGTGGGGACTCAGGGCAAATTTTCCTGAACGATTAGAGAAAACAATTTTAGAAAATGTAACTCAAGTGAATGGGTTTTAATATTAAAGAACTCAGTTTATTTTTCAAGTGACTGTCCTTCTGGAACTTTCACTTACTGAACTAACAAAATTGATTTCTTCTTTACCTTATATTTTCTATAACACCTTGGCCTTAGCAATCAAAGTTTACAAGCCACAATACTTAAATTTTAAAAAGCCTCTCAAAGATTGTCTAGAGATATGTGTATAATAGAAAGTTACATAAGT
The DNA here is from genome assembly GCF_028018385.1 of Neofelis nebulosa. Taxonomy (NCBI): domain Eukaryota; kingdom Metazoa; phylum Chordata; class Mammalia; order Carnivora; family Felidae; genus Neofelis; species Neofelis nebulosa. The sequence continues at coordinate 47,084,412 of NC_080797.1, forward strand.
GTTAAAATATAAAGCTTGAGAGTTCAAGGAATTTTTGCATTTGTCCTGGACTGATTTGAATCACCCCCACAGATGGCCCCATGGCAACAAATATCATTAGAGGAGTTTTTATGTGGAAAAGTTTGAGAAGTGCCAATCATCCCAGCCCAGCTTCAGCCAAGATCATCTGCTTGTTTGCTTTACATTTGTTTCCGAATTAGGACATGACAGTCTCTTCTAATCCACACCTCTCTTCCTTCAGTGGTGAATCATGCAGCTCTTCAAATCCCTGCCAGGAAAAAGCATCTATGTGTTTATCTAAAATCATTAGTTTTTATATCCTCTCAAGATTTATGCATCTGGGTTGATGACGTTTGTGGTCACAGGTATTTGCTGATATGTTTATTCATTCATTCATTGATTCATTGTATTTGGGGAGCCTGTAGTTCACAAGGCATTGGGCACATCTGGTGCGAATCAGACTTGAAACCCATGGATGAGGACAGTGATACAAAGGGGAAAAGATCCATAAATGTCTGTAATACATTGTAGGGTGTGGTTAGGGAGATAAGTCTGTGAGAACCTTGAAAATGTATTTATCTCCATGGAAGGCTCCCCTAAACTCCATCTTGAAATATATTCAACAGTGACTTTGATCAACCAATTCCTGACTCTCCAAAGGAAAACAATGGAATTTTCATAATTTTTGTTTTGCACGGTTTTCCCTTAGGCATGTGGGGAAGAGCCCATGGAAGCACAGAATATCACAAGGGTGTCAGAGTTTATCCTCTTAGGATTCTCACAGACCCAGGACCTTGAGAAATTCCTGTTCCTGGTGTTCCTATTTGTCTATGTCACCACTGTTGTGGGAAACCTCCTTATCATGGTCACAGTGACTTTTGACTGCCGGCTCCACATGCCCATGTATTTTCTGCTCCGAAACCTGGCTGTCATAGACCTCTGTTATTCCACTGTCACTTCTCCAAAGATGCTGGTGGACTTCCTTCATGAGGTCAAGACCATCTCCTACCAGGGCTGCATGACTCAGATCTTCTTCTTTCACCTCTTGGGAGGTGGGACTGTCTTCTTTCTCTCAGTGATGGCTTATGACCGCTACATAGCCATCTCCCGGCCCCTCCACTATGTCACCATCATGAACACTCAGCTCTGTGTGGGGCTAGTGGTGGCTGCTTGGTTAGGGGGATTTGTTCACTCCATTGTCCAGCTGGCTTTGATGCTCTCCTTGCCTTTTTGTGGTCCCAATGTTCTGGATAACTTCTACTGTGACATCCCACAAGTGCTGAGACTTGCCTGCACTGACACCTCCCTCCTGGAGTTCCTCATGATCTCCAACAGTGGAATGCTGGTCCTCATCTGGTTTCTTCTCCTTCTGATTTCTTACACAGTCATCCTGGTGATGTTGAGGTCCCATTCAGAGCAGGCGAGGAAGAAGGCAGCTTCTACCTGCACCACCCACATCGTTGTGGTGTCTATGATCTTCATTCCCTGTATCTATATCTATGCCCGGCCCTTCACCCCCTTCCCCATGGACAAGGCTGTGTCCATCAGCTACACAGTCATGACTCCCATGCTCAATCCCATGATCTATACTCTGAGGAACCAGGAGATGCAAGCAGCCATGAAGAGATTAGGCAAGCGTCTAGTAATATGTAACAGGGAGTGAACTTAAAATATCTTGACTCAGGAGTGTCTGGGTGGCTCAGTTGGTTGAGTGTCCAACTTTCAGTTTTGGCTCAGGTCATGATCCCAGGGTGGTGGGCCTCTGCCCCTCCTCCCCTCAAATAAAAAAATTAAAAAATTTAAATATCTTCACTTTAAAATGACAAGTCTTCCCTCTGAACTTCTGTTTTCCCATGTGAAAAGTGGAGGAAAGTCTTTATAGAGTATGACATTTGAGATGAAATCAATATTTCTATGGACCCACGCCTGTGTCAGGTTACTGTATTGGGCACTTTCTCACTTCTATCTCATTTTCATAAAACGGATAATGGATATGTTATTATTATTATTGTATTAAATGCTTTAACAAATGAGAGAACTCAGAGAGAAGTGGCTTGCTCAACGATGAATAGCGAGTGGCAGAGCCTGGCCGGGACTTGGTTCTTCTGACTCCAAGTTTAGAGGTAGGGCTATGGGTGGGATTTGAAACTCGGGATCTCCTACAAACACAAGGGAAAACCTAAAGAGTTCCTCGGCTATGGATGAATACCTGTGATAAATGGTGAAAAATTTCATCTTAACCCTGGAACAATAACACTCTTTTCGGTTCCCTGCTTTTAATCTTCTTTCTTTATCTTTGAAGTTCTGTAACTTTACTCAGCTATGTCTTTGCATTCATTGATGGTTGTCAATTTTCCTGTGGCCTTTCAATCTATTGATTCCATTTATAAATGATCAGAAGTCACTTGCTGGTTTTATTTTTTAAAAAGTGATCTTGAGTCACTTTTTTAATTTATGAAAATTTTACTTTTATGTGATCCAGAACATCAATTCTAAGGATGGTAGGAAGCATAGAAATTCTAATTATAATCTATAACATTGACCTAAAGGAAAGAAATGGGGAGAATTTCCTCAGATTTATCTTACAGGTGATCATTTCACAACACGAGATACTCAATTCTGAACTGACTTGTGGAGACATATCCCCTTTTGATGAACATAGCTATATCCATGAGAATTTAAGACATCTCTTACTGAAGTTATGCTATGTTTATGATATAAATGTGACTCAGATATAAATTAACACTAAATGGTTAGGTGCAATGTCTCTCACTATAAAGAATGTAGAGGAAAAAAATATAAAATACGTTGCTCATAACGGCTTAAATTTAAAAAGAGCTCTGGGAATTCTGGTTAACAGAAACTTTCTTTTTTGTAAATTTTTTTTAATGTTCATTTATTTTTGAGAGACAGAGTGAGAGCAAGGGAGGGTCAGAGAGAGAGAGGGAGACACAGAATTTGAAGCAGGCTCCAGGCTCTGGGCTATCAGCCCAGAGTCCGACATGGGGCTCAAACCCACGAACTGTGAGATCACGACCTGAGCTGAAGTCGGACGCTTAACCAACTGAGCCACCCAGGCGCCCCCAGAAATTTTCTAGTAAGACAGAGGGCTTTTTTATAATTTTATCATGTGGAGAATTGGAATATTTACATATATGCCTACTTTCATAAAATACAAATGTTTTAGAGAAGAGTTAATTCCCCATTTCAGATATTAGGTACTATAGGTACCGAACAGTGGTTCGGATATTTTTTTGTGGGTTGCCTGGCCAGTTCAGTAGGTAGAGCGTGCAACTCTTGATCTCAGGATCTCTTGAGCCCCACATTGGGTGTAAAGGTTACTTAAAATTTTTTTAATGGCTTTAATTAAAACTTTCCCCATGTTCTGATGCTGTCTTAAATTGTATAGTGAGACAATAACAGGATTTGAAGCCATGGCATTCCATCCAGGCTTTAACTCCTGCTGGCTGTGCTCCTTTTGGACATCATTGAATCTCTACTTCTTTAGCTATAAAATTTAGCTGTATTTCCTCACAGTGTTGTGTGGGTCAGTGAGGTAAACGTAAAATTCCAATACAGTACTTGGTATATAGTAGGCATTTAATTAATATTAGTTCCTCCACACATTCCTATTTAAAATTATTTTTTTTTACTTTCCATCAATACTTTTTATTAAATTTCAATTTCAGTATAGTTAATATAGAGTGTTTAGTTAGTTTCAAGTATACAATACAGTGATTCAACAATTCTAGACGTTACTCAGTAAGTGTGCTTAATCCCCTTCACCTATTTTACCTATTCCCACACTGACCTTCCCTCTGGTAACCATCAGTTTGTTCTCTAGAGTTAAGAGTCTGTTTTTTGGTTTGTTTCTTTTTTTTTCCCTTTGTTACTTTGTTTTGTTTCTTAAATTCCACATATGAGTGAAATCATATGATATGTGTCTTTCTCTGACTGACTTATATTGCTTAGCATTATACTCTCTATCTCCATCCATGTTGCTGCAAATTGCAAGATTTAATTTTTTTATGGATGAAAAATATTTATATATATACACACACACATGCCTATATATATACCTATACACACACACACATATATATATATATATATATATATATATATATATATATATATACCTATATTTTGGGGTTGGAATATATATATATACATATATATATATATATATATATATATATATATATATGTATATGTATATATATATACACACACACATATATAGGGGTGCATATATCCTTTCAAATTAGTGTTTTTGTATTCTTTGGATAAATAACCAGTAGTGCAATTACTGGATCATAAGGTAGTTCTATTTTTTATTTTTTTTGAGGAAACTCCATGCAGTTTTCTATAGTGGCTGCACCAGTTTGCATTCCTGCCAGAGTGCATGGAATCTTTTTCCACATCCTCATCAGCACTTGTTGTTTCTTGTTTTTTAAAATTATTTATTTTAGCCATTCTGACAAGTATGAGGTGATATCTCATTGTGGTTTTGATTTGCACTTCCCTGATAATTAGTGATGTAGAGTATCTTGTCACGTGTCTGTTGACCATCTGGATGTCTTCTTTAGAGAAATGTGTGTTCATGTCTTCTGTCTATTTTTAATTGGATTATTTGTTTTTCTGGTGTTGAGTTGTGTAAGTTCTTTATATATTTTGGATACTAACCCTTTGTTGGATATGTGATTTGCAAATATCTTTTCCCATTCAGTAGGTTGTCTTTTAGTTTTGTTGATGGTTTCCTTTGCTATGCAGAAGATTTTTATTTTGATGTAGTCCCAATAATTCATTTTTACTTTTGTTTCTCTTGCTTCAGGAGACATATCTAGAAAAATGTTGCTATGAGTGATGTCAGAGAAATTACTGTCTGTGCTCTCTTCTAGGATTTTTATAGTTTCAGGTCTCATATTTAGATCTTTTTTTGAGTTTACTTTTGAGTTTACTTTTGTGTATGGTGTAAGAATGTGGGCCAATTTTATTCTTTTGCACGTTACTGTCCAGTTTTCCCAACACCATTTGTTGAAGAGACTGTCTTTTTCCCATTGGATATTCTTTCCTGCTTTGTTGAAGATTAATTGACCATACAATTGTGGATTGATTTCTGGGTTTTCTGTTCTGTTCCATTGATCTATGTGTCTATTTTTTGCCAGTATCATATTGTTCGATTACTACAGATTTGTAGTATAAGTTGGAATCTTCCCAGCAATACTTTTAAATTAAACCAAGATACAGTAAAACTTCGGTTTGCTAGCATAATTCACTGTGGAAACATGCTCGTAATCCAAAGCACTTACATATCAAAGCGAATTTCCCCATAATAATGGAAACTCAGATGATTCATTCCACAACCCCAAAATATTCACATAAAAATGATTTCAATACTGTTATATAGTACAAAATAATAAAGAAAAATAAACAAATGAGCCTGCACTTACCTTTGAAAACCTTCGTGGTTGGTGTGAGGGAGACAAGAGAGAGGAGGGTTATTGTGTAGGATGATTTTCATTATCACTAATGGAATCACTGCTACCTATTGGCTCAGTGGAACCTTTTTCTTTTCATGCAACTTTAACAAGGAACCTATCCAATGACACTTGCTTTTGCCTTCTTTCAAGGATTTCGTGGAAATGTGAATTGCATTGTCGTTAAACAGATTCATTGTTCACACTGCTACAGCCTTATTTGGGTGGTGCTTTACTACAAAAATTTTCACTGTTTCCCACAATTTACACATCTCCCTAATCTCATCTGAAGTGAGGGATTCCTCTGCTTTTTCCCCCTCCTCCTCTGCAGATGAGATGCAGATGTAGACATCTTATAAAATCTTGCAATTTCAGCCATTTGCATACCTTGTTTGTACTTCTCAACGATTTCCTTCTTAACTTCCACCGTAATCATCTCCTTCTTCTTGCCACCTTTCTTCTCAACATTTTCCTGCCTGGGGGCCATTGTGTACACTTGCACGGATGTTGAGTACAGTACAGTATTAAACACTTGTCATATACTGTATTTAATGTAACTGGCAATAAGGCAGAAGAAAGGGTCTATATCTGCAGGCAGCCTGACCTAGAATGAAGCAAATCATTCCTAAGCTTGCTCTTCTATGTAAAAGCAAAGGACTGTCCATAGGTACTTTGAGGTGACAAAAAATACACTAATGCCAGTTTAGGCACCACCCAATGTTCTGAAAAATCACTGATTTCTGCCAGACACCACAGCCTGAGACCAAGCATCTGCGCATGGGAGCTGATCATCCATAAGCATGCAGCATGACAGAGAGAGAGAGATTGAGAGAAAGAGGGAAGAACCATTGGCTCAGTTGTGATCAGGTGACATCTGGCATCATGTATTGTTCATATTGCAAGACATCGCTTGTTTATCAAGTTAAAATTTATTAGAAATGTTTGCTTGTCTTGTGGAACACTTGCAGAACAAGTTACTTGCAATCCAAAGTTTTACTGTAGTTATCAGGTTCCTTAGGGTCTAAATAATCAGGTTTAGTCAAGTAATGCTTTTTAGTCACTTTGTTTACGTAGGATTAGTGAAAACAGATACAGATCTCTTAGAAGTTGTTGATGGAAGGCTGTAAATTATTTCAGTGATAGATTAAAAAAATCAGGGGGTGCCTGGTGGATCAGTCGGTTAAGCACCCAACACCTAATTTTGGCTCAGGTCATGATCTGATAGTTTGTGAGATCGAGCCCCACGTTGGGCTCTGAACTGACAGCATGGAGCCTGCTTGGGATTCTCTCTCTCTCTCTCTCTCTCTCTCTCTCTCTCCCCCTCTCTCTGCCCCTCCCCTGCTCATTCATGCTCTCTCTCTCTCTCTCAAAAGAAATAAATTAAATAAATAGATAGATGATAGATACAAAGAGTAAATATTCTGGTTTCTTTATAAAATTTCTTTTCTATTTGAGTGTAACTATACTCAACTGACACAATATTACATTAGTTTCAGGTGTACAACACAGTGACTCAATTTTTTTTTTTAAGTTTATTCTTAGAGACAGAGAGCACGAGTGGGGAGGAGTAGAGAGAGGGAGAGAGAGAATCCTAAGCAGACTCCATGCTCTGTGCTGAGCCCCACGCCAGGCTCAAACTCATGAGCGTGAGATCACGACCTGAGTCAAAATCAAGAGTTGGATGCTTAACCAACTGTGCCACCCAGGCGCCCTATCATCTTCTCTATGTGTTATGCTCAATGGTTGTAGATTGGGTCTGGCTCAAAGAATACTTCACTTCTCAGCCTTATTAATCCGTCCATCTTGCCATTCCAGTTGTATTTATAATCAAGTTCAGGGATGATTGATGTATGAGGAGGAAAAGACCTCAATCAACCTCGCATAAGATGTGTTTTTATTTTATGTTTGATCCATAAAAGGGGGTATATTGGTCAGGGTTCCACCAGAGCAACAGGACCAGTCAGATATAGATATATGTATATTAAGAGATTTATTGCAAGGAATTGGCTTATGTGATGTGAGACTGAACCCTGGGCCAGTAGAAATGCATAGGATGGGCATCAGAAAGTGCAGGAGAGGACTCTGTATGAGCTGAAGCTGCAGTCCAGAACACTTTCAAGAAAACCTCAGTTCTGCCCCCAAGGTTTTTTAACTCATTGAATCAGGCACGTCCAGATTATTTAGGAAATTCTCTTTTACTTAAAATCAACTGATTATGGGGCACCTGGGTATCTCAGTCCATTAAGCATCTGACTCTTGATTTTGGCTCAGGTCACGATCTCACAGTTTGTGAGATCAAGCTCCATGTTGGGCTCTGCGCTGAGCATGAAGCCTGCTTGGGATTCTCTCTCTCTCTCTCTCTCTCTCTCTCTCTCTCTCTCTCATCCTGCCCATCCCCCACTCACTTGCAGGTATATGCATGCATGTGTAAGCTCTCTCTCAAAATAGATATGTAAACATTTAAAAAATCAACTGAGTATAGACATCAATCACATGTGCAAAGTACCTTCACAGCAACTCCTAAGTTAGTGTTTGATTAACTGGGAACTATAGACTAGTCAAGTTGACATATAAAACCTACCACCATAATGTAAGAATAACTATCAGAGATGCGGGGTCCCCTCAATGAGAATATAAATGAAATTCCTTCTGTATGTATCCTGCATCCATTTAAGTCTGAAGTTGTAACAACAGTTAAATCTGACAAATATTTATTTTCTTGGGTATATAGTGCATAGGGAAATACTTTTCTCAGTTCAGTTTTCCATGACTAGGTCTTTAGTGTAAATACTCCATTCCTGCCATCTGGTCTTTGGAATTCATTACATTGGCTAGTGGATGCAGTGGTGAAGAGATTAGGTTTGGAGGGCATTCCGCAGACCTGTATGTGCCTTGACAGGGGAAATATATTAATTGGAATATATCAGCTTTCTCTTAGCGAAAGCTAAGCCAGAATCAGAACTTAAAATCACCCACATGATAATCAACAAAATACACAAGTCCTGTCTCCTTCCCCAGAATCAATCCAGACCACTTTTTCACATGACTATATTTTAAAATGGACTGAAGCTCTAAATGAGAATTAGTGGTTTGTTTGTTTAAAAAAATTTTTTTAATGTTTTATTTATTTTTGAGAGACATAGAGACAGAGTGTGAACAGAGGAGGAGCAGAGAGAGAGAGGGAGACACAGAATCCGAAGCAGGTTCCACGCTCTGAGATGTCAGCACAGAGCCCAATGCGGGGCTCGAACTCACGAACTGTGAGATCATGGTCTGAGCCACCCAGGCGCCCCTGTTTGTTTGTTTTTTAATCTACACCTCTTGAATGTGGAAAATCTTCACATGGTATTCTTGTCTACCAGAGGCAGATACTTTATTTAGCCAAGTGTAAACATTTGCAATGAAAGAATTTAGAGTAACCTGGAAATGCTATGTAGATCAGAGAGCTCTAAGAAATCAGGTTTTATGGCACGTCAAGTTTACAATGGCAGTTAATTCCAGTTTTGATCTGTTTTCATAATGAGAAAATATAGGGGTTTCTTGCACCAATCTTCATGTTAGAAGTAATAATAACTCACATGTAAAAAATGCTAGCATTCTATAGATAATGTGAGTAGACCTGGATACGGTTGGTAAATCAACACGGGGGTGGGGGGTCTGGTTGGTAAAATAAAGGACAAGATTTTTAATAAGTTCTTATTGTAGCATACAAACATTTCCCCACTTATGACTTTCTGTAAATAAAGATCAATTAAGTTCAAAAGTAGAAGGAAAAGGAGAAAGAGAAGAATCAGGAGAGGAGAAGAAGAGAGAAAGAAATCAAAACAGCTTGATGATTCTGCACAAACGCACGAGAGAGAGAACAGTCAGTGGTGCTGAATGTGTGGCCCTAGAAACAGGAACATCAGCATTATCTAAGAACTTGTTCAAAACGCAAAATCTTGGCCCTATTATTGACCAACTGAGTGAGAAAGTCTGGGGCCTGGGGGACACACTAATCTATCTTCTCACATGATCTCCAGAGGATTCTTTTAAGGGTAAGAATCACTGGTCTAACAATTGGGTTTGTCTAACACTCCCAGAGTCCATTTCTTTGGAAGAGACTCTCATCCTTTTAGACAGTGGCCTGAAAATCCTACATCCTGAAAATTTCTAAAATTTTCAATGTCCTTGGTACTTTTGGCCCCCAAGGAAGACCTCTGAGAGAGTAAGTGTTTTTGAGACATTTAGAAACTTTTTAACAACTCCCATTGTTCCCTTGCCTCCAGCGGGAATTGGGCAAGAATCAGCCCAGCTCTGCTTCCTGAGTGGAGCCCAGTCCAATAGCATCTCCCTGAGGATATGCCCTCTTTCCCTAGGGTCACCCCCGCTGTCACATATGATGTGTGGGCAGTGACCAGGGACCTGACACTGCAGGAAAAGGCTCTCCAAGACAATGTAAGACCTGAGGACTTTCTCCGGTTCTGGACTGAAGGAAGGTGAGAGACCAAGGTTTTCTCATCTGTAGATAAATCAGCTGCAAGAAGGACCCAGAATCACTTACTGGAACATGGAGAGAATATGTCAAATGACATAGACTTGATGGTAGTAAGTCTAAAGTATGAGGAGAGTCTCGGGAAGTTATTCAGGGGAACTGAGATGTTGAAAACAGATGCCTCAGGTTGCATGTGGAAAGCTCGGCTTTTAACAACCAAGCAGGGATGGAGGGTGCTGAGGGCTGAGCGTGAGGAAGCGCACCACACAATCCCCCACCTAGTTGCATAAAATCAGGTCACATACTTACTTATACATTAAGTTACCAAATAAGTTTTGAGCAATTGCTAGATCAGGGTTGCTGTTAGAGGTGCTGGAGCTAATTTGCTGAATTTACAATCTAGTTTAGAGGCACAAGAAAAGAACATGGAAGATGCTATAATGTAGGTATTTATAAAACATTATGGGAACCCAGAAAAAGAAGGGATTAATTCTGCATGGGAGAGATATGGGGAGGAATCACAAGAAGGTGATATCTGAGTCCTTCTAGGTTGAGAAGGTAGTAGAAGATATTTCAGGAAACAGAACTCATTACCAAGGCTACGGAAATAGCTGAGCATATGGCACATGTGAGAAGCTATGAATTTCTTGAATGGCATTCTGTTCCTGGGTAACAGGGGTATTGATTACAAAGGCAGATGAAGGCTACATTTCATAGCCTGTGTGACATGCCGATAGGGAGTTGCAGGCACTTCCGTAAGTATGTTTCAACTCTGTATAAATCCACAAAACCTGTGAGGCAGCTTCTAAGAGCTGGAGTTTTAAGCTGTGAGCTCTAGGCAGTCATTGAAAGATTATAATGGGAGAGAAACGTGATCAGACATGAGTTTAGAAAGGTCTCATTGACTGTCTTATAGAACCAGACTGCAGTGGAAGCAAATGGAAGCAGAAGGATGAGATTAAAATGACCTTTAATACATAATGGATCTCAATAGGCATGTGAGAGACAACAGGACTGAGACAGGGCAGGAGTGGGGAGGCCACCCACCCCTAACCTTGTGCCCCTCCATCTCTTTCCTTCCACCTTCTTCTCCACCTTTGACACCATTCCCTGCCCCCTCCGTTGCCCACCACCTCCCCATTTCCCCTTCCTTCACCTGCTCTGTTCCTCCCTCTCCTTTCTCTTCATCTCCTGCCTTGATTCCTTTGTCTATTTCCATTGCTCTTATTTCAACATCTTCCTTTGTCTTCTACCCTTGTATTCAGTAACATCTTCTAAACTTCTTATTCCTTTCAGAAGATCTCCTTGAGTCCCCATCATACTATATTCATCATCTAATTTTTAATGCATTCTTTTTTTAATGTTTATTTATTTATACATTTATTTATTATTTATTTATTATTTATTTATTATTTATTTATTATTATTATTATTATTTATTTATTTATTATTATTTATTTATTTATACATTTATTTATTTATACACACAGGCACCTGAGCGAGCAGGGAAGGGGCAGAGAGAGAGGGAGACAGAGAATCCCAAGCAGGCTCCAAACTATAAGTGTTTCTCACGATGGTGAGATCATGACTTGAGCCAAAATCAAGAGTCAGACACTTAACTGACTGAACCACCCAGGCACCCCAAGAGAGTCTCTCTCTCTCTCTCTCTCTCTCTCTCTCTCTCTCTCTGGACTCTTTCTTGTCTCAGCACACTCTCCATCACTTCCCTGGCCTCACTGGGTAAGGGGCTATACCCCATAGCTCCTCTCCCACCCACTAGTCCACACCACATGCTTTTGGAGTGTTGACTGTCCACCAAGATGGGCACTGTGGGGCAGAAATAAAGATCTGTGTTTCTGCCTCTGGGAGTTTTCAGTTAAATTACAGAGGAAAAACATAGACACGGGAACAGTCCATTAAAATGAGGATGGGTTAAATGTTGCATGAAAAATGATTGCTAGAAAAATGTATTGACACTGGCAGAAGGGAGGATGTATTTAGAGGAGGAAACTACCCAGAAAAGAGTGATTGCCAGAGTGATTTATTTCCAGCACTGTTCCAGGAACTTCATGTGTTATTTTATTTAATCCCCTAGACAATTCTATAAAGATGATGTTTTAATTCCTATATTGCAGATATGGAAACTGAGACCCGGAGAGATGAAGTAGCTTAATCAAGGTCAAATCTCAAGGAGGCAGAAGCCCTGAAATTTTACTGATGTTCTGTTGGACTCCACCTATCTCTCTACAATTGTATCACATGGAATCTTTGAAAGGCAGGTTGCATATGTCTCTGGATGTCTTTAAAGATATGTCACGAATGCATATGACAGCACCAACTTGTAAACTCTCCACAGACAAGCCAATTTCATCAGCACCTAGTGATATGGTCTACACATGAGGTTCCATCATCTGGAGCTGGACAACTCTGAGCCCTGAGCACTAAAAGTGACTTCATGCATGTATACCTATGGTTCATTTTCTTTAGGTGTATGGATGAGATGCCATGGAACCAGGGAATCTCACGTGGGTATCAGAATTTGTCTTCCTGGGGTTCTCACAGACTCGAGAGCTCCAGCTTTTCCTGTTTCTGGTGTTCCTGATTGTCTACACCACCACTGTCGTGGGAAACCTCCTCATCATGGTCACGGTGACCTCAGACACACGGCTCCACACACCCATGTACTTTCTGCTCCGAAATCTGGCTGTCTTAGACCTCTGTTTCTCCTCTGTCACTGCCCCAAAGATGCTGGTGGACTTCCTCTCTGAGAAGAAGACCATCTCCTACCAGGGCTGCATGGCCCAGATCTTCTTCTTCCACTTTCTGGGAGGCGCCATGGTCTTCTTCCTCTCAGTCATGGCCTATGACCGCCTTGTTGCCATCTCCCGACCCCTCCACTATGTGACCATCATGAACACACAGCTCTGTGTGGCACTAGTGGTGACAGCCTGGATGGTAGGTTTCGTCCATTCCATTGCCCAACTGGCTCTGATGCTCCCATTGCCCTTCTGTGGCCCCAACGTCCTGGATAACTTCTACTGTGATGTCCCACAAGTGCTGAGACTTGCCTGCACTGACACCACCCTCCTGGAGTTCCTCATGATCTCCAACAGTGGGCTGCTGGATGTCATCTGGTTCTTTCTCCTCCTGACCTCCTACTCATTCATCCTGGTGATGCTGAGGTCCCACTCTGGGCAGGCGAGGAGGAAGGCAGCTTCCACTTGCACCACCCACATTGTCGTGGTGTCTATGGTTTTCATTCCAAGCATTTACCTCTATGCCCGGCCCTTCACCCCCTTCTCCATGGACAAGGCTGTGTCCATCAGCCACACGGTCATGACCCCCATGCTCAACCCCATGATCTACACCCTGAGGAACCAGGAGGTGCAGGCAGCAGTGAAGAGACTAGGGAGGCGCCGGCTGGTTTGTAAAAGGGAGTGACAATGAGTGGGTCACTTCTCTCTGGCTTTGTTTTCCATTTGTAAAATGGAGGGAAAGCTACTGTGTCTGCTGGCTGTCTTCATAGCTTGTGCATATGTTGTGGAGGTCATCATAGAAGTGAGTGAGTTTTGAAACTAAGCAACTGACTCAGATTTTTGGGAAAAAGGGAAAAGTCCCCTTTGGTGGCTAAGGTTTGTGCCAGGTTTCTAAAACCCCTGCTCATTGAGAAGTGTTCTCATGACTCTGGAAAGCTACACCCTTCTTTCCCCCTTCTTGGGGGATCGTTTCCTCTTGTGATGAGGACATTTCCCCCAGCGAAGGCACTTCTAGTTTATGTGTTTTGACTTCTCTTCCCAGCACCCCTTTTGACCTGTGTCCAGAGTGTTAGAGAAAGCACAGACCTTGAAGACATAGCCTTAGCTTGGGAGCCCTTGACCCATATGTTACCAGACTGCTGACCTTGGATAAGCTACCTGGCCTCTCTTGAACTCATGGATTCCTCCTCACCAAACTGGCATAAAGCAATATCTGTCCCAATAATCTCACAGATTTGTTATAAGATCCAAAACGTGTATAAGAATATTTTATCAACCTTACATAGAACCTATGTGAGGGTTATTGTCATTGTTAT